>NW_006921787.1:557364-599695 GCF_000298275.1 Orycteropus afer afer | reverse complement strand
AATAAATAAGGGCATATAGAAAGTATTATTCACAATGCTGTTTTAATAAGGAAAATTAAACATTTTCAGTGCCCAGTAATAATAGTTAAACTACACATCAACATGTAAAAATATTATATAGTCATCAAAAATATTATGAGTATATTACTTATAGGTTTGCTAAATGAAAAAAAAATGTAAATTACATAAAATCTTAATATGTGGGTCTTTCTAGCTAAAGTTAAATAGCAAGGGACTTCAACCAACAGTGATACTTGACCATAATTTCACTGGTGAAGGTTCTGTGGATTCTGCTATGTTCTTCTATTCTCTATATTTCTATCTGCTCTAGAAAAGTTAGATAAAAACAATAAATAAAGAAGACCCAAGTTGGTCAGTGGAAGGATACTCCATAGTCTTTGAGTTCTTGCAAGTGATTCAAAATAGAATAAAATCTACAAGATATAATTACCAGTATGTTAAATTTTTATAAATTTGTTTTTTTTCTTTGAGAGCCTCAAAATAAATGTTATATTAGAAAGGGAATTAAAATTACATTACTGCTTTTCAGCCTCCACTAAACACTATAACCATTTGATTCTTATGCTTGTACTTCATATGCTTCAATGATGGTGTTGACTGTGCAAAGCTCCATTTTGCAACAGAAACACTGTTTTTCAGAAGTTCTAAAGCTCTTTAATTGCAGCCATACTTGTATAAGATTGCATTGTTTCATAAAGGCCTAATTCAAGTATCTCTTCCTCTGTGAAGCTGGAAGCAAAATGGACCATGCCACCCTCGGTGCCCCCATTGCACTGCGCCCATTGCTCTATAACTGTGTTGTTATGAGGTTAATTGAAATGGCTCATTATTTCCACTCAAGTGTGAACTTATCCCAGTAACACCTGCTCAGACAAAGGCATGGTTTACATGATGAAATCTAGGTCACTGATGGAGGGATATGATTCTACAAAAGTTTCTGTCTCAGCTGCCTGCTCGGACAAAGTTGTCCTCTTCCACATTTAGCCTGAAATTTCTGCTACTGGAGTTGGGATCTGGAAAAGTTAACAAGATACTCCCTTTAGTCACAGCCATCTCAATTTCCTGTTGTAGTAGAGATAATCAAAATGTTATGAAGTTGTTATAAATCCTTTGGCTAATTAAATGTTTTCTAAGTAGTTGGACACCTTTTCTTCAGAGCATCTATGATGCTTCTACTATACCCTTATTACTTTGGGGTTTCTATTCTTTAAAATGGTGGTACCACTAGATTTTTTCAATTCAGCCTCTATCTTCTTATCACCTCATTTGCTCTAGAGCCAGTTGCATTTGAATGAAGCCACTAAATTTATAAGTAAATGACTCAAAGTTGAATTAGACTGTCCCGAGATAAACACATTAATCAATTCTGAATCTACAAAGCACAACTCATTGTCTAATAAACGTATCAGAACATTTACCTAAAGTGTTACCTTTCAAAATAATCAGATGGTATATATTTATTTTGCTGCCCTTTTTTCCAAAGCATTTTTAGAACTTTTTATGGAAAACTGCTGTACGCCAAAGGACTTTCATTTGAATATCTCCTATTAGTAAATTTTTACTCTCTACAGCTACTTGGAGGGGGATCTATGTAGGAGTGGATAGAGTGGGATAACAATGTGGAACAAAACTCAAAATCATTTGGAAAAAAAAAGGACCAGGTTTGCTGGTCTGATGAGCCTGATGGAACCACTGAGACTATGGCCCCTAGTTGTCCTTCAGGTCTGGAAATGAACCCAGTCCTGTGGCTTCCAGCCAAACAAAAGACAGGCATATGAGGTGAACATTTACACTAGGTAGATACACCCCTTAGAGAGAACAACCATGGGATAATAGAAGGGCTGTGGAGGGAGCCCAGGGAGACAGCTCAGGGGGCAGAAGTGCATGGAGGGAAGGACACAGGGAAAAGGTAACTATGGGGGAGTTGTTGCATTGTGGTAAATTGTCATCAATGTCATGAGCCAAAGTGTATGTGAGCTGCTGTATGGAAAGTGAATTTGCTCTGTAAACTTTCACCCAGATCACAATTAAAAAAAAAAAAATTTACTCTCTAACAGTAGAATAATTTTTTAAGATGTCTCAAAATTGCAGCTATGTCTTAAGTTTAGTAAATGACCATAAGTACAGTACTGTAGTTTATAAGCATAACAGTTTTTAGTGTTGTTTCATTTTATTCATTTCGATAAATGTGAAAGGTATTGTTCTAGTTGTACAAGAAATGCAAATGAAGGAATTCCCAATGACCTTTAGGGAGCTCTGGTAGCATAGTGCCTAAGGCCCTTGACTGCTAATCAGAAGGCTGGAGGTTCAAACCCCCCAGCCACTCCTTGGAAGGAAGGTTGGGCAATCTACTTCTATAGTGATACCACCTCGGAAACCGAAGGACGGGTCTCTATGAGTCAGGTCTCACTCCATGGCACATAACAACAACAACAATGACCTTTAAATCTGAAGCTGTTGATTCTCCTTAAATTTTTCACAGATCTAAATGATACAGAGCCTAACTGATCCAGGCTTCATGCCTTCACATGTTTCCAAAGGAGCTCAAAGAAAAGTCAGGCAATTCTGAGATTGAGTGTTATGAAGAACAAGATTTTCTATGCCTCTCTATCCTCACATGAGACAGCAAAAAAGATCTGTATTTCCCAGTTTGAGATGAGTCATGTTTGGAGGGCCTCACTCAGGAATACGTAGATCAAAGTTCTCCTCTAACCAAAATCTAAAAATGTCACACTGACATTATTTCCCACACTCTTGACTGTCTTGGTAAACATTTGGACCCAAATCTTTGAGAAGAGTATGTTTGAGCCATTATGATGGCAGACACTATTCGTGAGAGAGAGGAATGGTTGGAAATTCTTTCCCAAACTGACATATCTAGGAAAGCACTCAACTAGAACTTGCAGCTGCTGTTCACTATCCAATATCAATTCTAAACAACATTTTAGTTGGTGAAAGAAAAGTTAAAAAACAATAAAGTTTGAGGCCTAAATTTTGGGAAACCCCTCTCCATAATGTGTTTTCCTAAGGGCTTAAAAATATGCCTGTTTTCAGAAAATAAGGGCTAATACCCAACTTTTCTTTTCTTTTTTTTTTTTTTTAAGAATACATTGCAAATATTTTAATGATTAAAAGAGAAAAATAGTTCTTGATTATTTTCTAAACATGCTATAATTCCATTCACTATATACTTAGGTTTTTTCCTTCTTTTTCACAATTGCCTGTGTCACTGCTACCAAATTGCCAGTAATTTGAAGAAAATAGAAAGAATAGAATCTGAAGTAACTTACAAATACAGAATTTTTCATGGAAGATGTATACTTTGGACATATATCAAGTGAGTGGAACCCAGAGACGTTGTATGACAGTTTCAAAAGACCAGCACTCCACAGAGAGAAGAGTTACCACTTACAAACTTAGAGAGCCTGTGTTAAAGCTAAGCAGACCCTTCTTCAAGTTTCTCTCTAAGAGCCTAAGCAAATGTAGCACTTCTTAGGGAAGATGAATCAGATAAACATGAAGGGCAAATGACATCTTATAGAGTTTAAACTCAGAAACTGGTCTGAGTACAACTAATTTGAAACAGATTAGATGTTAGAAGTATAGTTAGGATTCTCTGCTTTGTGGACTTATTTATTTCTGGAGCTGCTTCACGGGGCACAATCTGTATGTTACTTTATATGTCTAACATATACCTAAAATACTACTTTGTCATGTTGGCAATCCCTGCCTTGCCTAGCACAGTGCTTTGCTCAGTTGTACATGCCTAATAGTTTTCTTAAGCATAATTCAAGGAAAAAAGGATTGAGAAAAATAACTGGCAAAGTATCATATGATTCCATAGATGTGATAAGTACACAAAAACACAAGCACACACAAATATTTATTGAACACTTCCCATGTGCCTATGAGGCACTTACAAGTTAGTATAAGGAGAGGCATAAACAAGCAATGAAGCTGGCTAAGGGACTAAAAAGTGATGGAGGTGGGTACATGTACAGGTAGGGCGGTCAGTACATGTCTCTTGAATAAAACCCTTGAATGAAGAAAGAAAGTGAGCCATATAGACACTTCTAGGAAGAACCCTTTGTGTGCTGCTGCTGCTGTTGTTGTTGTTATGTGCCGTCAAGTCGGACCCGACTCAAAGTAACCCCTTCTTGGGTTTCCAAGGCGGTATCATTATGGAAGTAGATTGCCCAACCTTTCTTCTGAGGAGTGGCTGGTGGGTTTGAACCGCCAGCCTTCTGGTTAACAGTCAAATGCCTTCGGCACTATGCTACCAGAGCTCCCTTTGTGTGTACTCCTATTCAACTCATAGTAACCCTAGAGGGCAGAGTAGAACTACCCTGTATGGTTTGTGAGTCTGTAATCTTTATGAAAGCAAACTGCCACATCTTTCTCCTACAGAGTGCTGGTGGGTTCGAACTACTAACCTTTTGTTTTCCAACTGAGCGCTTAATCACTGTGCCACCAGGACTCCTTTCTAGGAAGGAACAGTAAGTATAAAAAGTCCCTTAGGAAGAAGCAGATAGTATGCTTAAGGAGAGCAGGGGAGCCAGTGTGAGGAGAAGGAAATTATAAGGGCTGTTGTTGTTAGGTGCTGTCGAGTCAGACCCGACTCATAGCAACCCCTCCTTGGGTTTCCAAGGCAGTATCACTATGGAAGTAGATTGCCCCATCTTCCTTCGGAGGAGTGGCTGGTGGGTTTGAACCGCCAGCCTTCTGATTAGCAATCAAGTGCCTTAGGCACTATGCTACCAGAGCTAGGTGGTAAGAAATAGTAATTTCTTCCAGGCATAGTAATCATTTCTACACTTTATACATCGTTTGGTGTCGTAGGCAGGTTATTCAGCATTAATAAGCAGAGGAGGATTTATGGAACTTGAACATCTTAGAGTACTTTTATTCCTAGGTTTAAAAAGAAAGAAAGAAAACATCTTTGGCATTTGGTCACATCTTCTACATAGATAGATAGATAGATCTTTAGTTGTCCTAAATTTTGAATTTTAACCACTTTCAGATGAGTAGGCTTTGTTTTGGTGGTTATTTCAAGGTTCTTTGTACAAATTTGGACTGCACTTTTAAATTCTCCCCAGTCTGATGGGTGTGTTGGTTATTCAGCAAGATTTGCTCTCTATAATACTAGCTTTAATATCTTTAATATCCTCTTACATTCCTGCAATGATCAGACACTCTTGCTAGTTTTCAAACTTGTTTATGATTGAAACTCTCAGATTTATACATTGAATTTGTAATCAGAAATCAGAAATTGAATTTAAAATCAGTGCACGTCTTTAAAATAATGTTACAGATTTAGAACCTCAGGGAAGAAGGAAGGAATTTAAAGTTCATGTGGTCCAGCCACCAATCTGAGATTTGACTTCCTCCTCTTCCTAAATGTTTATATTCATATCACAGACTAGGGTTTAGTGAACCATACAGTTATAAATTAATGCAAACCAAAAATTACCCACAAAGCATGTTTCAACTGATTTAAAAGGAGACATAGCAGATGGAGACTATTGTTAGAAGAACTCTTTCTGAATTTTTTTAATCTACTTACCGCAATCCTTTTAGCTACATATACTAATACACTCCAAATCTGCAATAAACTTATTACTATAACAATTCATTCCAGCCATAACTCTTTCAGGCCATCATAATGGAGGAGGAGAGGGGGTCTTGGGAAGAGGGTTATCTTATAAAACATTTCTTAGTGTTGGCCACTGCTTCACTTAATCTTTTCTAAAATTTGAAAATACACAAAGCAGTTTGTAGTGACTTTTTAAAGTGACTTTACAGTAAAATGGTCTTGCCTTGCTTGCATTTTCCAAATATGACCAACTCAGCTGGACAAGATTTAGCCATTTTGGAAAGCTTATGCTTAGAAACACATTTCTTCTCATAAACAGGTTGGGGAAAATTAATGTTCCTCAGTATATAAGTAGGAGCTCTGGTAGTGTAGTGCCTAAAGCATTTGACTGCTAACCAGAAGGCTGGCAGTTCAAACCCATCAGCTACTCCTTGGAAGGAAGACTAGGCAATCTACTTCTGTAGAGATACCACCTCCGAAACCCGAGGAGGAGTTGCTATGACTCAGGACCAACACAACCGTAGTGAGTTTGGTTTGGATTTTTAGTTAATAAGAAGGAGCTCTGTCTTTGAGGTAAATCCCTTAATTCACCAACTTGTGTTTGAATATGATTATTAAACATTTGCCCTTAACTTTAATTTTGTCTTCCTGACAGAGTTTAACATTTCCTCATTACTTATCCTGAGATGCAAGGTGATTGAAGATATGAGCATGAAAGGCAAAGAGAAAAAGCCAGACATGCAAAGTATGAACTTCTCATGTATCCCCACTTTGAGAAGTATTCTGAAAGCATGGGGTGGATGTGTACTTAGCCTGTGGATGTTATGGATAGATAGATATCCCATTCACTGATTACTGTGATCCTAAAATTCCCCATGTGTTTTCAAACTATGGATAAATTTACAGATTAAAACAGTATATTGTGTATAAATGTTGAATAAGAAAATAATTTGCTGTGTAAACTTTCACTTGAACCCTAAAATGTTAAATAAATAAATAAGGGCTGCAAATGTTGAAGGAGCTCTGGTAGCGTAGTGCCTAAGGCATTTGACTGCTAACCAGAAGGCTGGTGGTTCAAATACTCCTCAGAAGGAAGGTTGGACAATCTGCTTTCGTAGTGATACTGCCTTGGAAACCCAAGGAGGGGTCACTATGAGTCAAATCCGACCTGATGGCAGTGCATTGCATTGTTGTTGTATAGATGCTGATACTTCTTAGATATAACCAGTCATCTTGATTTGAAGACTTAGGGTCATGGTCTCTTTAGACAATTCAGTAATTTGGCATAATAACATTCTTAAAGTTTATGTTCTACCTCTTAATTTGGTGAGTAGGGTCTCGGGTCTTAAAAGCTTATGAGCAACCACCTAAGATACAACTATTGGCTTCCAGTCATCTGGAGCAAAAGAGAAAGAAGGAAATCCAAGAATCAGAAGGAGTCAGACTATAGGACTAATTGTCTCTATGAACTACTGCCTCCTCTGCTTTTAGACCAGAAGAACTAGATAGTACCCAGCTACCACTAACAAAACGTTTTGATCAAGGGCACAACAGCTGAGACCTGATAGCGAGGGAGAAAATGTGGAACAAAATTTCAAATACTTAAAGAATCCAGACTTACTGGACTCACTGAGACTGGGTCCAAGCAAAACTGTCCCCTGAAGTCACCTTTTAACTAAATACTAGTTAGCTCAAAAAGTAAATAATATCACCCTTGAACACTGAAGTCTTTTGAAACATTATATGAAACCAAATGGAAAGCATTTACTCTAAAGCATAAATGAGAAGTTTTAGAGTCAGAGATAAGGCATTTGACTGCTAACCAGAAGGCTGGTGGTTCAAACCCACCAGCCACTCCTCAAAAGGAAGACTGGGCAATCTATTTTCATAGAGATAGCACCTCAGAAACCCAAGGAGGGATCACTTCAAGTTGGGACTGACTCAACAGCAGTGAGTTTGGTTTGCTTTTTAGTTAACAGGAGTGAAATAACAAACAGAAACAATGATTGAAAGGAACTATATAGGAGCTCTGGTAGCATAGTGGCTAAAGCACTTGACTGCTAACCAGAAGGCTGGCGGTTCAAACCCACCAGCCACTCCTCGGAAGGAAGTTTGGGCAATCCTACTTCCGTAGTGATACTGCCTAGGAAACCCAAGGAGGGGTCGCTATGAGTTGGGGCCCGACTCGATGGCACATAACAACAACAACAACAACAACATACAGGAGTGGATTAGGCATGGAAAAACTGGAACTAAAACAGGACCTAAGAATAGCCTCTGTTTGCCAAGGTCAACAGGGACATGCAAGAGACTGACAACAGGAAAGGAGACAGGTGGTGAGTGTATCAGTGCTATCAGCTAGTGAAAAGAGGAGCACAGCACAGTACCCTGCTTATGTAGTTAACATACAAAGAAAACGAAAATCATGGGCAAGTCACTCCAATATACAATCACCAATTAAATATAAACACAAAAACATCACAATGCCTCAGAGACAACAGAGCATCACAGTCCACACATAGATGTAAGATAAAGCAGGAGAAACAAGGGACGAGTATGCAGACCCAAAACACATCCCTGATAAGGAATTCAAAAGAATTATATTTAGGTACCTTCAACAAATTGAGAGACAGATCAAGGCAAACACAGAGAAAATCCTAGAACAGTTTCAAAAGACAATACAAGAACAAAATGACAAAATAAATGAAAAATTAAAAATGATACAAAATCTACAGACAGAAATCCAGAAGATTAATACTAGATTTTCAGAAATAGGTAGGACATTGAATGGGCAAAGGAACAAAATTGAATCAATGGAAGACAGAATTAGGGAGATTGAAGGAAAGTACCTGAACACTTCTTTGGAAGGGATCAATCAGAAGAAAGATCAAGACAAAATGAAGAAAGCCTAAGGTTCATGTGGGATACCATCATAAGGAATAACCTATGTGTAATCAGAATTCCAGAACAGGGAGAGACAAATAAAACCACAGAGAAAGTTGTCGAAGATTTGTTGGAAGAGAATTTTCCTGGTGTGGTGAAAGATGAGAATATATACATTCAGGAAGTCCAACAAACCCCAAACAGGGTAGACCCCAAAAGAAAATGACCAAGGCAGATCATCATCAAACTTACCAAAACCAAAGACAAAGAAAGAATCCTGAAAGCAGCATGGGAAAAATGAAAAGTACCTACAAGGGGCAACCAGTAAGACTAAGCTCAGATTTCTCGGCAGAAACCATGCAGAAAGAAGAGAATGGGATGGTGTCTATAAAACCCTGAAAGAAAAAAATTTCCAACCAAGAATTATGTGCCCAGCAAAATTGTCCCTCAGATATGATGGTGAAATTAGGACAATTCCAGATAAGCAGAAAATAAGGGAATTTGTTAAAACCAGACCAACCTTGCAAGAGATGCTAAAGGGAGCCCTTTGGACAAAGAAGCAACAACAGCCAACAACAACTGACCATTAACATACATGATGATGTAACCCAGAAACCAACCCAGCTATGGAATTATCCAAAGTAAAGAAGCCTACAAGGTTGTAAACAGGGAACCAGAGACATCAATTGACAAATGAGGACAACTACAAACCAACAGAGGGAAAAAATTGTGTCATTACAGAACTTCTAGATGGTAGGGAAGTCAAGACAAATACAAGATAAAATGGACTGTTCTAAACTTGGGAAGAAAACTATGAATCATAAGGTAATCTCAAAGAAAAACAATAAGCCTTCACATCAAAAGAAAAAAGAGGACTAGCACAAATATTTAGCAAATACTAAAACAATAGCAACAAAGGAAGTGATAACATGATTCATAAACAAAATGAGCTCAGCATAGAAAATTATATAGAACAAAGAGATCAACACCACAAAAAAGCACATAAGAAAAATGACAGCAACAAATTTATATTTGCCGATAATTACATATCTGGCAAGGGACTTACCTCTAAGACTTATAGAAAACTCCTATGCCTCAACACCAAAGGAATTAACAATCCAATTGAAAAATGGGCAGAAGACATGAATAGACACTTCACCAAGGAAGATATTCATGTGGCCAGCTAATACATGAAGCGATGCTCACAATCATTGGCCATCAGAGAGATGCAAATCAAAACAACAATGAGATACCATCTCACCCCAGCACTGATGGCAAGGTTCAACAAGACAGAAATAACAAATGCTGGAGAGGATGCTGAGAGATTGGGACTCTCATACACTGCTGGTGGGACTATGAAGTGATACAACCACTGTGGAAAGCAATGTGGTGATTCCTTAGAAAGCTGGAATTGGAGATACCATTTGACTCAGCAATCTCATATATTCTAGAGAGATGAGAGCCAGAACAGCAACAGATATATAGAGACTCATGTTCATCACAGCACTATTTACGGTAGCAAAAAGATATAAACGACCTATATGCCCATCAGCAGAAGAGTGGATGACCAAACTATGGTACATACACACAATGGAATGCTGTGCAGCACTAAAGAATGATGTAGAGTCTGCAAAACACCACATAATATGGATGAACTTGGAGGACATTATGCTGAGTGAAATAAGTCAATCACAGAAGGACAAATATAGTATTAGTTCGTTGTTGGTCAAGGAAAGGTTTATGTATGGAGGGAAGCTTTCTTTGTTGGTTGCTAGGGGTGGGAGGGCAGGGGAGGGAACACTGCCCCCCCCCCAAAATATGTAACTTTTGTGTATCTCACTGTACATAATTATATTTCAATAAAATGCATTTAAAAAAAGAAACAAACAATGAGAATGTTGACACAATATGAAGTATGCATCTACTGACACTGAACGTGTAGAAATTGTTGAATGAGAGGTTTTGCTTGTATATCTCTTCACCAAAAATATAAAATATTAAGTTGGGAAAAAAAAAAAAAACACAAACTCACTGCCATCGAGTCAGATCCAACTCATTGTGACCCCTCCTTGGGTTTCGGAGCTCTGGTGGCTAAGTGCCTAAGGCACTTGACTGCTAACCAGAAGGCTGGCAGTTCAAACCCACCAGCCACTCCTCGGAAGGAAGCTTGGGCAATCTACTTCCATAGTGATACTGCCTCGGAAACCCAAGGAGGGGTCTCTATGAATTGGGTCCTACTCGACAGCACATAACAACAACAACGTAACTACAGAAGTAGGGCCTAAAGCATTTGACTGCTAACCAGAAGGCTGACAGTTCAAACCCACCAGCCACTCCTCAGAAGGAAGGTTGGGCAATCTACTTCCATAGAGACACTGCCTTGGAAACCGAAGGAGGGGTCACTATGAGTCTAATTCAACTCATTGGCAGTGAGTTTGGTTTAAAATATTAAGTGTTGGCTAAAGAATTAAAAAAAAAAGAAGCTCTGGTGGTGCAGTGCCTCAGGCATTTGATTGTTAACCAGGAGGTTGATGGTTCAAATCCACCAGCCATTCCATGGTAGGAAGACGAGACAATCTACTTCCTTAAAGATTTATGGCCTTGGAAACCCAATGGTTCTGAGTTGGAATCAACTCCATAGCAGTGTGGGGTTTTTTGTTTTGTTTTGTTTTTTGGTTTTAGTTATATGAAAAATTAGTAACCCATTTCCTTCACATTGATTCCCACTCATGGTAACCTCAGGTGTTTCAGAGTAGAACTGTACTTCATAGGAATTTCAATGGCTGTGACTCTTTGGAAGTAGATCATCATTTCTTACAAGATCATCATTTCTTACGTTTCTTACAAGGTGTCTTTGGGTGCATTTGAACTGCCAACATTTTGATTAATAGTCAAGCACTTAACTGTTTATGCCATCCTGGGATGTCCTAGTTAAATTATTATTCCATATTTAAATAGCAAAACAGACAATCTCAGAAGTTCCCAAGAGCCTGAAAGCCCAAATATAATACAGGAACTGTGCCGTTGAATCTAATTTGCAGTTTTGATTAAAAGGGATAAATGAATTAGTAAATAACCCCTCTCTACCATATCCTATTTCCAACATTCTCAGCATCACAGTGAGAGTAATATGTTATAAGTATAAACTATTCTTCAGCAATTCAAGTTGTGTATTGCGGGTAAAAGTGTATTTTTCTAATATCAAGAGACACGGTGTTTCTGTTTGCTGAATTTTTATGTGCCAATAAATGAGTTGTCAGCAGTACAAAGAAACTTCCTTCTCCTTAATTGGAATTACATAAGGAAAAGAGATAAGGATTTAATTCATATATATTCAAAGTGAGAAGCGTTTTGGGTTATATGTAAAGAGAAAGCTTCATCCACCTACAGTAATGTGCACTGCGATTGTCCCATGAATTTCCTGTTTAAATGAGACAGTTTGGGTGAACGCTACAGGGAAGTAGAATGTGACTATGGTCACCACAGCTGGAAGTGTGACCTGAAGCAGTTACAGCTGTCTGAGAGTCCCTTCCCATGGATACTGCCTCATCCTAGATTTTACATTTGTCGTTTTTACATTGCAGCTGAGACCCACCTATCCGCCCGTGTTAACTCCCACAGCTTTGCTTTTAGCTCTTGAGATACATGATTATGAAGCTCTAGAAGCTTTTCCTATCTCTCCTCCCCAGTTTTGCCCTTTCAAGTGTCATAAGATGAAAGTGCTGAAATTATGTTTTTTCTTTCTTGAAGTTTATTTATGACATTAGACATCACTTTCACCATAGTCATTTCAGTTGGATTCCCATACACATTTAAATACTCCCCTTTCTGTATTCTCTATAAAAAGAAATATTTCACTACTTTCCCCTTCTCCCCCACACACACGCTGTAAAATAAAGTCTGATGGCTGAAAAATTTGGCTTATACTTTATTCGTTATTACTAATTATGCCATGGCAGATATTTCTTAAAACAGTACATTCAGCTTCTATAGCGTGGAGGCTGGCCGACAGTGCAAAAAATGGCATTCATTTTTCTAATTACACATCTTTATGGTAACAGAAGTTCACTAGTAGCTTTAACTATAACTGTTTTTCTCAAAGCAAATGAAGGCATCCTTTCCTTAAAATAGACATTTGGGCAGTAATGCAATTTGGACAAACTAAATTTCTCAAGGGATTCTGAAAAAATGGTTTTACCTACACAACATACATTCCCTGCTAACCCCTGCCTTTCAAGATGAATCCCAGGACCACCCTATTGTTGTTGCTACTGCCCTGTTAGAGTCTTCCCAGCCTCCGCACTGTTCATTTTAAGTTATTTCCACAGTTAAAGGGTCCACGCTTCCTCAGTCCTCATGCAGTTTATCTTGATATGGAATGAGTCCATCATTTAGTCAACAAACAATTATTGAGCATCTGCTATATGCCAGTCATAGAAATCATATATGAGAGTATTTCTGGCAAAGAATACGCAAAATAAAGGCAAATATGAAGAAATGATCAAGGTATATATAAGAAATCATGAATATATCAGTATGGCTCATGGGACAAAGATAAAGCTGCAAACAGTAGATTGCATAGCGACCCCTCCTTGGGTTTCTGAGATGGTATCTTTACAGAAGTAGATTGCTCAATCTTCCTTCCAAGGAGTGGCTGGTGGGTTTGAACCACTAACTTTCTAGTTAGCAGTCTGGTTCCTTAGGCATTACACCACTAGAGCTCCCTGCCAAACCTTGTTGTTGGTGTTGTTGTTATGTGCTGTTGAGTCAGCCCCGACTCATAGTGACCCCTCCTTGGGTTTCCGAGGCAGTATCACTACAGAAGTAGGATTGCCTAACCTTCCTTCTGAGGAGTGGCTGGAGGGTTTGAACTGCCAACCTTCTGGTTAGCAGTCAAGTGCCTTAAGCTTGTTAATTTCAGTCACCAGTGGGGAGCCACTGAAAGCTTTTAAATGGGAGAATACTTGAGCATTAACTCTGTAGTAAAATTGACATGGCGGAACAGTTTAGGATGGGTTGAAAGAACAAGAGATTTGAAAATACTGAATTCAATAGCTGATTTTCATCTACTGTGCCGCAGTGCTGTTGTCATACAAACTCTTCATGATATAGGTATCTAGATTTAAAAAAGAAAAACCTTGTGATGATTTCTGTCTGAAAGAAATGCTCTCAGTAACAAACCGCAGGATACAGGAGCAAGACTTTCTTAGTGGAAAGCCCATGGATCAGGAATTATCTTTCATTTCAACCTAGATCTGGAAGCATCTGATTCAGTTTCTCAGAGTTGGTATTGGCCACTTATTTTTGTTCTTAATGATTGTATTGATTTGGTGTAAGATGCTTGAACGTCTCTGGTGCTCTAAGTTATATAGACCAGGAGTCTGTACAGTGCCTCTCTTTTTATAAAAATAATTTGGAAAGAAAACCGACTCATTGAAGTCTGGCACATACAGAATCCTCTGAAATGACTTCTGATCCAGCCGTTTTGAATTCCAACTGGCTGTCCTCAGACATTTTTGTTGCAAGATCTACTTTTGGTTAAGTTATTTTCTCTCATTTCAGCTCATGACTTCCTGCACCCCTCCCCCGCCCCCAAATTTATTGAGTTTCTATGCAACAAAAAAATTCACCACTTTCAGCATGTACATTGATGAGTTTTACTAATTGTATAAGGTTGTATAATCACTACTGCAATCCAGACATAGAACAATGTTTATTTCTCTATGTGGTGATTAATTGACATTTCATTTATTTCTGGTTTTTTACTGTCATGAGTCTGACTAGGATGTTTGGCATGGATTTGTATATAAATTTATATCATTTGGTAATTTTTCAGAAGATCAGCAGCCTTGGGGTCCGCATGGTTCATTGTGGTCTCAGGAACGTTTAGATGATTAGGTTGCAACCCAGTGCTTCTTTAGAAGAGTGCATTAGCACTGGCAAGGCTGCTTTGGTAAATAAGAAAGAAAGCAAATACTTATGAGACCCTGTCCAGAGAGCCCAGACATAGAAGAAATATAAGGGCCAGGAACTAACAATACCCAGAAACACATCACAGTGAACACTTCAGTTTCTTAGACACATTGATCATATAATTTGTGCTGTATGAGTCTCAGCTCTCAGAGGAAGTGACTGTCCTCTGACTGATGGGTTGTTGTTGTTATGTGCCGTCGAGTCGGACCCGACTCATAGCAACCCCTCCTTGGGTTTCCGAGGCAATATCACTATGGAAGTAGATTGCCCCATCTTCCTTCCAAGGAGTGGCTGGTGGGTTTGAACCTCCAGCCTTCTGGTTAGCAGTCATGTGCCTTAGGCACTGTGCTACCAGAGCTCCTGACTGATGTGTTAGGTAATAAAAAAACAAAAAAAAAAAACCTCACTGCCATCCAGTCGTATCTGATTAATAGTGACCCCTCCTTGGGTTTCTGAGGCGGCATCACTATGAAAGTAGATTGCCCAATCTTCCTTTCAAGGAGTGGCTGGTGGGTTTGAACCACCAGCCTTCTGGTTAGCAGTCAAATGCCTTAGGCGCTATGCCACCAGAGCCCTTCAGGGTCCTGAATTCCATACATTTTAGGCTTATTTCAACTTGAAGTATCTGAAACATTTTACTTTAAGCTATCTAGGGTCAGGTATTTTGGAAAATTTTGCCAAGTGAGGATATAAAGTAGAACAGAGGGTAAGGAGTTGTTTATGATAAGGAGGGAAGGAAGTGCAGATAGTATTTACAGGACTAGATAGATCTTCAGGGAGACTGATACAGAATCAAGGGTGGAACGTCAGCACTCTTCACATTCACCTCCACTATATTCATTATCCAAAGGGGAAGGCTGTATCTGTAGCTTTCAGTTGAACTTCCTATTTCAAGAGCCAGGAGAGAAATGGACCAACCAGACAGCTGTCAGTCTAGTAAGAGTGCTACCATTACTTGAAGAACTAAAAATTCACTTAAAATGCTAAAAAAAAAAAAAAGAAAGAATTTTTAAAAGAGACGGAAAGGAAATTGTATGTATAAGAAGGTCCCTCAGAAAACAAACCTTGTGGTTGTAAAGAATACTTTGATAAGCTATTTGATAGGATGAGATGGCCCCACAGAGGGGCTTGCTACAGTTCACTTCCTAAGGAGGGTGGAGGAGCTCTGGTGGTGTAGTGCCTAAGGCACTTGACTGCTAACCAGAAGGCTGGCGGTTCAAACCCACCATCACTCCTTGGAAGGAAGGTTGGGCAGTCTACTTCCATAGTAATACTACCTCGAAACCCAAGGATGGGTCCCTATGAGTCAGGTCTGACTCAACAGCACATAACAACAACAAGGAGGGTCATTCCAGATAGTTTTGAGAAAGAAAATATCTAAGTTTTAGGCCAGAGCTGAGTTGCTTAGGTCAATATAAACTGAGCCTGTCACTAGCGATCCTCCTCTGTGCTTCCCCAAGCAGCTCTCACCTATCCTCTAAATTTTAAACAAAATAGCTAGTTAATAGCAGTTTTAAATGCTACTACATTATTAGCTAGCCAAGATACTTTAAATTTTGGTAGAGCCTTTTGCTTATCTTTAATATATCTGACCACCTCTCCCCAGCTGCCTGGGAGATTGAATGGCTGCTAGCCCCATCATGGGCAGATTGGAATCCCAATTCTAAAGGAAAAGACTTGAATGGGGAACTTTGCATATTTTGTAATCTAATGGTTACATATAAGGCCATCAGGAAAAATAAAAAAATGATCAAAAAGGCAGAAGTGGGAAAATTATAACACTGGAAGAATGAAATGGTAATCATTGAAAATACTCCTTTGCTTTTACAAATAGATTATTCCTTAAATAACCTATGGCAATTTGAGTATAAAATAAACAAAATAGCTAGAGGATGGTTAAAATAAGTCTTTTTCCAGAACATCTTGCTTCTGTAGTGTCAGAGAAGCCAGATGTATTCTATGATTTTAGGTAATAGAGAAGTACTGACATAATAATTTTTCAGAGCTCAGACTTTAGTGATGTTGGTCTTCTCACTTATTAAAGATCCTTTTTTTCTTCTTCTTCTTCTTCTTCTTCTTTCTTTCTTGAACATCTAAGACCTCAATTTATGATAATCCTTTTCAGTGTAAATTGAGACTGTGATACTGAGTGAGGAATATTTATATGTTATACTTCCTCTCTTTCCTCATATTTTATTACTGAGGATATTGACATGAAAACAGGATCTTTGTATCCAATGAGTTCATCTACTCCTGATTTCCCACCAGAAATTCCAGGCTTTGTGACATCAGTGTGTATTGCTCTACATGCCATCAGAAGAGCAGGCATCTGGAAATGATGAAATCCTGAAAAACAAAGTTTTTGTCTTCCGGAAGACAGTGGTTGGAAAGGGAAAGGAAACTGAAATTCATTGAGTCCCTACTATGTGCCAGATATTTTCATCTTTCATCTCATTATAATATTTTACTTAGTTGTGCAGTAAAAACAAATAAAAACCCTAACAGCAAATCTTTTAGCCGTTTTCCTAGGTGATTTAAAATGTTATGGTATTTGTTGCAACTAAATAAATTATATGTAAAGTCTCAAGGATTTTACAGAGTTTTATATCAGAGTATAGCCATTTGAATGGTTTTATATCTTATTTTTCATAAAATCCATGAGCTATAAAGACACAGCAGTATATTTTGGGTAATACTATATGCTTATTGAAATATAACTATTTCAAAAGAGAAGTCTCAGCTTAAAAGGAACAAGTTTTTACTTTGAAGTATCTAAAAGACAAGCATTAGAAAAAATAGATTATCCCAAGAAATTTTCTTGTCCTATTATATTTCAAATGCTAACCTCATTTGCAAACTTTGTGCATTCTGTAGTTATTTATAATAGTAAAAAGTGGGAAACAGGAACAAACATTCAGTACTAGAAGAATGTTTGAGTAAATGATATAGTTTAAATATCATTTTTACAGAGAATGTTCAATTGCATGGAAGTATGCTTATGTTACCATATGAATTGGAAAAAAATCAATTTCTAACTATGTAATGATTTACATTAAAATAATTGTACATAGAAATAAGAATGAAAAATAAAGCTAGAATATAAATAGAGGAGGGCATATAAGGTAATAATAGTGTTTTAAAATACGTATCAACCTATAATCATTTCATGCATGAGGAGAGTGAATAAATTTGGTTTGTGTTTTCTGAATTATATTATGAGCCATTGTAACCAAAGACTAAGCCATGAACACAAAAAATAAGATATACTGGGTGGGAAGTTAAAGAAGTTGGCACTTCCTCAAATTCAAGTTTAATTGCCCCTCAGCCACTATTGGTTTTTTAATCAGATTAGCAAGGAGCCTAATCTCGAATCTGATCTCAAATTAATTTTTATTATATGGCATATTGGATGCAACTCTATGTTGAGATGTCACATGCAGCAGCTTAACCAAGGAACTTAATAAACAAACTGGTATTGGGAGCTCTGGTAGCATAGTAGCTAAGGCACTTGAATGCTAACCAGAAGGCTGGTGGTTCAAACCCACCAGCCACTCCTTGGAAGTATGATACTGCCGCAGAAACCCAAGGAGGGATCACTATGAGTCGGGTCTGACTTGATGGCACATAACAACAACAACAAGAAAAACTAGGCAAGAAAAGCATTTTGATGTCTCAGAGCAAGGATGCCACTATTAATAGGTCTTGGAGCTCTGGTGGTGTAGTGCCTAAGGCATTTGACTGCTAAACAGAAGGCTGGCAGTTCAAACCCACCAGCCACTCCTCAGAAGGAGGATTGGGCAATCAACTTCCATGGAAATACTGCGTTGGAAACCCAAGGAGGGGTCACTCTTAGTCGGAAGCAACTCCATGGCAGTGAGTTTTGTTTTGTTTTTTGTTTGTTTGTTTGTTTTCTAAAGTTACTAATAGAAAAGAGCTCTCATAAAGTGTATTTTGTGAAAGGAAGTCTGTTTATTCTTCTGATAAGGAAAATTATTAACTTTTGAAGGAAAAAGGAAAGCTTGAGAAACTTTTTTAAAATAAACTTTTAAGAGCATTTTAGAGTTTGCAAAATTCATTTTCATACATACATGTATTTGGTGCTTACAGTAATTCTGTTAGGCTGGCACTGTGATTATCTCTACTTCATAGATGAGGAAATCAAGGCTGAGTGAGGTTACCATGACTTCCTCAAAGGTCAGTGAAGACTAGCTTCAATCTCAGGTCTTCTCACATTAATACTTTGTTCTTTCTACTACACCATGGTACTTTTCTCAGCACAATGACTAGTTGATACCATTCTCATTGGTGACATGCCTGCTTTTGTAGTAATGTATTTATTGTTTTTTTGCTACATTATTGTTGAACTTTGAGACTTGTTTATTAAGGTCTTGATAATACATGATGTTTGTAAATGAAATGTTTGGTGATAAACTCTGGTAACAGTGATGCCTGACTTTGTTTGCTGCTGTCACATGAAGTCAGTATATATAAAGGAATTTGATGGAAATTTTTCCATTGAAATCATTCTCTGTGTGGGATGAATGGTTAGACTAATGTAGGTATTTTTCACACTCTTCTCTAAGTTTTTAAGAGAAATCTAAATGTCTTTAAATGCAGCAATATTTCAAGAGCCCTTTAGAAACATAGAAGCTCTGATGGCATAGTGCCTAAGGCACTTGACTGCTAACCAGAAGACTGGTGGTTCAAACCCACCACCAGCCACTCCTTGGAAGGAAGATTGGGCAATCTACTTCCATAGCCTCAGAATCCCAAGGAGGGGTCTCTGTGAGTTGGATTCAACTCGATGGCATTGAGTTCAGTTTTTTGGTTTTTTTAGAAACAAGTTCTCAGCCTTCTTTCCCAGCATGCTCTGTCTGTTGGGTAATGAACTGTAGATAGGTACTGTTTTCCAGGACATATGGTTCTGAGAAAAACAAATAATTTTGTTATCTCCTACTTCAGCATTATGAGTTTTGAAGGTAGAATTTCATAGAAGTAGCACCAAAACATTATTAGCTTCTGCATCATTTTTTAACAGAAACCAAACTAAACCCACTGACATCAAGTCAATTCTGACTCACAGGGACACTATAGACAGAGTAGAACTGCCCATAGGGTTTCCAAGGCTATAAACCTATAGAGAAGCAGACTGCCTCGTCTTTCTCCCACAGAGTGGCTGGTGGGTTCAAACTACCAACCTTTTGGTTTGCAGCCAAGCACTTTAACCACTGTGCCACCAGGGCTCCTTTTTTAAAAAAAATAGACATTCAAATTCTATTATAGCAACTGGGCCTAAGCAGACAGAATTCCAATTTTGATCTCTGGCAAGCTCTATATTTATTGAAATATAAAAGAAAGGGAGGAAATTGATTTTTTTTTAAATATATATATATGTAGACAATGCATACATAGGTGTGTTCACTGTAAAATTCTTTCAACTTTTTCTGTATGTTTAAAATTTTACATAATGTTTGGAAAATCTATCAGACAGAAGTGAGGGGAGAGCTATGAGGCAAATTGAAATAAAACTGTGATGCTTTGCTAAAGTATCATTGCTAATAAAATTTTTTATACTTATATTTTATGAAGTATTTCAAGCATATAGAGGACAATAAAAAAAACAGTACTTATGTACCCACCACTTAGCTTCTTCAAATCTTAATATTTTATTCCACTTGCTTCCATTTTTGTTGGCTTTTCATAAATACTACACATTTTACAAAATATTACAAAGTTAAAACTCCTTTTATATCTATCCCTACACAATTCCATTTTTCCTCTCTCCTGCTGTACAAATGTAACAGCTATCCAGAATATGGATATTATCAGACAAATTTACCACATAATTATCATATAAACTTTCATGTGATTTTTCAAATGGGCTATTATATGCATAGGAGTTGAGGCCACTGATTTTAGAATCAAATGTATCTTGGCTGGTATTCAGACTTTACCACTTCCTACCATGCTTGGTAAAATGGAGCGTCAGTAAAAAAGGGGAAGACCATCAATGAGATGGATTGACACAGTGATTACAACGATGGTCTCAAGTATAGCAATGATTGTAAGGGTGGCACACAACTGGGCAGTGTTTCGTTCTGTGGTGCATAGGGTCGCTATGAGTTGGAGCCAACTCAACAGCACCTAACAACAACAGCGTATATAGCAAGAAAGTCTGGTGGGGCAGTGGCTGCTAACCAGAAGGTTGGCAATTTGAATGCACCAGACACTCTGTGGAAGAAAGTAAGGCAGTCTGCTTCCATAAAGGTTTACAGCCATGGCAACCCTATGGAACAGTTCTCCTCTGTCCCATAAGGTCACTATGAGTCAGAATTGACTTGATGGTACTGGGTTTCTTTTTTATTTTTCACCTGTATGGCCTTGGAAACTAATATGGCTCTTTTAAGGCCCTAGCTTCTTCATTCATTTAAATGGGGACAATAATTCCCACTTTATAGGACTGATATGAGAATTCAATGAAACATTTGAAAAGCACTCTATACAGATACAGATCCTGGAAATGAATACCCTGCCATCTCTCATTCCTAAGGTGCTATAGAAAAATGACAGGAAGTATAAAGATACCAGAATTAAAATTATAAGATTCAATGTAACCACCTCTACTCTGTATCTCAGAGAACAAGGACCTAATTAAATATCAAGTCAAAACCCTTGATATTTAAAGTAACTTCAAAAGGAATAAAATGATAGTGTAACTCTTAACCATTTATAATCACCAAAAGCACCACATCATAATAACAGAAGCCTTGAACTGTAAGTAGTTTCAAAGTGCCTCTAATGGAATCCAGACCTTTCATTTTTCAGTTAAGGAAACTGAGTCCCAGGAAACATTAAGGAGTCTCCTCACTCAGACCTTTGTTGATAGCTGATAGGACTTGACCATGACTTTTACTTCCAGGCTTCCCCTCCCCCCAGCAATTTAAGAAGACATCTGTTGAGAAAGCCCTGCTGGCTTCTGTTTATAATATACATAGTACCCCATATCTTGGATGTAAAGATTTGTTACAAATCTTACTTGGTTATAATTCAAACATATAATGGTTTCTTCAAAAGTCAGTTTATCTTTTTTCTCTTTTTAATCAAAGTCACTCTACTGTTTAGGCTTTATTTATTTATTTTAAAAGTGGTTGAGGCTCTCATATTTCTCTGTCTTTTTTCAAATAAACAAAGTGCTGTATTCTTGTCTTCTTAGTCAAATTGCTGTCCCACGCCTATGGTTCAGATAGTACTTTTTATGGAGGGATTTTTGTCTCTTTTCAGATTGAAAAGAGGTCTCAACCCTTAAAAAATCTGGACTTGAAGGCAATATTATCAATATATTTCCATTGAACCCAGGTGATGCTATGAAATTGGTACATAGGGCTTCTCAAGCAAAGATCCCTTGTGAACATTTTTCTTTTACAGAGATTGAAACCATTCAGTTAGAACAGACCTTTGTTTATTGCTTTCTTCTTATGTTAATCCACCTAGGCCTTCACTCTCAGGAATCTAGTGTTGTTGTTGTTGTTATTTGCCATCGAGTCGGCCCCGACTCATAGTGACCCCTCCTTGGGAATCTAGTAGGGACTGCAATAAAGCACCAAGTAAACAGAAGCTATGGACACAGGACTTCCTTATCATCTCTATCCTCTCGATTTTTCACATTTCAAGTATTTTCACATTTACTTTGTCAATGCTTTAACAGGCGGTTGTTCTATCAAGGTTTGCTGTTGTTTGAGCAGAAGGAGGTTGAAGAGATTGGAAGTGTGACTGCCGAGGTTGGGGAGACCTGTAACGTTTGACTTGCCTCTCCCAGCGTCTCCCCACTGCTGTGCACTAGGCGTACATAATCAAGTACATTCCTTATGCAGTATCCTGGAAAGTGTTTACTGTCAAGGATTATTTAGTTTAAGAAAATTCACTGAAGTAGATCAGCAGAGCACTATAAGCCGGGTAATTGTACATGGACCGAGTGTTTTTGTCCATAATACCTCATTATGATGGGAGTCACAGTTACGGAATTTTACTGGTATTTTTATTACAAACTAACTTCAGGATAGGATACCAAAGGGATTCCATTTCCTTAGATCCCTTAAGCCTTTCTAAAAGATTCCCCCATGGCCCCTTCATAGAAATTACCTAAGATATTCCCAAGAAACAAAAGAGTTTTTGGTAATACCCAGTTTGGGTAAATTTTGGAGGGAGAAAAAAAAATGAATGAATGCATTGTTTCATCCATTCATATTATTGAGGGTCTCCTTGGCATGGAGGCTGTTATTGTAATGCCAGTTCCCCAGAGAAGATCACTGGGAGCATGACTGACTGTGGGATTTTGTTGATTGATTGATTGTTTTTCTGTAGAAGAAAGTTGTGACACTGTGAACAGCTCAGTGTTCTCTTGTAGAGGACTGCAAGGTAAGATTAGGCACTGGCCTATACCCTGCCATCTCTCATTCCTAAGGTGCTATAGAAAAATGACAGGAAGTATAAAGATACCAGAATTAAAATTATAAGATTCAATGTAACCACCTCTACTCTGTATCTCAGAGAACAAGGACCTAATTTGAAAGGGATGAAGAGAGACATTTTAGTTCCCTTTCCTCAGTGGTCCCATAATGGTTTTCATTTTTTCTTTAATATTGAAGTTTAACTAAAGAATATTGGACTTACATATTAACAAAGAATCTTTCTTAAGCCTTGAGATAGCTTGTTAGCCAATATAATTGTTAAAAGAACGTCAGGATTGAGGTCAAGCCTATTTCTAACTGCCTTAATAACTTTAGACATATTCCTTTACTTTTCTGATCTGTTGTAGTCCCTGACCAGTAAAATAGAGATGATTGATTTACTTCAAAAAATTCCTTAAGCACCTATTCTGTGTAAGGCATTGCTCTAGGTACTTGAGATACATCAGAGAACAAAAGAGGCAGGGGTCCCTGCTCTCATGGAGATTTCATTCTAGCGAAGAATAGAGATAATAAACACTGAACAGAGTAAGAACTATGAAAAAACAAAAACAAAAAAATGGAACTATAAAAGGGAGGTTGCAAGTGAGAGGTTAGGGGTATACAGTATTAAACTAGATGCTCAGAGTAAGCCTTAGTGAGAAGCTGAATGAGTTGAGAGAGGTGAGAAAGTTAGTCACATAGTTATCTGAGGAGTGTGCCAAGCAGAATGCAGAATCTGAGCAAATGCCCTAAAGAGGGAGCCTACCAGGTCAAGGAAGCCTGACCAACTAGAGCAGAATACATAAGGAGAAGTAGGCAATAAGGCCAGAGAAGTAAATGAGGGGCCCAGATCAGTGGGAACATTGCAAGTTTTGAGTCAAGACTGAGTGATAGGATCTGAAATGGATTTGAAAAGAATCATACTGGCTGCTGTGTAGAGAAGGGACTGTGAGGGAACAAGGGGAGAATCACATAAAATTATTATGTAGGTAAACCAAACCCACTGCCATTGAGTCTATTCCATGTCATAGCAATCCCCATTGGGCTTCCAAGGGTATAAGTCTTTACGGAAGCAGATTTCTTCATCTTTTTTTCTCAGAGTGGCTGGTGGATTCGAACTGCCAAACTTTTGGTTAGCACCCAAATGCCTTAACCACTGTACCACCAGTAGCACCTTACAAATAGCAAAGTATCACACAGACGATAGATAGGATGATTTTTATTTCACGAATGGGAAGATCAATTCCCCAAAACAGAGTTTATAAACTCAGATGAAGTATTTAAGCAATAAGTAATGACTGTCTCGTGGGAAATTTTTCTTTCTTTTCTTTTTTTTTTTAATAAAAAATACATTTCTGTGTCCTTTAAAAAGGTTGTCCCTCAAGTGTTTCACACACATTTAATACACATTCATGAAGTACCACTTTTGCATGTGTTAACCATGCAGAATGAGAATCAGCCATGAATAACACGTTTTGCAACTAAATGAAAATATTGGAAAATGTTCTGGCAATTTTATTAGACTCGGTCTTAGTTACCTAGTGCTACCATAACAGAAATACCACAAATGAGTGGCTTTAAAAAACAGAAATTTCTTTTCTCACGGTTCTGGAGGGTAAAAGTCTAAATCAGGGTCTTGGCTACATTGATTCCTTCTGTAAGACTCTCTGTTAGTTTCTGATGGCTGCTGGCAGTCCTTGTGGTTTCTTTTGCTGCTGATAGGCGCATCTGCCTCTATCATCAAATGCAACTATCTTCCCCCATTATTTGACTCTTTGTGTCTGTTTTCCCTCTAGAGAAAGACATCATGCCTGGTAAAGTAGAGGGTGAGTGAAAAAGGGGGAAGACCCTCATTGAGATGAATTGGCACAGCGGCTGCAATGATGGGCTCAAGTTTAACAATGATCGTGAGGATGGTGCAGAACCATGCAATGTTTTGTTCTGTTGTACATCGTGTCACTATGAATCAGAACAGACTCACTGGCACCTAACAATAAGACACCATGCAGAAGGCATTAGGCTTGGGGCCCACCCGCTGTGTGATATGACCTCATTAGCATTACAGAAGAAAAGCTCTATTTCCAAACAGGATCATATTCACAGGTACAAGGGTTAGACCTTCAACATATCTTTTTGAGAGACACAGTTCAATCCATAACATAACATAATCAAATCTCAACTCTGACACCAACTGGCACTGTGGTCTTTAGCAAGTCACTTCATTACTTTGGATTTGAGTTTACTCACCTGAAAGAGAGAGGAAAGAATTAAAGAATCTGATAAGTCTAAAATTCTTACAGTTTTTATTGCATTGTGTGCAATGACAGTCAATGTCATGAGACAAAGTATATGTGAACTACTGTATAGAAGATGAATTTGCTCTGTAAACTTTTATCCAAATCACAATAAAATTTTTTTAAAAAATCTTATAGCTCTACCAGCTATTGAATGCCTTTATAATGCCTATCCTTCTGTATTGCATCATCATTGCATAAGCAGTAGAGAAATCACAAGAATTAATCTGTTGAAGAACATTAACACCGCCAATCAGAATGGTTTAATTGCTTTTAATCAGACATTTTATTTGTTTGCTTACATGACAGCCTAGAAAGCATAATCATTAGAGCAATAGGACATGACCCTGTGAAGTATGATGGGTAAGTAATAGAACCAGAAGTTTGGAGCTAGCATAAAGAATGACAGGCAGCAAACGAGTGTCTGTATGGAAGAGAGGGTCAACAGAGGGGAGGCCTGTGGCTTGGCAGAGGAGTCCTAGGAAACAGGATTGTGGCACTTGCCTTTGTATTCCCAGCGACAGCACTTGATTTCTAACCAGAAGGCTGGTGGTTCAAACCCACCAGCCACTCCTCGGAAGGAAGATGGGGCAATCTACTTCTGTAATGATACTGCCTTGGAAACCCAAGGGGGGATCTCTATAAGTCGGGTCCGACTTGACGGCACATAACAACAACAACAACAGCAGCAGCAGAGTCTCTAGGTACAAAGAGCTAAACATTTGACTACTGGCCAGAAGCTTGCACTTCAACCTTGGAAGGCAGGCCTGGTGCCTTGCTTCTAAAAGATCACAGCCTTGAAAACCCTATGGAGCAGTTCTACTCTGCTCATGTGGGGTCACCATGAGTCAGAATCAATTTGACGGCAACTAACAATGACAAGCACAAGCACAGAGCCCAGAATGTAATAAATACCAACAAACTAGAACTGAAATAACCCATGCAGATCATTACCAAAATAAATCACTTTTGTGCTAGAATTCAGTTTACTAAGAGGCAATGCATTACATATGGGGAACATATTGAAAAATAACTAGTCATTATCACCATAAAATGGCTGAGGCCCAAATGAGAAAATATAGGACAAAAAATAAATAGTGAATGTGAAACTCCTATTTAGACAATATGGAAAAATTTAGTACCCGATTGTTTCTATAAATACAATAAATCATCAAATCAAATAAAACCCAAACCCACTGCCATCAAGTTAATTCCGACTCATAGCAGCCCCTATTGGGTTTCTGAGGTGGTAAATCTTTATGGAGGTAGATTGACCAATCTTTCTTCTGTGGAGTGGCTGATGGGTTTGAACCGCCAACCTCCTTGTTAGCGGTCAAATGCCTTAGGCACTGGCTGTACCACCAGAGCTCCTTTAATAAATCAGCAGGAAATCTAAAATAATTCTGAAGACCACATTTCAAGAATAGGAAAGAAACAATAATGTGCAGTGTTCAAGAGGATAGGTTCAGCTTCCAGCAAGGCTGGGTCAAGCCACAACTCTCTTAGTTACTGATGTATAACTTTGAGCACTTTATGTAACTTCCCTGGGTGTCAATTAAGGTAATAATATCTCACCTGTCTATAAGGCTGCTGTAAGAATTAAATGAGCAAATGTTACTAGCATTGGTCCTGAGCAGTGTGCTTAGATCCTACAAAGGCTCAATGAATACCTTTACTATCATCACCACCAATATGGAGAAAATACTGAAAGAAACTAGGGCAAGATACGGAGTTTTCTACCATTGTTTATGCCTTAGGTGGAAGTTAGACATCCAAAAGAAGATTCCCTAAAGACAAAGCTAAAATATAGACTCCAAAGCAGAGATCAGGTCCTTTGGCCACAGGTGACAAATATGGCATGTAAGATGGTTTTTATATATTTATACCAGGTGCTGCATGGCACCTGAAGACAATACAGTGATCAGTAACAGCAAACACAAATAACTACAGGAACTCACTACCAGTCAGAAACATTGACCCAGCTCATTTGGGAATTGTACTGAATTCTTTTTAGGAGCTACCCCACAAGCTTTGAACATAGCACTGAGGGAGTGAAAAAGAAAGAGTTTCTTTCTCTTTCCTGATTTACCTCTTTCTGGCAACATATTCTTCAAGGTATTCTCAAACTCTATTTGCTACTTTTGAATACTTTTCTAAATACTGCTTTTTCCTTGATGAATCCAAATCTTCCCACTCCACACATTGCCACATCATAAGTATATGCTTGCCCTTCACTTATCTGTGTCTCTCTAGAAGAAATACGAGCTCCTTGAAGGCAAAGACCTACGCTTTTTGGTCTTTCTACTCCTAGCATTTTACATAATAAAATATATAATATGCATAATAAATGATTGTCAGTGTGCTCAGATAGTCTCATCTTTAATTTCCAGATGTTGTCCTTTTCCAATGAACATTAGCTTTGCACATCTGCAAGTACAGAATTACATCAAAATCCTCCACAATGATGTCAGACTCTTCCCAGTCCACAGAATTTGTAGGAAGGGATACAAAGTCCTTTAATTAGAGTGAATAATTGCAGACTCTGCCTGCCACCTCCGAACCTTGTTTGATTCCTGGACTACACCACAAGAGACAGATTTAAGAAAGAGTGCCTATAGAGGCCTGAGTGGTACAAACAATTAATGTGCTCACTGCTAACCAAAAGATCCGCCATTCAGGGTCATGCAGAGGCGCCTCTGAAGACAGCTGGCTACCTACTTCCAAAAAATCAGTCACTTAAAAACTCTCTGAAGCACAGCTCTACTCTGACACACATGCAGTCGCCTGAGTTGGAACACAGGAAGGATAGTTTCAGAATCCCACAGTCAGAGTAGAATTTGTGAAGGGTGTGGAGGTGTCAAAAAAGTAAGAGATAAACCAGAAGCACCAGAAAGTGGAGACAAAGAGCCCGTAAAAGAGCAAAGCTCGGCTATCAGCATCAAATAAATACTAAGGAGAGAAGAAAGGAGGCTAGGCTCTTAAATACATGATACTCATGGGTAAGTGATTAATATTGTTGACTAGGCTCCAAACATGCCCTTTAGTCTGGAGAACATCTACGCAAACAAAGTAGTAGAAGTGGAAGATAAATGCCCAGAGAAAAACTGTTTTCAAAAGTCTGTTTTCTTATTGGTTCCATAAGAGCCCATAAGCTTTTTGGCAAGATACCTGGTGCTACTTACCCCAAACAACGCTGTGTGTGCTGTTATTTCTCAGCTAAAGTAAGTGTGTGTGTGTGTTTAAGTTGTATATCCTAGGGTGGCCTTAGAACAGAAAATGAATGCACCTCATACTCTCTTCTATTTTGCTGCCATGAGAAGAAATGTGCAGAGATGACACTTTAATATTGGACTTACTCCCTACGTGTTGTAACTTAAAAAATGCTAACTGGAATCTGAAAAGGACTGAAAAAAGACAGGACTGGAAAAGACTTGTACTTACTTCAAAACAAAACAACCAAACTCACTGCCATCAGATCGATTGGACTCATAGCGACCCCTCCTTGGGTTTCTGAGGCGGTATCTCTACAGAAGTAGATTGCCCAATCTTCTTTCCAAGGAGTAGCTGGTGGGATTGAACCGCCAGCCTTATGGTTAGCAGTCAAATGCCTTAGGCGCTATGCCACCAGCGCTCTTACTGTTGTTGTTGTTGTTATGTGCCATCGAGTCAAACCCGACTCATAGCGACCCCTCCTTGGGTTTCCGAGGCAGTATCACTACGGAAGTAGGATTGCCCAACCTTCCTTCCGAGGAGTGGCTGGTGGGTTTGAACCGCCAGCCGTCTGGTTAGCAGGCAAGTGTCTTAGCCACGATGCTACCAGAGCTCCAGCGCTCTTACTAGAGCCGATCAAATCATTTCTTATCACAGAAATACAGGAACTGCAGCTTTCCCATCTGACACAGTTTAGAATTCAACTTTTCAAAATACAATGCTTTTAAATTAATAGAAAAGGATCTTTTGCCTTCATTTGAGATCAACACAAAAATACACACATATATATATACATATATACACATAAATATATATAATTCTTGCTTAACTGGGCAGGAGAGAGAAAGCAATGAAAAGATCTTGATTAAATTAAGTTAAATCATGTATTATAAAAGCATTAAACTTATTTAGATGATAATTCCTGGAATGAATATTCTCTTAAAAGTTTTGATTAAAGTGAAAATGTGAAGAACTCCTGGGAAGTGAGAATATTCCTTTCAACTCAAGGCCTCTTCCTAATCTTAATATCTTAAAAATAATCTTGGTATTGTTACGTGATTACCTAAAAGTAACGCCTTCCTCTTAGGACCGGAAGGATATTTTTAAAAGAATGTTAAACGTGTGACAGGAATTATTGATACCTTTGGAATTTTCTTGTTCAAGTGACTCAGGCTTTCTTTAAGTCATTACCTAGGAATTAGTCAGGGACTACATGACGCCAGCCCCAAAACTGTTTAAAGTAGAGCATAACTTAGTAAAAGAATGAAAAAATGAGGATGTTCTTTTGTGCATTATTCTTATCGTGATGAATGATGCTTGTTTTCCTCTCCACTTTAATTAGAATGTTTCTACATTTGCCAAAGAAAATGTTGGAATGGAGACAAAAACCTGAAATTATAGGAACAGGGCTTGATGTAATAGCTTATTTGTAAAGGAAACACAACTTGTTTGGTATTTTATTGAAGCAGGAAGTTCAAAACGTTAGTACACACAAGTACAACAAATTCTCAGGTGCTAGTTGAGTCATCTGTTGTTGGAAATAGTCTCCTGGTAGTTTTCCCCTTGATTTACTTTTTATCTTCATTTTGTTTTTTTGAAAGTAGTAGGGGTCCAGTGGGTGTAGGAAATTACAGAGATTCAGTCAGAGATTGTATACATTTTTTTTAAATATCACCTATCAAGATTAAATAAATAAAGCCAGAGGGAATGCGCTCCTATACATAGACATGCATTTACGTAACTACCTATGTACAAAATGAGGAAGACTAAAGCAAAACAATCATTTGCCTCAGTTCAATTACTATTTCAAAAGTAACCATTAGTCAGAGAAATTGTATTTGAGATTAATAAAGATTAAATATTTTAGGTTCTTATTTCTTAATCTTCTACGTCCTATAAATAATTAATAAACTTTTAATAGCAGAAACTAGATAATAGCTTGATTCATAGTATGAAAAAAATGATATAAATATCTTAAGCTGAATTGGAATGCATATAGAAATTTTTTGGTTTTAATTTCCTGACCTTTTCCAACATGTTAGGCCAGGACACTGCTTTAAAATACCTGAAAACTACTATTGCCCTTACAAGGTAGTGAATTTGTGCTTACTTACTAATCTGTAGTGAAGCATCACATGTTTTTCATCATACTATGTGGTAAAACCCATATGAAATTGTTCACTACAGATTAGTAAATAAGTACAGGTAAGTCCCTGCTTACCTTACTTATGGGGTAATCTGTCCCTGATAGTACCACTGGCCTTGGTTATGTCATAAACTTGGGAGTATGTGCACTGCTCCTGGAGGCAGGAGAGGTTTGCCAACATGCTGCTCAGCTTTGACTGCCCAGGAAAGGACGACAAACTCTGGGCTTCAGTCAGCATGGACATGAGCTCTCACCGTGCACCACATCTCCAACATGCCTCTACATGGAAAGGAGGTCTAGGTTTGTAATTTTACATCCTTCTTTACACTAAGCTATAAATGTGACAAGGCAAAAACATTATAGCTCTATACTGAAAGATTTCTTTTAGTTAGTTCCTCCACCCCAGCATTTACTAAACAACACTGAACAAAACATTATTATTATGATATGAAAGAAATGAACTGCTAAGTATAAAAACACAGGATTTTCTTTTACATTATTTGAATAGGTAAATAATGCAATAGGTAAATAATAAGATCGGGAACTGCTATAAGGCAATACATGATAGGTAAAGTATGTTACTTTTACAGTTACAGGTAGCCTCACCTAAAATGGTGAGTCTTCATTGATGAGACCTAATTTCACCATAATCTAAAACTAACGAATGAATGTATCAACCAAAAAAGAGTAATGCACATTATACTTTTATATATAGCAAAATTTGAGGTGATTAAAAAAAGCAGGGAGTATCTATCATAATTGCTAAATACATCCATGTAAAAACAGATAACAAGGGCCATTAAGAGGTAAAGAAGGAATAAATATGGATGGGAGCAGCCCAGAAATACTTCACAGAAGAAGAGAAAGTTAAGCTCAATCTCTAATCTATGTTTACAACATAGGATCCTTGTGAAATGGCATCACTAACCTCTCAGCCACACAACTAGAAAACTTATAGCCTCTTTAATGCCTTACTGTCAGTTACAGTTTCCAAATGCATCTTCCTTCCATTTCCACCAGCAGCACTTTCAGAGTTATCTTGATAAGTGTAACTTCTTGCTTGCAAAATCAAATTCAAACTCCTTAGCAAGGCTTTCACTTACTTCAGACTTTCACTCAACTTACCTCCCAATCAGCTTCATTGCCTTTCCCTTCCCTGTCCCTAAATGCTCGCTGGCCACGAAGAACTATTTATCATTCCTGAAATAAAGTTATTTATGTCTGTTTCTCTTTTGCAAGACTTCACCATCATAATTACTGATAGGCCTTGCCTCTCCATTACACTCAACACACACACACACACACACACATATTCTTTTCTACTTTTACTTGCCTCCCAATTATCAGTGAAGCTTTTTTGTGAAGTATTTCCTAGACTTCGCAGGAAAAACTAATTTGACACTCTTGTAGTTTCCAAGTGTTTTTATACCACTCATATGAACAATATAATATTAAAAGAGATAATTAACATAATATAGTTTAATTAATTGCTTACATCTGCCCCTTCTGCCAGGTTATGAGTCTTCCTGAAGTGAATTTTTTATTTCACTTTTTTTAAAAAGTCCCCTACATGGCTGCCTAAGGCATTTGACTGCTAACCAGAAGGCTGGCAGTTCAAACCCTCCAGCCACTCCTTGGAAGGAAGGTTGGGCAATCTACTTCTGTAGAGATACTGCCTCAGAAACCCAAGGAGGGGTCACTATGAGTCGAAATCGACTCCATGCCAGTGAGTTTGAGTTTTTTTGCATGACATCTTGTAGACACTCTATAAATACCTTGAGTTAAAATTGAATCTCATTCAAAGGAGGTAACAATACAAAATGCTATATGGGTAGAGTTCAGGAAGACTAGTTTCCTTGAGCAGAAAAAGTTAAGAAGGGTAATAAAAGGTGAAAATGGAAGGTAGTTAGAGACCAGATTGTAGAGGGCCTTAAAGACCAAACTAATTAGACTTTATCCACTCAGTGATAAAAAAAAAAAAACTATTGAATGATTTTGAACAACATAGTAGCATACTACCAGTGTTTTCTCAGGATGATTATGGCAATGATGTGAAGACAAATGTACTTAGAACTGAATCCTGGCAGGAAGTAGTCCAGCAACCAGAATAGTGGCAGTGAACATGAAAGGAGAAACAAATTGGAAGCATTATTAGGAGACAATCAACAGGAGTTGGTGAGGAGTGAACTGGGGAGAGAGGGTGAGGAAAGAAGAGGAGACAAGCCTGTTCTCTCCAACTTAGAGAGTCATAGTCTTGAGAACCTTGAAAGTGGAGAAGGTTTCCTTGCTTTTCAGTTCATTTCCTTTCCTTAATACACAGTAAATTCCTGATCAGCCTTTGTTGTTGGTTGGTTTGGTTTGTTGCTTTCCTTGATGTTTACAACCTCTAGGTATTTGTAGACAGATCTTATCTCTTTCCCTCTTAGTCACCTCTTGGCCCAACTCTGCATATTTTACTCTTTTAAACTCTGCTCCTGGGCCTGACCTCTGTCCAGGCTCTTAAGTATATTTGTTCTGTGTTTTCGGATTTTATTCCATTTTGACTAATTTAAGAAGTGTCATAAAGTATGATCATGAAATAGAAAAAAATAAAAGTGGGTGTGGGTGTATGTGTGTGTCTGGGTGTGTCTGTAGCCAGTGTTTTGTAAACTAGAGCATTAATCCCCTAAGATCATTGGTATTCTCCCCAAGCATCTGCCTCTAGCCTATATGCTCCTAATTTCCCCAGGAAGGAAGCCACACTAAATTTAAAAAAAGTAAAACCAGAAAGTGATAAGTGTCTACTCCTCTTTAGTACTGCATTCATTTCTGTGAGGTCTCAGAACTTAAAGGAATGTGCTTGTTTTCATGTCCCATTAAGAGTTCCCAAAAGAAACAGGTCTGTTTTGTCTTTAATTTTCTCTTTTTTTTCCTTCTGCACTTTGTCCTTCTCTTCCCATCCAGTGTCTGTTCTCTAGCATGCTTTCCACACTTTATCCATTGTTAAAATATACTGGTCGGTAAGCTGAAAAAATATAGAAGAAAATCTTCATGATCTTAAAGAGGGCAAAGATTTCTTAGGACACAAAACACACTAACTATAAAAGGAAAACTGATAAATTGGGCCTTATGAAAATTAAAAATCTTGTGTGAAAGATGTCATTAAGAAAGTGAAATGACAAGCCACAAACTGGGAGAATATATTCAAACTCCCTATAACGTAGTGCCTAAGGCACTTGACTGCTAACCAGAAGGCTGGTGGTTCAAACCCACCAGCCACTCCTCGGAAGGAAGATGGGGCAATCTACTTCCATAGTGATACTGCCTTGGAAACCCAAGGAGGGGTCGCTATGAGTCGGGGCTGACTCGACGGCACATAACAACAACAACATATCTGAAAAAGGAGCTCTGGTAGCATAGTCCCTAACCAGAAGGCTGGCAGTTCAAACCCACCAGCCACTCCTCAGAAGGAAGGGTGGGCAATCTATTTCCATAGTGATACTGTCTTGGAAACCCAAGGAGGGATCGCTATGAGTCAGGTCTGACTCAACAGGACATAATAACAATACCTGAAAAAAGAACTTATATTCAGAATATATAAAGTCTTACCGTCCAAGTTTTTTAAAAAATGAGCAAAACATGAGCAGTTACTTCATAAGATATACATATGGCAAAGGAACACGTGAAAAGATACTCAACATCATTAATTATCAGGGAAGTGCAAGTCAGAACCACAGTGAAATACTGCTGTATACCCACTGTTGTTGTTGTTATGTGCCGTCGAGTCAGCCCCGACTCATAGCGACCCCTCCTTGGGTTTCTGAGGCAGTATCACTACGGAAGTAGATTGCCCAACCTTCCTTCCGAGGAGTGGCTGGTGGGTTTGAACCGCCAGCCTTCTGGTTAGCAGTCAAGTGCCTTAGGCACTAAGCTTCCAGAGCTCCTATATGCCCACTGTTGTTGTTGTTGTTGTTGTTGTTATGTGCCGTCGAGTCAGCCCCGACTCATAGCGACCCCTCCTTGGATTTCCGAGGCAGTATCACTACGGAAGTAGGATTGCCCAACCTTCCTTCCGAGGAGTGGCTGGTGGGTTTGAACCGCCAGCCGTCTGGTTAGCAGGCAAGTGTCTTAGCCACTATGCTACCAATGGTCAAAATTAAAATACAAAGTGATGGCAAGGATGCAGAGTGACTGAAACTGTGATATTATGCCACTTCAGAGTATTATGTCAATTTTTTGTGAAAGTTAAATATATACTTATGAAATGACCCCGCAGTTTGACTCCTAGGAATTTACCAAAGAGAAAGGAAGGCACATGTCAGCAAAAATATTTCTACATAGCTATTCATAGCAGCCTTTTTATAATAAGCCAAGATCCATATTCATAATTTCTGATAAGTAGAAAAACCTGAATGAATGTCCATCAACAGGTGAACGTATACAAAAATTTTATAAAAACAAAAACCAAATGCACTGCCATCCAGTCAGATCCGACTCATGGTGACCCCTCCTTGGGTTTCCAAAACAGTATCACTACAGAAGTAGATTACAAAACCTTCCTTCCGAGGAGTGGCTGTTGGATTTGAACCGCCAGCCTTTTGGTTAGCAGTCAAATTCATAAAATAATACAGCAATAAAAATAAACTAATGAACGCAGCAACATAGATGAATTTCATACACATGATGTTGAGCAAAACAAGCAAGATGCAAAAGAATACGTGCTGTATGATTCCAGTTATGTGAATTTCAGGGATAAACTAAACTAATCTATAGTGACAGAGAGCAGGTTAGTGGTTGTCTAGGGCAAGAGGGAGGCCAGGGTGGATGTAGTTAAATGCTTTGGGGATAATGGAAATAACCTATATCTTGATTAAAGGGTGATTATGGAGCATGTATATATTTGTCAAAATCATCAAATTCTGCACCTTAAGATGAATATATTTTATTGCATGAGCTCTGGTAGCATAGTGGTTAAGGCACTTGACTGCTAACCAGAAGGCTGGTGGTTCAAACCCACCAGCCACTCCTCGGAAGGAAGATGGGGCAATCTACTTCCTTAGTGATACTGCCTTGGAAACCCAAGGAGGGGTTGCTATGAGTCGGGTCCGACTCGATGGCAAACAACAACAACAACAACAAAGTTTATTTTAAAAGTTAAACACATATACATTGCTAGAAAATGATAAGACTACAGGTTATTTATCCATCTAATTATGTTCCTCTCTCCAGGGACATTTGCATTTTAATTTATAATTAATGTTAAAAGCATCAACAAGAAGGTATGAGGTGAGAATGTGGTGAAGGAAGTACCTTCTACACCTTCAATACATTATACGTTGTTGTTGTTAGGTGCAGTCGAGTCAAATTTGACTCATGGCAACACCATGTAACAGAGTAGGACTGGCCCATTGGGTTTTCTTGACTATAATCTTTATAGAAGCAGATCACCAGTCTTTCTCCTGTGGAGCCAATGGGTGAGTTCAGACATATAACTTTTGTATTAGCAGCCAATCGCTAAACAATTGACACTACCAAGCCTGCTTTTATAGGCACTACTTATTCAGAGTCCCTGGATGGCACAATGGCTAAGTGCTTGAGTACCAACTGAAAAATTGGTGGTTCAAACCACCCAGAGGCACCTTGGAAAACAGGCCTGATGCTCTGCTTTGGAAAGATCACAGCCTTGAAAACACTGTGCAGCAATTCTGCTCTCACACAGGGGGTCACCATGAGTCAGAATCATTTGACAATAACTAACAACAACTTATTCTTAAGGCTAAACTTGATTTCAAAGAAATAAATGGGAATTAAGTTGTTGTGTCAGTTGTAAGAAAAGCTCTGAACTAGGGCTTTCTTAATAACTAATCTGTGACCATGACTAGTTTCTTGCATTCTCTGAACTTTGGATAAGGTCAAAAATCTTAATGCTACAGTTCTATGCTACATTAAAAAGTAGGACTACTAAATTTGCATGAAAATAAATGTGGTTTTTATGGTGCTTGATATGCATGCCAGTTTTAGACATAATTTGGCTGAAATACAAGGGGTATTCATAAGTTTACATATCAATTTTCCACTAAGTTATTTTGTCAACCTAGATATAGTTTATTTTTATCATTATGTGACATTTTACTTTTGCAAGGCACGTTGGCATTTATCTCTTTTGATCCTCATAACAGCTCTGACAGGTAGAAAACTGAAACTCTGAAAAGTTCTGAGACTTGTAACTGGTAGATTGAAAAACTGGGACTAGAGCCCTAGTCTCTGACCCTAATACTCTCAAGCTCTTCTCAGTACGCCACACTGCTTTTCAGTCAGGCCAGCGTGCACCACACAATGCAAGTGGCTTCCGCACTTTACAGTGCTTCTCTGCTTTGCCCTCCCATAAACAGCTCATGCACGAAGCCTTATCTCAGACCTAGAAAACAGCAGCTAGTTGAGGCCACAGGATTTGCTTCAACTGAAAGCATGAGATGTGTTTTTATTATTTTTTTCTTCTGCCAATAAAAAAGACATTTAAACACAAGCAGAAATGTGGATCCTTCTAATCTGCTCTCCATTTTAGACTCCAGTACCTTAATGACAGAAGCCCTGAGTGGTGCAGATGCTTTACTCTTGGCTACTAACTTAAAGTAGGAGCCCTAGTGGTACAGTGGTAAAGCACTCAGCTGCTAACCATAAGGCTGACAGTAGGAACACACCAGCAGCTCTACAGAAGAAAGATGAAGCCATCTGCTTCTGCAAAGATTACAGCCTTGGAAATCTGATGGGGCAGTTCTACTCCTTTCTGTAAGATCACTACGAGTCAGAATTGACTTGTGGCACTGGGTACTAAGTTGGAGGTTCAAACCCACCCAGCCGTACCACAAAAACAAGGCCTGGTAATCTGCTTCTGTAAAGATTGTAGCCCATGTTAATAAGTTGTACACTTTTAAAAAGTTGGATTGACAAAAGTTGTGTGATAGATATTGTGGTGAAATGAGTTCTTCTATGTGGCCTTTTGCCTTAGTTCTTTGGAAAAGCAGCTAGAGAGACTTTTACCCTAAATTCTTTACTTTAGTTTTCTACCCAAAAAGGTTTATTACTTTTATCCAGGTTGACTGACATTTCCTGGGGTAAGCTGTGAACAACTTGATGGTTTAATACTTTTTGCCTGGCCCTTGGCTGCAGCCTGCCCTGTGACTGGTCTGTTTTATTCCCCTTACAGGGATTGGCTGACATTTTTGTTCTAGGTATTATCCACTAGGTTATGACTTGTAGCAACTCTCTGTATAACAGGGTGAAACACTGCACATGCTTGTGCCATCCTCACAAACATTACTGTGCTTGAACCCATTCTCTCAACCACTGTGTTAATCTGTCTTGTTGAGTCTTCACCCACGTCACTGCCCTCTGCTTTACCAAGCATGATGTCCTCCCACAGAGGCTGATGCCTTCTGACAACATGACCAAAGTACCAGAGGCAAAGTCTGGCCATTCTCACTTCTAAGGAGCTTTCTGGCTGTACTACTTCCAAGACAGATTTGTTCATTCTTCTGGCATTGTATGGTATATTCAATATTCTTTGCCAACACCACAATCCAAATGCATCAGTTCTTCTGCATTCTTTATGCGTTGTCCAGCTTTCACATACATATGAAGCTATTGAAAATGCCGTGCCTTGGATCAGGAGCACCTTAGTCTTCAAAGTGACATCTTTGCTTTTCAACACTTCTAAGATTTGCCCAATGCATTAATTTGATTGCTCAACTGCTGCTGCCATGGATGTTAATTGTGGATACAAGTAAAATTAAATATTTGACAACTTTAGTCTTTTCTCCATTTATCGTAACTTTGCTTATTGGTCCAGTTGTGAAGAGTTTTGTTTTCTTTATGTTGAAGTGTAATCCATACTGAAGGATGTAGCGTTTGATCTTCATCTGTAAGTGCTTTAAGTCTTCTTCACTTTCAGCAAGCAAGGTTATTCATCTGCATATTATAGGTTGTTAATGAGTCTTTTTCTAATCCTGATATCATATTCTTCTTCATATAGTCCAGCTTCTTGGATTATTTACTCAGCATACAGATTGAATAAGTATATAAAAGGATACAACCTTGATGTACACATTTCCTGGTTTTAAACCATGTAGTATCCCCTTGTTCTGTCAAACGACTACCTCTTGGTCTGTGGATAGATTCCTCAGGAGCACAGTTAAGTGTTGTAGAATTCTCATTCTTTGTAATGTTATCCATAATTTGTTGTGATCCATTCATAAAGTAGAATGCCTTTGCATAGTAATAAACCCAGGTAAACATCTTTTTGGTATTCTTTGCTTTCAGCCAAGATCCATCTGACATCAGCAATGATATCCTTCTTTCCAGTTCATCTTCTGCATCTAGCATGAATCTCTGGCAGTTTCTTGTCAGTATTCTGCTGGAACCGTTTTTCAGTTACATTCAGCAAAATCTTACTTTGTATGGTATTTTTTGATAATTTCTGCATGGTTATATCATCTTTCCTTGGAATACGCACAAATAAACATCTCTTCCAGTCACTTGTCCAGGTAGCTGTCTTCCAACTATCTTAACATAAACAAGTGAGCACCTCCAGCACTGCATTTGTTTGTTGAAACATCTCAAAGGCTATTCCATCAATTCCTGGAGCCTTGTTTTTCACCAGTTCCTTCAGTGCAGCTTGGACTTCTTCCTTCAATAATATTGGACTTTGATCATACCTCCTGAAATGGCTGAATGTGAACCAATTCTTTTTAGTACAGTGAATCTGTGTATTCCTTCCATCATCTTTTGATGCTTCCTCCATCATTCAATTTTTGCCCACAGAATCCTTCAATATTGCAACTTGAGGCTTATTTTTTTTTTCTTCAGTCCTTTCAGCTTGAGAAATTGTGAGAATTTTATTCCATTTTGATTTTCTAACTCCAGATTTTGCATATTTCATTATAATACTTTGTCTTCTCCAGACGACCTTTGAAATTTTGTGTTCAGCTCTTTTAGTTCATCATTTCTTCCATTTGCTTTAGCTACTCTCCATTCAAGAGACACTCTGAAGTGTCTTCTGACATCCAGTTGGGTCTTTTCTTCCTTTCCTATCTTTTTCATGACCTTTTGTTTTCCTTATGGCTTTGATGTCATTCCACAACTTGTCTGGTCTTAGGTCACTGGTGTTCAGTGCATCAAATGTATTCTTCAGACAGTCTCTAAATTCAGGTAGGATATACTCAAGGCTCTCGTGGACTTGTTTTAATTTTCTTCAGCTTCACTTTATACTTGTAAATGAGCAGTTGTCTGTCTCACAGTTGGCCCCTGGCCTTGATCTGACCAATGATATTGAGCTTCTCTATTGTCTCTTTCCACAGATGTAATCAATTTGATTCCTGTGTATTCCATCTGGCAAGGTCCACACGTATAGTCACAGTTAGCATTGTTGAAAAAAGATATTTGCAATGAATAAGTCATTGGTCTTACAGAATTATGTCAAGTGATCACTAGTATCATTTATATCACCAAAGCCATATTTTCCAACTTTTGATGCTGCTTCTTTGTTTCCAGTTTTCTAATTCCGATCATTAGTAATTATCAATGCATCTCAATTGCATGTTTGGTAAATTTCAGACTGCAGAAATTGGTAAAAGTCTTCAGTTCTTCTTCTTTGGCTTTAGTGGCTGGTGGGTAAATTTGAGTAATAGCAGTGTTAACTGGTCTTCTTTATAGGCATATGGATATTATCCTATCACTGACAGCATTGTACCTCAGGGTAGATCTTGAAATGTTCTTTTTAACTATGAATGTGATGTCATTCCTCTTCGGTTTTTCATTTCCAGCACAGTGTACCATACATGATTGTCAATTCAAAATGGCCAATACTAGTCTGTTTCAGTTCACTAATGCTTAAGGTATTAATCTTTAAGTGTTCCATTTCATGATTGCCAAGTTCCTATTTTTCTAGATTCATACTTTGTACATTACATATTTCAGTTATTAATGGATCTTTGCAGCAGTTTCTTCCCATTTTCAGTTGTGCCCCATCAGCAAATGAAGGTCTCAAAAGCTTTACTCCATCCACACCATTAAGGTTGACTCTACTCTGAAGAGGCAGCTCTTCCCCAGTTATATTTTGAGTTCCTTCCAGCCTTCTGGCACTATATCAGACAGTGTTTCACTGCTACTCGGAAGATTTTCAGTAGCCAATTCTTTCAGGAGTGGACCTGGCCACGTCCTTCTTCCTAGTCTTTCTTAGTCTGGAAGCTTCACTGAAACCTGTCCACCATGGGTGAAAAAAAAAAAAAACTGCCATCAACTCAATTCTGACTCATAGTGACCCCCAGCGGGTTTCCGAGGCAGAAATCTTTACGGAAGTAGGTTGCCCAGTCTTCCCTCCACAGAGTGGCTGGTGGGTTTGAACCACCAACCTTTTGGTTAGCAGTTAAATGCCTTAGGCACTGCACTGCTGGTACTTGAAATACTGGTGGCATAGCTTGCAGCATCATGGCAACATGCAGGGTACCACAGTATGGCAAACTGACAGATGAATGGTTGAAATGAAGTAACTATAGCTTACTATGCAGATGAAGTGAATGGGGCCTTCCAGGAGGCAGTGTGGCAGTTGCTGTGATGGCCATACCTTACAAATGACCAGGAGTTTGCTTATATATGCAGCCAACCACAGAGGTTGACAGACAGAAAGGAAGGAAGAAAAACAAAAAGGAAAAAAGGCAAAAGTGGTGAAAAATGAGAAGAATCAGAGAGGGAAGAGGTAAGGAACCTCCTAAAAGAGCTGTAACATGGGTCATAGGGCTGAACACTGAAAACAACAAGAGCTGGTGGGTACAGGCCTGGATGAGACCTTGTGGCAGAGCCCATAGTGACAGGCCCAGTAGGTGCCCTACAGCAGTGTTGGTGGTGACAGCTAAAACCTGCTACTAGAAATGCCTGTAAGAGAGCTGGAAAAAAAAATCCTACGCTGGCTATAGGCTCGGTCAGTTAGCAGTGGAAAGATCAACATCAGGGAGGTCAAAGGCAGACAGGCCTTCATGGCTGAGCAGGGCCGTGCCTGGCCCAAATGAAGCCTGTCCTGAGGGGGCTGAGAAGAGGTCTGTCCCCAGTGGGCCAAGAGGAGGGCTGTCAGGAGGGGGCTGAGAAGAACCTATCCTTAGGGACCTGAGAGAGGGCATGCTTGGCAGAGAGAAGGAACTGCTTGCTTGCAAGGCCAAGACCGGTGTCCTGCATTGAAGAGGAAATGTCCTCTCCCCTTCAGGAGAGCCTTCCAGACTTTGCCTACATGATTCCTGATACTGATCCTGACTTATACATAGCCTGTTGATTCTGATCCCAAGTTTTACCATATGTAATAGTTGGAGCTGTGTGTCAACTTGGCTGGACCCCAGTTCTGTGTGGTTATTCCCGTGATGGGATCGGATGACTGTGTTCTGAGTGGCCAATCTGTTGAAGGGGAGTTTCCCTAGGGGTGTGGCCTGCTTCCAGTATACCCAGGGACATCCTGGGAGGAGAAACATTCTTCTGTGGATCGGGATTCTGTTGTGCTGTCTACAACTGTCCATGAGTGAGCAGTCCACCGTTCGGCCTGGAGATCTTCGATTCGTCATTTGTTGGAGTCAACAGCCGGTGTACTGCGTGCCAGCCTTCAGCTCCTGTGGTTGCAGGGGCCGGGAAAAGCCTCCAGCTTGATGTTTGATCCAGGAATTTTGGAATTGCCGGCTTCTATACATGTATGGGGAGCTCTGGTAGCATAGTGTCTAAGACACTTGCCTGCTAACCAGACGGCTGG
>NW_006921787.1:555097-555690 GCF_000298275.1 Orycteropus afer afer | reverse complement strand
GAAGAATACATTTGTGAAGGGAGCTCCAGCATCCTTGAAGACTGCTGTGATTGCTATTTTATGTAAACCGGATTTACAGTGGGAACTGCCCTAGTTGAACTAAGACACTTAACTACGATGGGGCTGATTGGACCCCATGGTAGTAGGGGCCAAGTGGCAGCAGTTAATCAACAAAGGCAAGGTGGCATGGTTACCATAATGGATAGCAGAGTCAGAACACTAATCAGAATAATCTGACTCGTGTGGAATTATGGCATTGGCTACTTGCTCATGGTGTTCCTAGTAGTGAAATATATGGCAAGCCTACAAACTATTTACTTGATAGACAGAAGAATTCTAGGTCACATGAACAGCAACCTAGATTGAATTGTCAGAATACAGAGTCACAACCTCTCAATCAATTCCCAGACTTGAGTCAGTTTACAGACCCCCAACCCCTTGAATGAAGGGGAGGCCAGGTCCCTTTGAGGAAGGACTCCACTACATTGCCAAAAATCCATAATGTCAGTCTTTATCCTAGCCTTCCCCAAAGGGATCTGAGGCCTTTTACGAGAGTGACTGTTCATTGGGGAAAAGGAAATAATCAGACTTTT
>NW_006921787.1:533369-543041 GCF_000298275.1 Orycteropus afer afer | reverse complement strand
TGTGATAGTTGGAGCTGTATGTCAACTTGGCTGGACCCCAGTTCTGTGTGGTTGTTCCCATGATGGGATCGGATGACTGTGTTCTGAGTGGCCAATCTGTTGAAGGGGAGTTTTCCTAGGGGTGTGGCCTGATTCTCATATATCCAGGGACATCCTGGGAAGAGAGACATTCTTTTGTGGATCAGGATTCTGTTGTGCTGCCTACAACTGTCCGTGAGTGAATAGTCTACCGTTCGGCCTGCAGATCTTGGATTTGTCATTCCTTGGAGTCAACAGCTGGTGTACTGCCTGCCAGCCTTGAACTTCTCAGCCCCTGCAGTTGTGGGAGCCAGGAAAAGTCTCCAGCTTGACGTTTGATCCAGGAACTTTGAACTTGCCAGCTTCTATACGTGTGTGAGCCATTTTCCTAAGATACATTTCTCTCTCTCTCTCTCTCTCTATATATATATATATAAGCTTTTCTGGTTTTTGTTTCTCTAGATAACCCAGTCTAACACACCACATTACTCCCAGAATAAACCACTTAACTTTTAAATATAGTCTGTAAGTTTTGTATGGCCATTGCAATGAATCATCAAACCCAGCAGAGAAGTGGAGAGCCATGGGGAGGACAGCTGGTGTCGGGATTGGTAGGAATGTTGGAGGGTAGAAGTATGTCTGATGTCTACTTCATAGGGATCAGCTTTGTGCTGATGGTGATTCTCTTTCCTCCTCCTGAAGGTAGAGGACTTCAGATGCTATTACTTGAGCAATACAGATATATTAACAGCAACATAAAAGAGTGGCTGCTGAGGCTGCTTAAGTACAACAAATACTTCTTGGAATTTGTTTTTATTTTAATTAATTAATTTATTTATTTGGTTTGGAGGGTTTAGGGTCAAGGTTTCGTGGGACATCCCATTTAATTGGACTATTTGTGCTTCTGTTCTATCTCCTAGTTTGTTGTGTAGTGCCTGAGGTCTTAAAAACTTACAAGCATCCATCCAAGATAGTTGGAAGGAAGCTTGGGTAATCTACTTCTGTAGTGATACTGCCTCAGAAACCCAAAGAGAGGTCCCTATGAGTTGCATCCAACTCCACTGCAGTGAGTTTGGTTTGTTTTTTTGGTATCCAGGATAAACAATTGGTCTTTATTTGCTTGGAGCAGCAGAGGAAGAAAGAGAGTCAGGAAGAAGAGGAAGAAATGGAATGCGTGGCTAATTGCCTCCATGAACAGTTGTCTCCTTTGCTGTGAGACCAGAATTGGATGAATCCCAGACCATTACTGAATGTTTTGATCAAAGATTCTATAGAAGAATCCTGGTCAAAAAGGGAAGATACAGAACAGAAATTCAAATTAACATGGGATCCAGATTTTTTCTGGAGCCATGGAAGCTGGATTAACCCCCAAACTGTTGCCCTGAGATAATCTTTAAACATCAAACCAAAAATATCCCCTGACGTTTTTTTAAAGCCAAATAATAGTTTAGCTTAACTTGTAAAGAATAGCCACCTTGAGCTTTGTGTTCTTTAAAGAACTATCTATATGACATCAAATTGACCAGACCAACTCAAAAGATAGATAGGAAACTAGGGACTAGTGAGTTTATGTTAATAGATGAGGAACAATTCAGAAAAGGAGGGTGAGAATGGCTGCACGACTTGAAGAATGTAATCAGTGTCACTGGATTGTACACGTAGGAATTGTTGAATTGGTGTATGTTCTGCTGTATATATTCTCAAAAATAACAAAATTTTTTTTTAAAAAAGATTGCATCTAAGAAAATCCTCTGGTGCTCAGTTCTACTCTATAACACATAGGGTCACCATGAGTGATAATGGACTCGATGACATTGGGTTTGGTTGTATTTTGCATTTTGTTTTTGTTTACCCCAATGACAATTTAAGGGGGTGTGGGGAAGAGTTCCCTAATTAACCTCCAGGATTATTTGTTTGGGTGGGCTAAAATATAGAAGTTTATCATGAATGTTAGTTACCAGCATATTTTTATACAAAGATACTTAAAATCACAAATTGAAGTATAATAGAAGCTATTGAAATTCCAAACCAAACTCACTGCTGTTGAGTTGGATCTGACTCATAGCGACACCTCCTTGGGTTTCTGAGGCAGTATCACTACAGAAGTAGATTGCCCAAACTTCCTTCTGAGGAGTGGCTGGTGGGTTTGAACCACCAGCCTTCTGGTTAGCAGTCAAGTGTCTTAGGCACTATGCCACCAGAGCTCCTGCTATTGAAATTAGCTGCAGGATAACTGAGTTACTAAATATTAAGGAGTAAAAACAAAAAAGTAGGGCCCCCCCTAAAAAAAAAAACAACCAAACCCTTTCTGTCAACTGAATTCTGACTCATAATGACCCTATAGGACAGAGTAGAACTGCTCCATAGAGCTTCCAAGGCTATAAATCTTCACATAAGCAAACTGCCTCATCTTACATCCATAGAGCAGGTGGTGGGTTCAACCCACTGACATTTTCTTGTTCGTAGCTGAGTGCTTTAACCAGTGAGCCACCAGAGCTCCTTAGAAGTAGACCAGGAAGAACCAAAAAAAAAAAAATGTCCAACAGAAAGAAAATTAAAAGTTATCAAGAATCATCCGTTCATTTTATAGATGAAGAACTAAGGACTAGAAGAAGTTTTTGATACTTGAGCTATTCTGTAAAAATGCAACTTTTTAAATCCTACATCAACTCTGCAAAGTATGTAGAGGGAGAATGAAGAAGGGGATACTGCATGGTTTCAAATCGGGAAAGGTTTGCAGAGATTATGATCCCACAGTCAGCTTGCTGGTGGCCTGTGAAGAAACAGAATTCTAACACTCAGGCCTCTTGATGTCCAGTGGATGCCTCTTCCTAGGCTTATAAATCGGGAATAGTCATTCATGCTTTGGGCATTTTTCATCCCTTTTTATAAATGTTGATCTAAGAGTTTGTCAGTTGGCCTTTTTCTCTTCTCTCCCTAGGCCCCTCCTCCCTTGGGACTCCCTATTCATTGCAGAGCTTGTTTAAGGCTCACCCAGGAGTGGTATTTTGAAATTTAAGAGCAGAGAGTCCCCTGCCTTTCACTATTATGTATTCCTGGAAGCCGTGCTATAAGGCAGATAGATCATCAGAAAATGTTATGATTAGGGTTGCATTTCTGACCAAAGATTCAACAGCAAATGAATCATAGATATACACAATAATATGTCCTTCAACCAAGATGTAACACTATAAACCTCCGTTATCATTTAAAATAATAATGTTATGATTTGAATGGCCAGCCTTTATCTGCTAAACTGTGAGAGGAGAATGAAGACAAATAAGAGAGACACAGTGTGCTCCCTCAAAGGTTGGTCTGTAAGGAGGGACAAGGATCAGTGGCCACTGGCCTTGTGCTGTCATTGGAAGGGTGGAGAGCAATTGAATTTTATCTTTTTAAACATTGGGAACTCAAGAATTATTTTTATAAAAACATTTAAACTGCTAATTTGCTTTTCTAAATAATAAATCATTAGTTCATCCCAATTCACATTTGAAAATAAACAATGGGACATTGTTACATTTTATAAATCTTGAGCCAAAATTAAAAACTTCATTGTAAAAGAAGCTCTGTGTGTGTGTGTGTGTGTGTGTATGATATTTTGTTCTTTATTTATTAAACACAAGATCCACGAACATATGGCCTCTGTCAGTGATGGTCTACCAAAGGGAGGAAGGGACAGGAGGAAATACCTTTGCCTTTCACCCCTCCCTCCACACTGAAAATTACAGTTGAATGAAGGATATTCGAGGAAGAATATGTTGTACATGAGAGTGATGTGGAGACAATAAAAGAAAAGTTTGACTAAAAAGAAAAAGAAAACTTTGTCTACTATGGGAAACCAAGAAGCTTTTTATAAATAAATCTGGGTCCTATCGAGGCTGTGCTTGGCAGTGAAGCACACTCTAGGATGCCGACAAGAAATCGATAGAGACAGGGCAGGGCTAGGATGAGGCAGCACAGGGTGAGGAAGGCTAACCAGCTGGAATATTGCTATTGCTATTGCTATTGCCATTGCTACTGCTGGGAGCTCTGGTAGCGTAGTGCCTAAGGCACTTGACTGCTAACCAGAAGGCTGGCGGTTCAAACCCACCAGCCACTCCTCGGAAGGAAGATGAGGCAATCTACTTCCCTAGTGATGCTGCCTCGGAAACCCAAAGAGGGGTCGCTATGAGTTGGGTCTGACTCGATGGCATGTAACAACAACAACATTGCTATTGCTATTGTTCAGCCCCCAGAGGGTAGGGCTGAGCAGAGTCTTAACTAGAGCTCAGAGCAGGACTTGAGCTACAGCAAAAGAACTGCAGGGCAATCAGGGAAGAATAGACAGGAGGTCTACATCCTAAGGGTTAGTAGAGAGAAGGGCACAGTTTTGTCTGTACTCAAGGCCTACCTCAGCACCTGACTAGTGCTAAAGGCAGTGAAACTAGCCCATGTGTTGGAGGCACCAGTGCCTATAGATGAGTAGGATAAGAAAGGCAATCCAGAAAGAAGAATTCAGTGAGGACTGTGTAGCTAGTCACTTAAAAAAGAAAGGCTAATCTTTTAATGAGGTGACTAATTTGTTCTAGAATTGAAATTGCATTAGCTGAACTAATTTACTTCACCTTTTTTTTTTTCTCATCTTTCAAGCTTTTTAAGATAGGGACTATGTTTGATTCTTCTTTGATAGATGGTTCATTGACAGACAAAAGTATCCACTTCTTAAGTACTTAATTAAGTCTTCCAAGCTCAGGGCTGTTAGAACTGTTAATGGACCTGTTCATGGATGAAACTGCATACTGCTAAGAGCCTCTTTGATTTTAATTCGGTGGTTCTTAGACTTTACTACTCATTAGAATCACCTGGGTAGATTTTTAAAGCCCTGACACCCAAGCCACACCCCGCTTCTAATTAAATCAGAACCTCTAGCCGCCGGTACTTTTGAAAAACTCCCTGGGTGCTTCCAGTGTGAGGTCAAGTTTGTGAATCACTGATAAAATTCTTTCTCAGCCTAAGCAGCACCTTGGCTTGGCCTGGGGAGCTTTAGAAACCACTGATGCCCAGGCCTCATCCCCCGGTGTTCTGATTTAATTGGTCTGAGTGAGGCCCTCACAGCAATATTTTTAAAGCTTCCCAGGTAATTCTAGGCAGTAAGAATAAAGAGCTACTCTTCTGAAGGAAAAAGAATTGCAGAACCCTCCTCAGAGGGTGGCCCTTTCCAAAATTTTACTTAGAACTTCCAACTTTAAAGTACACTATGGACCTACTCTAGTATTTTTTAAAGTTTACAAATTTGCCACCTACCAGACAACTTTTAGAGAATTAAATAAAAAGTTCTATAAAGCTAAAAAGTTACTTCCATATGTGTTTTACCATGATTTGTGGGAGAGGGGAAAAAAAGGAGAGAGAGATTTAAAAGCAATCAAAGGCAGTTCAGGACCAAATTTGCCTCAACAGTTTATGTTATCATTGAAGCCTATGGAAAACATCCAGAGCAGTCAGCCTTTAGACCGCTATAGAGAAAAAGAATCTACCGTGTTCAAGATTTGACATATTTCTTGAAGCTGTTGAAAACTATGAGGCATGAAGTCCAGATTTATGACTTTTTTTAAAGTTATTTGTGGATTCCCAAGACGATTATGTTCCCATCACTTATGTAGCCTTTCAAACTCAAATGACGCTTTTAAAAAAATCCAAGTTTGGCACACGCTGCATTCTAATGTTGGTTGCCTTAATAACATTCAGCGAAAGTAAGATAAAAATGCAGTCTGCCTTTGCTTAAATTATAGTTGGTTATAGAGAACATAAGAAGCCCTGGTGGTGCAGTGGTTAGGCGCCTAGCTGCTAACAGAAAGGTCCGTGGTTCAAACCCACTAGCCGCTCTGTGGGAGAAAAATATGTGCAAATGTGTTTCTGTAAAGATTTACAGCCTTGGAAACCCTATGGGCAGTGCTACTCTGTCCTATAGGGTAGCTATGATTTGGAGTTGGCAGTGGATTTGGTTTTGGTGTATGGAGGATATAATGTCTCATTTGTATTTGGTGTATGGAGAATATAATGTCTCATTTGCTTTTAGCAAAGCAAAGCCGGGAGTGATTCTCCTCATGCATATACTTTATTTTACTTTTTGAATAAAATGAGAATTTGAGGAAAATGTCTTAGGATAGTGAAACCCTTCACATTTCCCAGGCCTTTTCTTTCATCCTTTTCAATAGCATTACATACAGACTTATTTTTACTAGAAGTTTCATTATCAATGTAATACTCACCCATGCTTTCACAGGTAGACCAGCACCAATGACAGCATTTTGTTTATCACACTCTACCAGAGGCCAGTCAAAGGATTACCTTAATATTCTCCCTCCCCTACCTAACCCAAGTTTTTTTTTTGGATAAGTTCTTTGGTATTTCTCTCAACATTTATTTCTAAAACATTATAGTATTAAAACAAATGCTGATTATATAAACCATACCCCTGTGCTTAAAAACACATGCTTTTGCCTAAGGTCTTTACTGCCAGGAACCATAAGGATTCTCTAAATCATTTGCACCATTTTTACTGGTCTTTAGAGTCTCCTTGCTTTGACATACTGTTGTCTCCCCATTTCAGACTGTTAAATGTTGCATGCTTTGCTTCCGTTTCTGTTAAATTGATACAGATGTGTTGAGTTGAATTGCAACTAAGCTTTCTCCTGCTATAATAGCTAGGAATAGGGATAAAAGGCCTCTTTCTGTATCATCAATGCTCAGAGCTAAGATAAATTGCCATATAGTTGTCCACAATATAGACTCAACATTATTCTTTATTGGCTTATCACTTTGGGCACTATATAAAAATTCTTTAAGTATCTAATTAAGTGCTGAGCTACCAGCCAAAAGGTTAGTCATTTAACCCATCTAGAGGCACCTCGGAAGACAAGCCTGGAAATCTGCTTCCAGTAGGTCACAGCCTTGAAAACCCAATGGAGCAGTTCTACTCTGCACATATGGGGTTACCATAAGGCAGAATCAACTCGACAGCAACTGACAACAAGTGTGTGTGTGTGTGTGTGTGTGTAATGTGTGTGTATGTATGTGTATGTGTATAGATATATGTTTTGTTTTGTTTTATTTTTTAACTGTCCAGAATTACAGTACTTTTCCTTGGAAACAGGTTCTATACCTTGATTCATCTTCACATTCTCCATAGCACATAGTCCAGTTCCTTTCATAGCTCGGTCTCACATTATACAGTGGTTCATAATATATAAAACACTTTCGTGAATTCAACAGCATTAGAAAAGTGATTGATGGTAAGAATACCAACATGAAAGAAAAGATCTGCAACAACTCAGGGAGGTAATTATCTGCATTTTACCACTAAGGAAATTAAGTTCCAAGGTGGTTATATAGCACAAGGTCACATAGGTAGTTGACAGAAGATCCAGAACTCATGCAGTAATCATAATTCAAATCCCAAATTAGCAAGGAAATCCTGTTTGAAGTCAAACTATAAACATTTAGTGAACTTAGACATATTTGAAAGAGTAAAGATGATTCCAGAATGGAGGATACATAATTTGGAGGCCTGAATATTCTTAGATAATTATTATCACTGAAATTGATGAATAAAAAAACTATTGTATTTGCAAATCTAAAGGTTGCTCAAGATCGTACCTCACACCATACACAAAAGCTAACTCCATATGGATCAAAGACTTCAATGTGAAACCAAAAACTATAAAGTTCCTCAGGGAAAATCTAGGGGCAAATTTAGAGGCCCTAATATATGGCATAAGTAGACTATCAAACATAACCCAAAATGCACAAACAGCAGAAGATAAACTAGATGAATGGGACCTTCTCAGAATTAAATTTTTATGTGCTTCCAAAGACTTCTCCAAAAGATTCAAAAGAGAAGCTACAGATTGGGAAAAAATATTTGGCAACGACATATCTGACAAGGGACTTATCTCTAGAATTTATAGAAAACTCCAACACCTCAACAACAAAAAGACAAATAATCCAATTGAAAAATGGGCAGAAGTGAATAGACACTTCACCAAAGAGGATATTCAGGTGGCCAACAAACACATGAAGAAATGCTCATGATCTATAGCCATTAGAGAAATGCAAATCAAAACAACAATGAGATACCATCTTGCCCCAGCACTAGTAGCAAAGTTCAAAAAGACAGGAAATAAAAAATGTGGGTGAGGATGTGGAGAGATTGGGACTGTCATACACTGCTTTTGGGACTGTCAAATGACACAACCACTGTGGAAATCAGTATGGTGATTCCTTAAAAAGTTGGAATTAGAAAGAAATACCATTTGACCCAGCCATTCCATTACTAGGTATATATCCTAAAGTGAGAGCCAGGACAAGAACAGATATATGCACACCTATGTTCATCGCAGCACTACTTACAATAGCCAAAAGATGGAAGCAACCTAGGTGGCCATCAACAGAAGAATGGATAATTAAACTATGGTACATACACACAATGGAATACTATGTAACCCTAAAGAACAATGTAGACTCTGCAGAACACTGCATAACGTTGATGAACTTGAAGGACATTATGCTGAGTGAAATAAGTCAATCACAGAAGGACAAATATTATTAGCCCATTATTATAAAAAGTCAAGGAAAAGTTTATATATGGAAGGAAACTTTCTTTGTTGGTTACCAGGGGTGGGAGGGGAAGGGAGGGAACATGTTAGGTGGAGACAAGTATTGATTTGGGTGAAGAGAAGGGCAATGTACCAAATGTGAGTGATCAACACAGTGGCATTGAGGAAGAAGAAAACAGAGAGAGGTGCATGGAAGGTACAGGCAACAAAGATGAACCCTTTTGTACGTACAGTACTGTGTTGTCAGTGAAGGCAAACATGGATATACAGGTGGATAGATGGGGTGGACAGGCTGAACTATTACATGTGTCTCTGCAGGGGGAAGTGTGTGCATGGCCATGTATACAGTTGATAGACTTTGCCAAGCATGATACCTTCTCCAGGGAATGGTCCCTTTTTACAACATGACCAAAGTAGGTGAGACGAAGTTTGGCCATTCTTGCTCCAAGGAGCATTCTGGCTGCACCTCTTTCAGTACAGATTTGTTAGTTCTTTTAGCAGTCCATGGTACTTTCAGCATTCTTCGCCAACACAACTCAAACACATCGACTCTTCTTTGGTCTTCCTTTCTCATTGTCCAGTTCCCACATGCATATGAGATGGTTGAAAATACCATAGCTTGTGTCTAGCTCACCTTAGTCTTCAAGGAAACATTTTTACTCTTCAGCACTTGAAAAAGGTCCTTTGCAGCAGATTTGCCCAATGCCATACAATCTCTGATATCTTGACTGCTGCTTCCATTGGTGTTGACTGTAGAACCAAGTAATATGAAGTCTTTGACAACTTCAATCTTTTTTCCATTTATCATGATGGTGCTTATTGGTCCCGTTGTGAGACTTTTGTTTTCTTTATAAGTGTAATCCATACTGTAGACTGTAGTCTTCAATCTTCATAAGTAAGTGTTTCAGGTCATCCTTACTTTCAGCAAGCAAAGTTGTGTTGTCTGCATAACTCAGGTTGTTAGTGATTCTTCCTCCAATCCTGATGCCACATTCTTCTTCATATAGTCCAGCTTCTTGGATTATTTGTTCAGCATACAGATTGAATAAGTATGGTG
>NW_006921787.1:508109-531554 GCF_000298275.1 Orycteropus afer afer | reverse complement strand
AATGAAATGTGCAAAGACCTGGAGTTAGAAAACCAAAAGGGAAGAACACACTCAGCATTTCTCAAGCTGAAAGAATTGAAGAAAAATTCAAACCTTGATTTGCAATATTGAAAGATTCTATGGGCAGTATATTGAATGATGCAGGAAGCATCAAAAGAAGATGGCAGGAATACACAGAGTCACTGTACCAAAAATAACTGGTTGATCTTCATCCATTTCAGGAGGTGATATATGTTCAAGAACCAATGGTAGTGAAGGAAGAAGTCAAAGCTGCACTGAAGGAATTGGCAAAGAACAAGGCTCCAGGAATTGACAGAATACCCTTTGAGATGTTTCAATAAAGGGACACCCCACTAAAGGCACTCACTCGGTTATGCCAAGAAATTTGGAAGACAGCTACCTGGCCACTGACTGGAAGAGATCCATATTTGTGCCCATTCCAAAGAAAGGTGATCCCACAGAATGTGGGAATTATCAAACAATATCATTAATATCACATGCAAGTAAAATCTTACTAAAAATAATTCAAAAATGGTTGCAGTAGTATATTGAAAGAGAACTTCCAGAAATGCAAGCTGGATTCAGAAGAGGACATGGAACGAGAGATAGCATTGCTCATGTCAGATGGATCTTGGCTCAAAGCAAAGAATACCAGAAAGATGTTTACTTGTGTTTTATTGATTATGCAAAAGCATTTGATTGAGTGGATCATAACAAATTGTAGATAACATTGAGAAGAATGAGAATTCCAGAACACTTACTTGTGCTCATGAAGAACTTATACATAGACTAGGAAGCTGTTGTTCAAATAAAACAAATTTCTCACAGAAATTTGTTTTCCTAAACTGTGAGAAAATAAATTTGTTTGTTAAAACCACCCATTTGTGGTATTTCTGTTAGAGCAGCACTAGACAACTAAGCCACAAGTCCATCCTGATAATAAATACTAAGGCAGTATATTATATGGTTAACCGTGTGGGCTCTATTGGGAGACAGACCTGGTTTGAATGCCTGTGCCACCATGTACCAATGTGGCACTATAGTCAAATTACTTTGAGTCTCAGTTTTATCAAGTATAAAACATAGATAATCATAGTCCCTACTTCACAGCATTTTTTGTTATAATTAAAAGTGGCTATTTAGTTTAACAAGCGTGTTGTGTTTAAGTACTCAGTAACTGTTATTACTTAATATCTTATGGATTAATATTAACCACTACATTATTCTGACTTCTTAATCTCGATGAATGAAACCACTGGCTTTCAAGTTATGCAAGCCAGACCTACTAGTCATACTCTCTGAAAGTTTAAAAACAGAGATTGGCTTGGGGGGAAGGAGAAAGTATCTGAACCAAGATAGTAATAAGACAGCTGGCATTGATTTAGCATCTCCCTAGGAGCCAGGCATTGTGCTTGGCATATATTATGACTAATCCTTCCAACATTTCTGTGAGGTAGATAGTATTATTATTATTTACATTTGTAGAAAATGAGCCTTGAGAGATTTAAGCTTTTATCCAAGGCCACACAGATACTAAGTAACAGCTGAAATTTAAACTCATGTTCTTCCTGGAGCCAAGGTCCATTCTCTTTTGACCGTATCATTCTACTTGTAGGGACAGGAATGCTGGAAACAAGGTAGATGCAAGAGTTATTACAGAATTTATCAAATGGAGACTGTTGGCAAGGTAGAAAAAAAGCAAAGATGTTTCTGAATTGTAAAGAATGGACACCTGTGTTAGTTAAGGTTATGTGTCAACTTGGCTGGGCCTGTTTGAGTGGCTGAGCAGCTGGATGTAGTTATTCCCCATGGTGCAACTGGTAATTAACTCCATAGTGAAATCTACTGTGAGCAGCTGAATAGTGCTTTAGGGATGTGGGCTGCTTCCAGTATTTAAGAAGCAAGTCTGAGGAAGGGAAGGGTTCCAGCTTTTGGGGACGCTTGGACTCCTTATGTAGCCGAGTCTTCCTTCATTCAGCAGCCTGTCATGCTCTGCCGATCTTGGGACTTTTCATGGACTTGAATCAATGGCCTGCCATGTGGTTTGGTAACATCAGCACTGTGCCTTTTCACTTGTTGACCTTGGGTTTGTCAGCCACAGTAGCCAGCAGCTGCCTCAGTAAAGCGATTTCTCTAGTTTCAGTGGGCTGGGAGCAAGAGGCAGAGCTGAAGCCCCAGGCCAAGGGGCTTTCACCCAGTCCCTAGAGCCTGGCACTTAGACTATTTTAGCATCTAAAATAGTAAGAGAATAAACTCCTGTTGGTTAAAGCCATCACATTTGTGGTATATTTTCTGTTAAACCAGCACTAGGTAACTGGAACAATACCTAAGACAATAATAGAAACAAGAAAGAGCAACCAAATTAAAAAGTAAATAATTAATATTTTGGAAATATTCTTAAACATCCTAGACTTGTCCAATGATGAATGAGCAGATGTAGCACAGAATTGAGTTACTATAAAAGCTGTTACCCTCATGGCTAATTTTACAGATTTACCTTCCAAGTGACTATCTCAACAAAGAAACAAAACCAGAATACCCTTTCAGTGTATATATTATATATAGTAAGCTGTAAGGTACCTGGGACACCATTTAAAAATAACGCCTGACATTTATTCGTTCGTTCAGTTACATACTGAGAGCCAACTATGGTCCAGAAACTGTGCCCAGTATGAGTTACAAGGTTCAGAGGAGAGTTTCATGATGCCTTGAAGGCACACAGAGGCTTAAGGGAAAAGCCAGTCCTCTGAGCCAGGCTGACTGGGTCCAAACCCTTAAGCAAGGTACTTCCCTGTCTGTGTCTCAGTTTCTCATATGAACAGTGGGAATCATTATAAATATCTACCCTATAAAATTTTTAGGAGAATTAAATAAGTTAATGTTTATTACACATTTAAAACTGTGGTAATCACCTAGTAAGTGCTTTCTAAGTATTTATTGTAAGATGAAAGGATACAACCCTGCCACACACATTTTCCAATTTGAAAGCATGCAGTATCTCCTTGTTCTATTTAAAAAACTGCCTCTTGATCCATGTACAGGATCCACATGAGCACAATTAAGTGTTCTGGAATTCCCGTTATTTGTTATGATCCACACAGTTGAACGCCTTTGTATAGTCAATAAAACACAGGTCAACATCCTTCTGGTATTCTCTGCTTTCAACCCAGATCCATCAGATTTCAGCAGTGATATCCTTTGTTCCTTGTCCTCCTCTGAATTCAGCTTCCACTTCTGGCTGGTCCTATTGATGTATACCTGCCATCGTTTTTGAATTTTCTTCAGCAAATTTTACTAGCTTGTAACATTAATGAAGGAGCCTTGGTGGTACTGTGGTTAAGCACTCGAGTGCTAACCAAAAGGTCAGTGGTTCAAACCCAGCAGCTGTTCCATGGAACAAAGATGTGGCAGTCTGTTTCCATAAAGATTTACAGCCTTTGAAACCCTAAGGGCACTTATACTCTGTTCTGTAAGGGTTGCGGTGAGTTGGAATCAACTTGACAGCAATGGGGGACTTTAATGATATTGTTAAATCATTTCTGATTTCCATTTGATTGCTTTCCTTTGGAATGGAAACAAATATAGATCTCTAGTGCCTAAGGCATTTGACTGCTAACCAGAAGGCTGGCAGTTCAAATCCACCAGCCACTTCTCAAAGGAAGGTTCAGGCACTATCTCTACATTTAGATGTCTTTATTCATGATTTGTAACTTCTTAACCATTTCAAACCATGCTTTTGGATACTGATTAGAATACTCCTTAATAACTTTCCTTAAATCTTACTTTCATGTTCAAATACTTCTAGTTTGGGCTCAACTCTCATAGTTTTGGAGTTGACTGGTCTTTGGAACCTTTCTGGTTCAACTTGTGGTCAAAGCCATTATCTTCCTAAAACATGATTTTTTTTTTTTCCTCAGCAATCAGAGGACAAAATTGCCTAGGAAAAGAAAGAGAATTGCATTTCTGTCCTTTTCAGCTCTCTCGTTTAAGGCTTTCTTCTTTCCACAGGATAAAAAACTAAAATATTGTTCTGCTTTGAAAGTACAGAACCCTTAAGTCCACTTCCAACAGTAGGAAGTATTTTTGCAAGTTTGTTATCACTCCACTTTTCCATAGCCTGTGGCTCTCCCAGGCCAGGAATTGACAAAGCTGTCTTTGTACACTCCTAACGTTATTTTATTTATCTCTTAGCCCATTTCCCCAAAACTAAGAACATGAGACATTAGTTTTTCTTATGAAAACCTCTTTCTAGTTCTTTCATAAACTGTTTCATTAGTAGTGTTTCATATTACAAAAGTCAAACATGAAACATTTGAACTACAAATTAAGCAGAAAATGAATCCACCCTCTGGTGGCTTTAGTTGTCACCTCTGTTCTGACGATTCCCAGATCCAACTCTCTTAGCTGTGAGCTGCCCTCCAGACTGTACATCAAACTTCCTAGAGGAGCCCTCCTCCGAGAAACCTGCTGCTACTTCAGGTTCATTGCCTCTAAAACTGAGCCCATATTCTTCTCTCTGCCAAACCAGCTCTCTTCCCAGCCAGCCCAATTCTCTTGGCAAAATCACCACTCTTCCCATTTCCTTGGCCAGAGAACTATTCTGAAGTTTTTCTCCTCATCCTCAGTGTGCTGCCTGTAAGAAGTTCTTTTTATTTCATCATTTAAGGTATGTCTTAGATTTACGACTCCCTTCTCCATTCCCTCTGTAGCCCCCTCCAGTCTGGATCCTTATGTGTTCTTTGCTCGTTTAACACCAGTATCTACCCCATTCAATCCATCCTCTACCATCTCCATTCTTATTTCCTAGACCTCTCCTTCCTTATATCACTTTCCTGGTTAAGGATCTGGTGTAGCACACTCTGAATATTTATCACATTCCAAGTCCTCTGGGTGGTTTTACCTGCCCACTCTAACTTTGCCATCTCTTACCTGATGTACTGCTCTCTATCAGGAATACTTTTTTTCTGCTTAGGCAGATCCCTCACAATCTGCCTTTGCAGTCCCTTAGACTTGAAAAGCTCTGTCTCCTTTGCATATTTCCTTTTCCTCCTTCTTCAAGTTGGCTAAACACTTACTGCTCTGGAACTTTCTCCCAGTGTTCCTGCCCACTCGGATTCTGCGTTTTTGAACCTTATTGTCTTGTCTCACTACTACCCAGATACTCCTGTGTGGGAGTAAGTTGTGCTTCCTTATTTAGAGAGAGGCTTTCCTGAAATCAGATTCTATATTCCCTTGGGTCTCCTAAGCACCATATTCTGTAATTACTCAATAAATACTGCATTCATTCAACAAGTATAACTAAGCCCTTACTATGTGCACTGTTCCAGGTGCTAGCAATGTATCATTGAACAAAAGAAAGATTTCCACCCTGAATTCTAGCTGGAGAGATAAGCAAATAGGTAAATTATATATTATGATAAATTATACATTGCGTTTGAAGGTGATAAAAATAGCAAAGGAAAATAAAACTTGAAAGAAAGATTGGGCGATCTCCTTCTGTAGAGATACCGCCTTGGAAACTCAAGGAGGAGTCACTGTGAGTTGGATTCGACTTGACAGCAGTTACTGATGATGATGACTAGTGATTGCTGATGATTAGGAGAGAGTTGATATTTTAAATAGGTGGTTCAGGAATGCCTCAATGAAATAAATGGTGAGGACATCAAGGGGTGAGTATCAGTTGAGAAGAGGTCTCAGTAGGGTACCAGAAGGAATGTACTAGAAAGACAACAGTGATTTGAGAATGAGATGTATAAAATCATACAATTACTTAGAATTGAGTGACTAAGGGAGGTAGAGGACAAGATCATTGGAGAAGAGGAGCTCAAGTAACTGAGAGAATAGGGTGTTAGAAGGATCATATACGTGTATTTTGAAATTTCCAAGCACTAGGACAATAGTAGTGATGGGGAAAACAAAAGTGTCAGAAAATGAGAGGAATGGTGTAGGGGTTGGTCAATGACAGTAACAATAAGATGAAATAGGTGATATTATCTGATCATGAGATTGAATGCTGGAGGTAGGGGTTAAGGAGGGGGAAGAAAGAATAGCTTGAAAACAGCAATGAGGAGCAAAGGTAGTCTTTAACTGAAAATTGAGAGTGTTTTATGGAGAGTTTGCAGGGTTTTCATGTATTCATCATTTTAAGACCTTGTCTTTTTTTTATTTTTATGGAATTTAAGTGATTGCTAGAGTACTTAAAAGTATGTTTTATCTTTTTTTATACTAAAAAAAAATTATTTTTCTCTCCAGCACTAATGAAAACCAGTTATTTAGATTTTACATACTCAATCCATTCATCATTGTCAAGTGTATCACTAAACAATTATCTTAGAAAAACATCTAAATATATTTTTGTGTATCTGAACAGTTGCCTTTTTATCTACCTTCTCTTTTGAAATGATTAGCGCAATGATCTAGTTTCTAAGATGCTTATTCAAGAGTTAGTGATGTCACCTAAGATTGGTTGCCTTAGGATGAACCAACCTCCTTTTCTAGCTTCAGATTTCTGTTTTCTCGTTTTTGTTTTTTACTTTTTTTTATTGTAATTTGGGTGAGAGTTTACAGAACAAATTCATTTTCTATACAACAGGTCATATATATTTTGTTTCATGAAATTGATTGCAATCCACATAATGCAACAGCTCTTTTCCCACTTCATCCCTGTGGTTACCTTGTCTCTGTGTCCTTCTTTCCTATGCATTCCTGCCCTCTGAGTTACCTCTCTTTGCAAATACTGCCCTTCTGATCTCCCATAGTTGACTATTCTAAAGAGTGTACCTACCTAGGATAAATGTTCATCTTATACCCCTATCTACTGTTTGGCTAGAAGCCTCAGGAGTGAGTTCAATTCCAGGCCTGAAGGGTGTCTAGAGGCTATAGACTCAGGGGCTTCACCAGTCTCTATCAGAACAGTAAGCCTGGTCTTTTTTTTTATGATTTTGAGTTTTGTTCCACATTTTCCTCACACTCTATCCAGGATCTCCTGCACTGATCCCAGTCTGAGTGGCTGACAGAGGTAGCTAGGCACCATCTAGTTCTTCTGGTCTCAGGGTCATGTAGGCTGAGGTTTGCATAGTCCATTAGTAGTCCCTTGGACTAATTGTTTCCATGCTTCTTTGATTTTCTTCATTCTCTGCTCCAGGAGGAACAGACCAATTGTTGGAGAAACCAGTTGTTGCATCTAGATGGCCACTTGCAAGCTTTTAAGAGCTCAGTCCGTATTTAGCAAACTAGGATGTAGAACAGTGTTTTTGTGTAGTACTGTTAATGCCAGTTCTGCTTGATCTCCCCCATGACTATAGTCCCAAGCATACAGGCCCAACAACTCACTCCCTCATGGCTGGTTGGCTGTGGCTAAGAAGTTATCATTATTTGACCCCGTTAGCTCTATTATATATGTGGACAATCTTATAGCACATACACTATGGTAGTTAAGTTTGTGTGTCAACTTGGCTAGGCCTGGTTGAGTGGCTGGGCAGCTGGATGTAGTTATTCCCCGTGGTAAGATTGGTAATTAACTCAGTGGTGGAAAGTATTGGAGCAGCTGAGTAGCCTTTGGGTAAGTGGTCTGCTTCCCATATATAAGAAACAGCTTTGGGAATGGTCTCCAGCCTGTGGCATGCTTGAACCCTGCATGGAGCTGTATTGTTGTTCACCAGGCTGCCATGCTCTGCCGATCTTGGGACTTTCAAGAGACTTGAATTAATGTCTTGCTGTGTGGTTTGGTAACATCAGAACTGTGCCTTTTTACTTGTCAACCTTGGGTTTGTCAGCCTCATCAGCCAGTAGCTGCCTTAGTGAAGAGATGCCTCTAGCTTCTGTGGGCCAGGTGCAAGAGGCACAGCTGAAGCCCAAGGTGAAGGGGCTTTCACACAGCTCCTAGAACTTAGCACTTTGAACTTGAACTTTAAAGCCTCCAAAGTGTAAGAGAATAACTCCTGTTTGTTAAGGCCATCCCATTTGTGGTATATTCTTGTCAGCGCAGCACTAGGTAACCAGAACATATGCATACATGTGTAGAACAGATTTCTACCTTCTGTTTATCTATCTCATCCCCTCACTCACACCTCCCCAGGAGAGGAAGATTAGCATCAAATTGCAGAGTTGGGAAGAAGGAATTGGGCACTCATGATTCGTCCTCTTCTGTATCCCTGTTTCACATCTCCCTGTCTTCCTAAAGAAAGCACTCGACTTTATCATACTCTCAGCTTGCCCTGCCAGAGAGGTGAGCCCTTTGTCCAGGGCCAACTGTGATTCTATGAGTAGGTCCTTCTAAGTCACAAGGGAAGTATTTGCAGATTTGCATGGCTATAGCTCCAAGGCCCAAGACTTCAGTTATCTTTACGAATAATAAAAGTTATTTTCATCTCCTCCTATTCACCATCTATATCTGTCTCTCATTTAGATTTGAACCCAGGGGAAAGAGTTTTATTTACTGGAAACCTTAAAATCTCAGCAGTTTAACTTTCTTACAAATGACATGTGTGACTCTTTTAATATATCTTTAGTTTTAACTTTCCTCCATTAAAATATACTGAAACGAAACCCTTTGCTGTCTAGTTGATTCTCACTCATGGTGACCCCATGTGTTACAGGATAAAACTGTGTTCCATAGGTTTTTCTTGGCTGTAATCTTTACAGAAACATTGTCATTTCTTCCTCAGCATCACTAGGTCAGTTGAAACCACCAGTGTCTGTAGGTTAATAGTCAAGCCCCCATCATTCACAACACATGGGGACCTACTCCATTAATATAGGTATCACATATTCTGACAGGATTCCTGTTGAATTTGCCTTCACATTCTGTCTTGAGTTTCCTGCCACTGTAACCATTCCCTGTGTCCTGCCCTACATAATTTTTTGTTGAAATTATTGGATTATTTGGGTCTTTCTCTTTCCAGTCAGCCTTAACCCCTCCATTCTGTTCCTATATTGTCTCTAGAGTTACCTTCCTAACACATGATTTCATGACCTAATTAATCTATGTTTTTGATGGCTCCTCATTTATTCCACTCATCATATTGTATAAGCATGATTAGTCTTTTTGATTGAGCCTGCTTTTTCAGCCTCATCACCATGGTACATATTTAAATGCTTTAAATAGTTAGTTTTTGTTATTGTTATCACCTGCAAATGCCCTCATCTCTCATGTTACACTCTAGTGATCCTGAAGTATTTGTTCAAGCATGCAGTGATCTTTCTACACCTTTTACCTGAAGTGCTCTCCTGTTTGCTTTTCATTGAGCAATCATCTTTCTACCTATTCTTAATTCCAACTCAAAGGCTACCATTTTGAAGTCTTCCCAGATTCCCTCAAGTAGACTTGGACTCTCATTTCCCTAACCCACTGAATGAATGTCATACTTACTGTAATTACTAGAAAGGCTTAGAGGAGCAATAACTGTATTTTTTCATCTTAAATAAATGAATAAAAAGCCCCACCACCATTGAGTCAGTTTCAACTCATAGTGACCCTATGGGACAGAGTAGAACTGCCCCCATAGGGTTTTCAAGGCTATACATCTTTACAGAAGCAGACTGCCACATCTTTCTCTCACAGAGCAGTTGGTGAGTTCAAACAGTTGACCTTTTAGTTACCAGCCAAATGCTTTAACCACTGTGCCACCAGAGTTCCTCATTTAGTATCTTCAAAAAATAGCTGATACTAGAATGAATAAATGAATTAACTACAGGGGGAGGAATGGGGAAAATGAAGACTAATTCTGCAGCTCAGCCCTGAGCTACATGGTGGCAGGCATTGGTAAAAGGATTTTTCATTTTAGGGAACACCGGAAAACTTTGAGCAACTCTGTGATCTCCGTTTCTTCATCTTTAAAATTAGAAGAATGATGGAGATGATCTCTAAGGTATTTCCCATTGTGATATTTTCTGTTCTCTTCATGATGTCCCCATTAGCCAGTTTATAGTTAAACAAAAGCATCCAAAACTGGCACATGAACTGAGTCCTCCTTCCTCTTCCCACCTGCCCCATCTTGTGCTTGGGCTCTAGTGTCAACACCAAAGCACTAGATCACATAGAACGTGGAAGTTAATTTCTCTTCCCTGTATCCCTATAGCTGTTTGATGGAGCACTTTTAAGCAGTATAGACTTACCTACAGAGGACAGTAAGAATGGACCCCAAAGATAGTATGCACCTACTCCTCACTTATCAATCATCTCATGTGATATTTTGGACTTACAACAATAGTAAAAATTATACTATCCAACTGTTTTCTGCATTAACTTGATTTTCCTCCCTGTATCTAGCTTCCATGTCCATCAGACTGGCAACTGAAGGAGCCAGCTTTCCAAAAGGCCTCTTGCTGGTCCTATTCCCACTGCTGGAGCTATAGTTGCTGTTCTTCCTGTAGAAGAGGTAACCGAGGTAGATTTTCTGAGAAAGACCTGCAAGTGGCCTGATGGGCCCAGGAGGAGGCAGGGGTGGGAAAGGTTGATTCCCTTGCTCCTCTCTATTCGAGCACCCTGGAGGGACCATGTGCTACAGTGGGAAGGGTACTAGAAATAAGGAGTAATTTGGCCCCCTCCCCACCCCACCTCCCTGAAACCCAGTTTGCTGAGCTCCTTTTGCAAGCAGCTATCAGTCTCCAGGCTTTCAGCATCAGATTCCAAGCCCTCCAGCATGTTACCTGTTTCCATGGGATCCTCCCCACCCTGCAGGGTAGTATCAGACAGCTGGGGCTGAGGAGGAGGCAGCTGTGGGGAGCGTAGGCATGGACAGCAACCCCCACTGACAATCTTGATCCTTGGCCCCGCTGACTGCCCAAACCCCAGAGCTGCCAACTGTGTCTCTAGTCCAGCTGCCATCCCCAGGTCTGCCTGAGCACCAGCCCTGATGGCAGGACCTTAAAGTCCAGAGAGCAACAGTGCCAGGGAAACAGCAGTTCCTAGGGTCTACACTCCCGGAGCCACCACCTCCTGCTATTCCTCACATAATGCTGATGTTGCTTAACCACCTGACCTTTGGAACATAACCATGTCGATAAGTGAGGAATGTGTATATATATGATAGCTGTGAAGAACAGAACCTCTTATTGTGGTAGTGGAAATATTCAGTTATTGTAACTATATATTTACCTCTTTATTATTTAAAAAAAAATGGGTCATAGAGCCATCTCATGTCTTAACACATTGTTTGCTCCAGCAGGAATTCCACTGCATCACCCACCCATCTCGCCTTTTCCTATCTGGCTAACTCCTGCTCTTCACTTGACTCAGCTCAAGTATCCTCTCTCTCTAAACCTTTGCAGTCACAACTCCTGCAAATGCATACATGAACTGTTGTAATTGTAGGTTTTCTAATCTCTTTGCACCACTAAGATAGTAGCTACTTGAAGACAATTTATGTCTTACTTATCTCAATATCCCCAGGGGCTATACTTCAGGGCCTAGCACTGACCATAGTAAATCTACAAGAAGAGATTAAGACAATGCAAAGGGGTATGTACTAAGTTTCAAGTGGGCCAGTCACTGAGTGAATAGGATTTCACAGGAGGGCATATCAGAAAAGGCTTCATGGAAGAAGAAACACTTTGGGGAAAAAAATGAGATGTAGACACAACTTAGGCTAAAAAAGTACTTTCTTTGTTTATTTTATTTTATTTTATCCTTTAAGATGTTGTTGTTGTTGTTGTTATGTGCCGTCGAGTCAGCCCCGACTCATAGCGACCCCTCCTTGGGTTTCCGAGGCAGTATCACTACGGAAGTAGGATTGCCCAACCTTCCTTCCGAGGAGTGGCTGGTGGGTTTGAACCGCCAGCCGTCTGGTTAGCAGGCAAGTGTCTTAGCCACTATGCTACCAGAGCTCCCAAGATACATACACTAAATTGGCTTTTTTAGGTACACAGTTCTATGAATTTTAGTACATGCATAGATTTGTTTTACCACATTAAGTGTGGAGAATTAAAAAAAAAAGTTAAAAATCAAGGAATTATGTGATGTATTTGGGGAACACATTTGATTAGGATTAGAAAGAGAATAGTGGAAACTAAGTTTGGAGAGGGAAGGTGGGGCCAGATTTTAGGGGACCCTGAGTATGAGGTGAAGGCAACAAAATGAAGTTACTAATGAAATCAGCTATTTTCTACTTTAAAATCCAAATATTTACCTTTAAATTATCCCAGACTATATTCTCTTAATTTGGGGGAGGAAGTGAAGGGTGTTAAGTGAAAAATGTCATAGCCATGTATGCATTATGCTACACCATTTTTTGAGTTTTTTGCTGTTGTTGTGTTTGTTTGTTTTGTTTGTTATTGCCAATCTGAGTATAAAAATTGTTGAATGTACTTAATATCTACACAGTAAAATGATAAAAGTTATCATATCAGCAATTCCACTCCTAGATATAAACCCAAGAGGAATGAAAACAAAACTTCCATCCAAAAGCTTGTATGTGAATGTCGGTTGCAACAGTGTGCACAATAGCTAAAAAATAGACAGCCTGAACGTCCATTAACTAATGACTAGGTAAACAAAATGGGTATATCCATACAATGGAGTATTATTCAGCAATAAAAAAGTCCTGATACGTGCTACAGCATGCTACAACCCTGAAAACATTATGCTAAGTGAAAGAAGGAGTTCTGGTAGCATAGTGCCTAAAGCACTTGACTGCTAACCAGAAGGCTGGTGGTTCAAATCCACAAGCTACTCCTCAGAAGGAAAGTTGGGCTATCTACTTCTGTAGTGATACTGCCTCGGAAGCCCAAGGAGGGGTCACTATGAGTCGGGTCCGATTCGATGGCACATAACAATAACAACAACAAAGTAAAAGAAGCCAGTCACAAAAGACCACATATTATATAAATCCACTTACGTGAAATAAGGAAGGACCTTTGGTGACGTAGTGGGTAAAACTTGACTGCTAACTGGAAGTTCAGCAGTTCAGACCCACCAACTGTTCTGTGGAAGGAAGACTGGGCTATCTACTTCTGTAAAGATTTACAGCCTCAGAAACCCAGTGGGGGTCGCTATGAGTCAGAAATAACTCGATGGTAGTGAGTTTGGTTTTTGTTTTTTCATGTGAAACATCCAGAATAGGCAAAGCCATAGGAACAGATTAGTGGTTGCAATGGGAGTGGGATGCTATGGGGGGGGGGGGGGGGGCGGGTAGTAGGGAAGGGCATTGACTGCTAATGGGCACAAGATTTCTTTCTGGAATACTGAAATGTTCTCAGTTTAAGATTGTATTGATGGTTGCACAACTGTGAACATACAAAACATGTCTGAGCTATAGTTAAAGCTTGTCTTAGCCCATTTAAGAGCATTTCAAATACTTCAAATTTAAGATGCGTTGGTTATGACATACCAGTATTCTTTGTACCACTATAAGAAACAATGTTGCTACTTAAAAACTGTGACCTCCATTATATATTATAAGACACATCCTTATATTGTTGTCGTTATGTGCCATCAAGTTGGACCGGACTCATAGTGTCCCCTCCTTGGGTTTCCGAGGCAGTATAACTACGGAAGTAGATTGTCCCATCTTCCTTCCGAGGAGTGGCTGGTGGGTTTGAACCGCCAGCCTTCTGGTTAGCAGTCAAGTGCCTTAGGCATCCTTATATTAGAGTTGTTAAAATGTGGAAAAGTACATCTTAGAATTAGAGAGATGTAGCATTATTTCATTTTATTGTCATTGTGCCCTTGTGGGGCAAATTGGATGGGTATTATTATTCCTCTGTTACTGGGGAGAAGCAGAGGCCATGGGTGAAATTCATGGAAATGGCAAGGGACTGGATATCTGACAGACCTAGATTCAAAAATGACACTACTGTTTATTTCCTAGAGCATGATCTCAGGCAAAAGAGTAAAATAAAATCAACTTCACTGAGCTGCAGTTTCCTCAAAAGTCAAATAGTTTCCTATGAGAACTGTGTAATCAAAATTTATATTCCTGTATGCGGCTCCTAAGTACCTATGGAAATTGTCAGGGAGCCAAAGGGTGAGTTTAAAGGTAAGCTCTACAAAAAGGGAAAAGCAAATTCACTAATGACTAACACAGATCTAACAACCATGGTTAAGAATAAATGAATCATCAGCCCCTATGTGGGATTTTACTTCTGGATCAAGGATAAATAGCTTGAATTCAACGAAGCTAGAAGTATTGAGAGAATTATGTTCCATTTAGCTTTGTAAACAATATAGTGTGCCTTGACTGACTTCTATGTAAATAAATTTGAAGCTTCTGAGCTAAAACTTTTTAAATCATTATAGCTTTTCTGATAAAGACACAAATGCAAATAAAGGGAAAGTTTTCCTAAACCAAAGCTAATGTCTGTTCCACCTTAAACTTAGACCCTTCAGTAGCAGTCTGAATCTTTTTCCTCTTACCTGATCCTCGATTGAAATGAAAAGCTAATAACAACAATTTTTATCTTCCACCAGCTGCTTTCTTGTGTGTCTGTATAATACACACATATATAGCTATGAGTTGGGGCCAACTCGACGGCAAATAACAACAACAACAACATATATACATGTAGATGTATATATACAATATTTGTTTTATGTCATTATTAACAGAGAGAAGAGGGAGCTCTTCTGACTCCACCCTAAATTTACTGCAGTTTATTTTGGAGGGAACTTAAGTGAAGAACAGTTAGTAAACTCTACTTAATTCTTTTTTCTTAATTATTTCTTTTAAAGAGACATCTGACTTCTGAAGGGAAATATTTGTGCTTCCGTGGAAAAGTACACTTTTTTAGACTTAGCACATCCTTCCAGGTTATCTGATTCTAGTTTTTATTACCTTTGAACTATTTTACAACTCTGTAGGTTGTAAAAAAAAAAAACAAACCTGATTATAGTGCAGATAATTCCTGACCAAAAAAACCAAAAACAAGCAAACTCACTGCAGTTGAATCGATTCTGACTCTTGGCAACCCCTTTTGGGTTTCCGCGGTGGTAAATCTTTATGGAAGTAGATTGCCCAGTTGTCCTTCCATGGAGTGGCTGGTGGGTTTGAACTGCCAACCTTCTGGTTAGCAGTCAAATGCCTTAGGCGCTATGCTACCAGTACTCCTATTCTTTTCCATGTACTTGAAAACGAATCCTGTCTGATGGAGGGACCACTCCCTCTACACCTCCATGGTAAAGCTTTTTGTTGTTATTGTTATTCATTTTCAAGTTACTTTCAATATCCACTATTAATAAATGTACTCTTTGGATTCTCTTTTGAACCAGTTATAACAGCTTCCTGGTTCTCTCATTAATAATGGTGGTGTTGTTATTAAAAGAAGCCCTCAAGTTTGGTGGTTTAAACTCACCAACTGTTCCATGGGAAAAAGATGAGGCAGTCTGCTTCCATAAAGATTACAGCCTTGGAAACAGTATGGGGCAGTTCTACTGTGTCCTCGGGTCACTATGACTCAGAATCAACTTCATGGCAGTGGTCGGGAGTTGTTGTTGTTGTTAGGTGCTGTCAAGTGGATTTTTGACTCAAAGTAACCTCATGTGACATAGTAGAACTGCCCTACAGAGTTTTCTAGGTTGTATCTTTCTGGGAGCAGATTACCAGGTCTTTCTCCCACAAAGCAACTGGGTGGGTTTGAACTGCTAACCTTTCAGTTAGCAGCCAAGCACATAACCGTTGTGCCACCAGGACACCTTTCATTAATAATAAGTTATAAATAAAATAAACATGTGTTAAGTGTTCATTTAGTATATGAAATAATAAGAATAATGAACTAGCTTCTTTAAAAAAAAAAAAAAATTATCATTTTACTATTTCAAGTTAGAAATCCCTACCTAAAAATAGATGAACCGGGTTATCTCCGAGGTTCTCTGTTAAGGAAACAACAGAAATAATACATCACCATCACTCCATCTATACCATCCTGTCATGCCTCCATGCCCTACCCAGAATCCTTTTTGTGGCAGTTGGCAGTGGCATAGTCCTAAGGCATTTGATTGCTAACCAGAAGGCTGGCTTTTCAAACCCACCAGCCGCTCTTCAGAAGGAACACTGGGCAATCTACTTCCATAGGGATACTGCCTCAGCAACCCAAGGATGGGTTGCTATGAGTCAAAATCGACTCGACTGCAGTGAGTTTGGTTTTTTGGGGGGTTTTATTGGCAGCATTTATGGAGTGTGTGTGTGTGTGTGTTTCAAAAAGTTGAAATGAAATTAGAGTTTAGAGCAAATTGCCTTGACCTGATATAACACAGGGAATTGAAAAGACAATGAAAATAATCAATAGCAAGTTGCCTTTAAAATGGTGGATGTGAGATTTTTCTCCTTGATCTCAAAATAAAAACTAGACCCTTTGGAACAAGCTCTGATGCTGGAATAAAAAGAGCACACCATCTGGCATATCTAGTACTTCCACTTAGCTGCTCCATTAACCTTTTAGGTTGTTTTCTGTTTTTTAATTCTTGACTTATTTTTTACAAAAGTACCTATGAGGAGGAAATGATGTTTTACTGGAGAGGAAAGTTAAATTGCCAAGTTGCCTTATCTTACGGTAGCTGTAGCAAAGCCGTTTTATGACACTTGCCTTCAAAATCATAATGTGATCTCAGAGGGTAACACTGCATTAATATTTGTGTTTTTAGAATGGTTTCCTTAGTCGAGTATCTATAATATGATAATGCTAGTGATAACTATGAATAATAAAGACTGTCTGTCCTCAGGGAGTGTTGTAGAAGTGTCATGTTCTTAAGACCTCCTTCTTATTGCACTGAATTTAACTGAAGCAGAATCGTGTGTCATATTGTATTAATAATAAAAATGAAACTTGCCAATCATCATAGTTTCTACAGCAATGAACTCTTTGTATGTGTATGTCCTTATGTACATCTGAAAGTATATTTGTAGGATAAATTCTTGAATTAATTTTTAATTTTAAGTAATCTAAACTTTGATTAAGCTTTCCCCAAAATTATTTTACTTAGGTTTTGTAAGTCAATGCACAAGGAGACTTATTTGTTTTGAGTGAAGAATCAGATATTTGTAGTACTTGGATTCCTATGATTTCAAGCTGAATAAATAAATTAAATGAAGCATTTTCATTTGTTGACTTTTGTGTCTATGTATTTTAAACTGAGGTTCGGTTAATCATCGTTGCTACCCCAGCACCTTGCATGTGTCTGGCAGATAATAAATATTCAGTAAATGTGGGAGAGAGAAGGGAAAGAAAATAAAAAAGCAAAGAAACTGGCTGCTGAAGTCACATTCTAAACATTTGAAAGGGTTAAAAACACATAGATTTGATTTACTGTTTATCATTGAAGTAATATATATATATTTATACTTGATCTCATGTTTTGTTGTTAAGAAAAAACTATAACATAAATATGTGTGTGTGTGTGCATGTTTTATAGTACTTAGAAAAATGCATAGCAAACTCTTAACAGTGGTGACCTCTGGAAAATGGTAGGGGTCGTGAGAACCATATCATGTGGATGCTTTGGGCTTCTGTGAATAAAATAATTTTTAAAAAGCAGCTTAAATTAAGAATGTTTTTCTCACCCAAAAAGTATAAAAGAAGGACAATTCCTGGAATGTAGTCAATCCAGTGACTTAGAAGTGTTATGAAGGACCCTGATACTTGCCATCTTTCCCCTCAGCCATTTTCAGCATGTTCACAGAGGCTCCTCTCATCTCAAGATGGTTTCAAGTAATTCCAGGTATCACATGTAGACATGATGATGTCCACCAAAGAAGATAGGTTTTGCGTATGCATTTATTTATATTAATGAGGAAGCTCTCTCCCACGATCCCACCTGCAGACTTATCCTCAGATCACATTGATCAGGATTGAGTCACAGCCCAGGCCTAAACCAATCATTAGCCAAACAAATGAGATAACCATAATAAACTTGGACCTATCATGATTTATCTTTTTGGCCAATAAGGGGCTCCTATCTTAAAGGAGCCCTGGCAGTGCAGTGGTTAAATGTTTGACTGCTAACCGAAAGGTCAGTGGTTTGAAGCTAGCAGCTGCTTTTGAGAGAAAGATGTGCAGTCTGTTTCCGTAAGCATTAAAAAAAAAAAAAATTAATCTCACTGCTATGGAGTTGGACCCAACTCATAGCAACACCTCCGAGGCGGTATCACTACGGAAGTAGATTGCCCACCCTTCCTTCTGAGGAACACTGTATGGCAGATCTACTCTGCCCTATAGTATCACTTGAGTTGGAACTAACTTAAGGACAATGGTTTTAGGGTTTTTTGGTATCTTAAGTATGTCATCATACAGATGTAAGCACCCTTCCCCACTCAGGGAAAAAAAAAAGAAAAAGCCAGTACTCTCCCTACTATTAAGGAAGAAACTTCAGGAGTGGATACAGTATCTAACACAGGAAAATTCATTTCTTTATACCCTTCTGTATTATTTCAGTTATTTTTTTTTTTTTAAATAGCTTTATTGAGGTGTGATTGGTGTATGACAAACTACATGTAATGAGTACAATTTGATGTTTGGCATTGTATATACTTGTGAAACCATCACCATAATCAAGGTAATAAACGTAAACATAACCCCTAGATGTGTCCTTGTGCAGCTCTGCAATCCCACTCACCAGTCCCTCCCTTCTTTTCCCCAACCTGTCTAGGCAACCACTCATCTACTTTCTATCTCTAGAGATTAGTTTTCATATAAATGAAATTTTTACAAATGGAATTATATAGTCTATAGTCCTTTTTTGTCCGCTTTCACTTCGCATAATTGAGATTCAGCCACATGTTGGCCTGTATCAGTAGTTCATTCTTTTATAATTAATATTTTAATGTGTAGTTATAGTCAGTTTTAATAAGAAAGATATTGTTTCTTAATCTCTATTTCAATGTAACGTGGTCCAGTGATTTACCAAGTTAATGGATACTAGTAACCGTGGATTTCTAGTCGTGGATTGACAACAGTGGCTGCCACAATGGGCTCAGGTATTGCAAGGATTGTGGGGCTGGTATAGGACCAGGCAATGTTTTGTTCTGTTGTGCATAGGGTCGCTATGAGTTGGAGCTGACTTGACGGCACCTAACAAGAAGAAGAAGTAATCATGGATGTTGTCTTGCAATTTGACTCCTGCTAGTCAAAGAAAATCTCTTGGCATGCTGTACCATCAGTGTTTTCACCTGAAGAATTAAATTAACTCTTGAACTGCTAATCTTAAAGGGATATTTGAAGAATTACTAAAACTATTAACAAAGTAACCATATAATCATTTACATTATTAGGATCCTGCTTCCAATTACATGAATCAGGGGAAAGTTGTTAAATGCTAAGTATTACATTATAAAATTTAAAACTGTAGATGAGAGGAGAAAATTCCGTGGCCATATTTAAGTGTGTTGATTTGATTCATTAATGCTGGAGCTGTTTTTCCATATTGCCAGTTGGCATCTATTCAGTCCCAACTTCTGGCGACCCCACGTGTGCCAGAGTGGAACTGTGCTCCGTAGGGTTGTTAGTGACTGATTTTTCAGAAGTCAATTCCCATTCCTTTCTTCTAAGGCACCTCTGGGTGGATGCAAATCTCCTACTTTTGGGTTAGCAGCCAACCACATTAACCACTTACACCACCCAGGGCCTTTTTTCTTAAAAAGAAATAGTATGAAAACTTAGTAGAATAATCAATTCTTTTTTTAAAATGTTGTATGAGAGATAGAATGAGGAATTTATTCTTTGCTCCCTTTCTACCCCACAGTCACCCCATTCTCCATGCACATACGACTCCCATCTATTGCCCTTTAACTGATGGGGATTCCCTATTATGTCGCTCCTAGCCAGGTTACGCTCCTCTGAAGGGCCCCTTAATCCTTTTCCTCAGATAACCTAATTTCTTGGAACCACTGATCTCAGATGTTAAAGAAAAATAAATGGGTGAAAATATTCTAAATAAAATGTGGATGACACATGACCCTCAACATCTCCCAGAGTGTGTTTACATTTTTTGAAGAGTCTCTATTAATCTGTAGTAGTAAAATGTGTGTTTAGAATAACTGGACCTACCAACTGTCCTTTGGGTCAGCCAGACTACCACAACTTTTTCTAATAAAAAGGAGCACAATTTAATATCCCTGTATCTGAAATAAGGAGCTCTGGTGGCACAGTGCCTAAGGCATCTGACTGCTAAACAGGTTGGTGGTTCAAACCCACCAGCCAATCTGTGGAAGGAGGATAGGGCAATCTACTTCCATAAAGATTTACTGCCTCAGAAAACCAACAGGGTGGATGACTATCAGTCAGAATCGACTTCATGGCAATGAGTTTGGATTTTTTATTTTTGTTATCTGAAATAATTCCTACTGTCTATAAGACTCTTCATAACTATTTTTTTTATTTTAATAATGTATTTTATTGAAATATAAATTATGTACAGTGAAATACACAAAATTAAAGTGACATGGGTCAATGCATTTTTTTTTTTTTTTTTTGCAGTGTTCTCTCCCACTCCTGGCAACCAACAAAGAAAGTTTCCCTCCATATGTAACCCTTTCCTTGACCCTCCACAACAACAAACTAGTACTATATTTGTCCTTCTGTGATTAGTATTTGCTGAATATTTATGCTGGTCCTCTTTTTTATTTTGATGTGAAGGTTTGTCCTTTCTCTTTGAGGTTACCCTGTGATTTATAGTTTTCTTCCCAAGTGTAGAGCAGTCTGTTCTATCTTGTAGTTGTCTTGACTTCATTTTTTCCCTCTTTTTGGTTTGTAGTTGTCCTCATTTGTCAGTTGGTGTCTCTGGTTCCCTGTTTACAATCTTGTAGGCTTATTTACTTTGGGTACTTCCATACTGGGTTGTTTCTGGGTTATATCATCATGTGTGTTAATGGTCAGTTGTTGTTGATTATTGTTGCTTCTCTGTCCAAAGGGCTCCCTTTAGCATCTCTTGCAAGGTTGGTCTGGTTTTAACAAATTCCCTTAATTTCTGCTTATCTGGAAATGTCCTAATTTCACCATCATACTTGAGGGACAGTTTTGCTGGGTACATAATTCTTGGTTGGAAATATTTATCTTTCAGTGTTTTATATATACCATCCCACTATCTTCTCGCCTGCATGGTTTCTCTCGAGAAATCTGAGCTTAGCCCCTTGTAGGTAACTTTTTGTTTTTCCCATGCTGCTCTCATGATATTTTTCTTTGTCTTTGTTTTTGGTGAGTTTGATGATGATATGTCTTGGTGTTTTTCTTTTGGGGTCTATCCTGTTTGGGGTTTGTTGGACTTACTGAGTGGTTATATTCACATCTTTCTTCATATCAGGGAAGTTCTCCTCTAACAAATCTTGGACAATTTTCTCAGTGGTTTTATTTTTCTCTTCCTGTTCTGGAACTCCAATGACATGTAGGTTATTCTTTATGATGGTATCCCACATGTACCTTAGGCTTTCTTCATTTTGCTTTGATCTTTTTTCTGATTGATCCCTTTCCAAAGAAGTATTCAGGTATTTGTCTTCCATCTCATTAATTCTGCTTTCCATCACATCAGTTCTACTCCTTTGCCCTTTCAATGTGTTATCTCTTTCTGACAATTTAGTATTAATCTTCTGGATTTCTATCTGTAGATTTAGAATCATATTTAATTTTTCACTTATTTTGTCATTTTGTTCTTGCATTTTCTTCCAAAATTCGTCTAGGGTTTTGTCTGTGTTTTTCTTGGTCTGTCTCTCAATCCTTTGAAGATACCTAAATATAATTCTTTTGAATTCCTTATCAGGGAGTTCCAATGCTGCTGCTTCCTCAGGGATGTGTCTGGGTCTGTATCCTGGTCCCTTTTTCCTCCTGCTTTATCTTGCTTCTTTGTGTGGACTGTGATGCTCTGTTGTCTCCGAGGCTTTGTGGCGTTTTTGTGTTTATATTAATTGGTGCTTATATGTTGGAATGACTTGCCCACAGTTTTTGTTTACTTTGTTTTGTTTGTATATTATCTGTACAGACAGGGTACTGTGCTGTGCTGCTCTATTCACTAGTTGACAGCAATTATACACTTACCACCTGTCTTCTTTCCTGTTGTCAGCCTCTCGTATGTCCTTGCCAACCCTGGTGAACAGAGCCTGTTCTTAGGTCCTGTTTTCATTCAGGTTTTTCCACTAGTTGGTGCCCAATTCCTTTCAAAGCTCAGGGCTCCAGGATTCTCTTCTGTATCTCTGTCAATTGGTGTTTCTTTTCTTTGTTGAAGAGGATCTGTGTCGCTTGCTTGCCTATTTCTCCATCTTTTTTTTTTTTAGTCTTTTCTTTCATTCTTTTTTTTTTTTTTAAACTACCTTTTTTTTTTTTTAATTTTATTTTGATTTGGGTGAAGATTTACAGAGTAAATTCACTTTTCATACAGCAGTTCACATATACCTTGTCTCATCTATTCCTCCATCTTACCAGAAATTTCTTCATAACTGTTTTTATAATAATTCATTGAATTATCTCCAATCATTTATCTCTAACCTTTTTTATTTTTTAAGAATAGCTATAGGAAGTATACTTTTATATCACCCAGTTCTCCCTTTACCCATTTAAACTGTAATGCTGCATTTATAGTATTTCTTAGATTCATGCAAAAGTTATTGCTACCGAGAGCCCTGTCCTGTTGCCACTTACACAAGTCTTCCAATTGACTTAGATAGAATTGATAGAATGTAGATGTGGTTCTCTTCATTCTATTGAGCATTTTATTACTTTCCAATATTTTGTTTTAGAATTTGTTATTATAAATTTTATTATTAAAAATTCAAAGGTCTAAACATTTTTAGAAGCTCTGGTGGTATAGGGCCTAAGGCATTTGACTGCTAACCAGAAAGCTGGCAGTTCTAACCCACCAGCCGCTCCTGGGAATGAAGACTGGGCAATCTACTCCTGTAGTGATACCACCTCGGAAACCCAAGGGAAGGGTCGCTATGAGTCAGGACTGACTTGTTTTTTTTGAGTTTTAAACATTTTTATCTATAAATTTATTTGCTTGAGGTTTTACTTGTAGGCTACCTCAGAAAATGTCAAATGCTAGCTAGTAACTATTTTCTCTCCTCCTCAGAATTTAAAATTCATCTGAGAATGTGAAAGCTACAATCAGTGTATTCCTTTTCCCAAAGGGGAAGATGAGCTTCACAGTTGACTTTACTCTAAATAAAGAATGAAATGGTCCAGTGCCTTTTTAATTCTTCCTTCTGTCTTTGCCAAATAGGTCTGCCGACTGGAATGTCATTTATCGGCGGGGCAATACCAAGGAAACCTCTTTTCTGGGCAGCCAGTAATGTTCATCACTCCAGCCAGCAACCCCCCCAGTGCCAAGCTGTGTGAACTGGTCCACCTGTGTGGAGGCCAAATCACCCACGTCCCACGCCAGGCTGGCATCTTCATTGGTCCCTACAGAGGAAAGAAGAAAGCAATGATCAAGTATTTGTCAGAAAAATGGATCTTAGGTAGGAATGTAACTATAGAAAAAAATGATGTATCCTTTAGTGAGAAGCATGACTGGGAATGGACAGAGAAGGT
>NW_006921787.1:506311-507860 GCF_000298275.1 Orycteropus afer afer | reverse complement strand
ATTGTTCTCTCTAGGGTGTGTGTCTACTTGAAGTAAATGTTTAACTCACATGCCTGTACATTGTTTGGCTGGCAACCACAGGTGTGGGTTCAATTCCAGACCTGAAGGGCATCTAGGGGCCATAGTCCCAGTGGTTCCACCAGGCTCTGTTAGACCAGCAAACCTCGTCCTCACCGAGAAGGTACTTTCTGATCACAGTAACTGTCTGAGTTTTCACTCTTGCAGCCACTATTTTGTGATACATACAGGATTCATGAGCGGGAACGATTATGCCCACTCTACCCTTCTATGTAGGTCTGGGAGCCTTTTATTTATTCATTTTTTAAATATTTTATTTATTTGGATAAATATTTACAGAGCACATTTTGTTTCATGATGTTGGTTGCAATCCCCTCAATGTAATGGCATTCTTCCCACTTCCTCCTTCGTTTCCCCATTTCCATTCATCGTTCTTTCCTGCCCCTTCCTGCCTTCTGAGCTTTGTTTTGGGGCAAATGCTGCCCTGTTAGTCTCTTATGTTTATTATTCTGAGAAGGACATTTCTCACAAGTGTTATTGTTCACTTTTAGTACTGTCAGTTGTTTGGCTGCAAGGTGATTCCCTGGGATGGGTATAGTCACAGATTTAAAGGGTGTCTCTAAAGGTCACTGTCTTGGGGGTTCCACCAGAAAAAGTCTGGTGTTTTCTATGATTTTGAATTTTGTTCTACATTTCTCTCCTACTCTATCCAGGACCTTCCATTGTCATCCTGATCAGAGCAGTTGGTAGTGGTAGCCAGGCACCATCTGGTTCTTCTGGTCTCAGATTAGTGGAGGCTGTGGTTCACCATGGACCATAGTCCTTTGGACTAATTGCTTCCTTGAGTCTTGGATTTTCTTCAGTATTCTTAGTTCCAGATGGAAGAGACCAATAGCATCTTAGATGGCTACATATAAGCATTTAAAACCCTAGTCACTACTCACTGGATATAGAACATTATCCCCAGAGACTATGGTCCTAAGCCCCCAAGTGACTCAGTCCCTAAAGGTATATGGTCATGACTAAGAAGTTTGCGTACCTTTGCTCCTGGGAGCTTTTTAATTGATTTCTCAGTGTCCATACATCTGCTTTTACAGTGTTGTATAGTTATTATTTGCTATATGCCAGTGCAAACATTCCAGCTTTTTTACTGTCAACTAAAGTATAGTTCACAAGGAAAAAGAAAATTTTTTTTTTAGTTTTTACCTACTTCACTGGCTAATATAAAAAAGTCAGTCTATCAGAAGAACCGAAAATTTACAGCTATGGCCACCTGCTTCTCCGCTCAGAACGTTTAGAGTGTCTCTCCCTGCTGCCTTTTTTGTTCTGCTTCAAGGGATTTTGGCTAGTTCCCTGCTGTTAGGACTTGAGTAAGGTAATCTCTGTCACACTGCTCCCTTAATAACTAATTTGTTAATATGTTTAAAGTGATATTCTTTACTGTTGTTGTTGTTGTTAAGTGCCGTCGAGTCGTTTCCGACTCATAGCGACCCCATGCACAGCAGAACGAAACACTGCCCGATCCCGCGCC
>NW_006921787.1:477949-505306 GCF_000298275.1 Orycteropus afer afer | reverse complement strand
AATCAAATGCCTTTGCATAGTCAATAAAACACAAGTAAACATCTTTCTGGTATTCTTTGCCTTGAGCCAAGATCCATCTGACAACAGCTATGATAGCTTTTTACTTTTTTTTTTTATTTCAAAAAGTAAGCATAATGTGAATATAATTTACAGGTCTGGCATTGATCCCACATACATTTGTGCCAAATTCTGCCCTAGACTATGGAGAGAAAAAGGTGATATGATATAGCCCTTGACTTCTAGAAGATTACAGTTTGATGTTGTTACAGTGTTGTGATGACAAGTAGGCTTCTATGATGTCTACTCTGGGAGACATGTAGGGGCTGCCAGAAGTGAAGGGTTAATGGAGGTTGGGAAGCCACAGCCATAGTCTGCTAGCACTGTGATGAGTGGGTGCCAGGAGGGGAGAGGGGAAGTGGCCGCATTGGTGCTAGATACTTACTAGTTCTGTGATAGAGTCACATATTTTCAGAATGAACTTAAGTTTCAACTTTGAAGATAATCTTTACTTCTTCTTTCACTTGATTTTGATGAATTAATTAGTCCAGTTTCAGCACCTTTGACCAAGATATCCTTACCTGGCTTGTAGAATAGTCTCTCTCCTTGTAGAATAGTCTCTCTCTCTCTCTCTCTCTCTCACTCTCTTTCTCTCTCTCTCTCTGGTCCTGCTTCCTTTATCTTCTATGTTTCTTTTTCATTCTCCCTTTTTTTAATTTCTCCTTGTTTCTAAAGCCCACCCTTCAGGCCTTTTCAGCCCTTGCTAGGCATTGTCCTTTAAAAGATAGTGAACCAACCCTGTTTTGTCTAAGTTAACATTCATGTATAACTACATATATTGTATGAATATATTTTCAGCGATTCATGGTCATCTTTTGATATATTTTAAAAGCATATGATAAACAGTTTTTTTTTTTTTAACTATCTGATAATTTAGCTCTAGTAGCATAGTGGCTAAAGCACTTGACTGCTAACCAGAAGGCTGGCGGTTCAAACCCACCAGCCACTCCTCGGAAGGAAGGTTGGGCAATCCTACTTCCGTAGTGATACTGCCTCGGAAACCCAAGGAGGGGTCGCTATGAGTCGGGGCCGACTCGACGGCACATAACAACAACAACAACAACAATCTGATAATTTATCTTTCCCCTGGAAACTAATTTCAAAAAAAAAAAAAAAAAAAACCCATGATTTTAGCTACAGTCCAGAAGCCAAGAGGCTGTTTACTCTTTTCCAAATGCCAAGAATATAACCTTCAAAACATTCTATGCTCTGAAGCAGAGGTCGTGTTTTGTTTTTGAGAAAAGTGTATGTATCAAAATGACACAGACTGCAGACCAGAATTGTGCTTTAAAAGAAAAAAAGGTCTCATTCAGCTAACGGAACTTTGCACATGATTGATATCAACAGTCCATATCAACAACTAATCTTTTGAAACTTTGGAAATTTTTTTTTGTGCTGAGGGCCAAAGTCTTGGTCTGCGCTCTTATTATTTCCAGGTTGGATAATTATAACGGTCCTTTCCTGTTGCTCTTGCATTTTTGTGTGTAGGTCATACACAATTCAGCAGCCTACTGAGTTCCTCTACTTGTTTTGCCACTCAGCTCTACTGCTGTTGGGCTTTTGGAAAGTGAATGTCCACCTGCTTAAGTTCAAGGCATAATTTTCACAAGGCCCTTCAGAATTCTTCAGATTTCAGGGACGCACTTGCAGACCCCAGTTTCTGTTTCTCTTCTCTCCCATAATTAGTGTTCTGTTTCTGATTTGTCATTTATTATACCATCTGTGCCCTTGGCAACATCCAGGTATTGTGTGTTCTGAAATACTTGGCTCTCAACTTGGTAAAATTCTCACCCATATAAGATGAGAACTGCTGACTCACTGAATACCATCCCTGGCTATGCCAGATTTTCTCACTTGGATAGAAGACAGTTTATTTTTCAAATATTTGCTAATTTAAGTCATTCTCTTTCTGAACTTAATTACATAGCTCCAACTATATGCAAATTAATGAAATATTTATTTTATGTCTGTATATGTATGCATAGACCTGCAAAACATGGCATTCAAAGCACTGTACTTTCTGGCTCACACAGGCCTTACACTAACTTAAATCTCTGGCAAGAGGCAAATGACCTATGGTTTCTGGAACTCATTTATGTCATCTATAAAGCATATTAGCATAGTGCCTAAGGCACTTGACTGCTAACCAGAAGGTTGGCAGTTCAAACTCACCAGCCACTCCTCAGAAGGAAGGTTGGGCCATCTACTTCCATAATGATACTGCCTCAGAAACCCAAGGAGGGGTTGTTATGAGTCGGGTCTGACTCGATGGTACATAACAACAACAACAACAGAAAGCATATTAGCAATCTCTATCTGCCTACCTCATTGTTAATGTGCTTGGCTGCTAGCCATAAGGTTGGAGGTTCAAATCTACCAAAAAAAACTCAAAACTCACTGTCATCAAGTCAGATCCAACTGACAGTGACCCCTCCTTGGGTTTCTGAGGTGGTATCACTATGGTGGTAGATTGCCCAATCTTCCTTCCAAGGAGTGGCTGGGGACTTTGAACCACCAACCTCTAGTTAGCAGTCAAATGCCTTAGGCACTATGCCACCAGAGCTCCCAAATCTACCAGAGGTGCCTCGAAAGAAATACCTAGTAATCTACTTCCAAAAAATCGGCCATGAAAACCTTGTGGATGCCAGCGTTCATTTCAGCACTATTCACAATGGCCAAAAGTTAGAAACAACCTAAATGCCCATCACCAGATGAACAAATAAAAAAAATGCAGTACATGCATACAATGGAATACTATTCAGCCAGTAAGAGAAATGAAGTCTTCATATAGGCTGTAGTATAGATGGAGCTCTAAGACATCATGCTGAGTGAAATAAACCAATCACAAAAGACAAATATTGTATGACTTCACTTATATAAAAGAAGCTCTAGTAGAGTAGTGGTTAAGGCATTTGGCGACTAACCAAAAGGTCAGTGATTTGAACCCACAGCCCCTCCACAAAAGAAAGATGAGGCAGTTTGCTTTCATAAATATTTACAGCCTTGGAATCTCAATGGGGGTCACTATGAGTTGGAATCAACTCCATGGCAGTGAGCTTGGTTTGGTTTGGTTCACTTACATAAAAAGACAAGATACGGCAACTGTATAGAAACAAAAATTGAATAGTGGTTGCCAAGGCTGGGGGTAAGGGGGGCAATAAATGGTGATGGAAAAATTGCATTGATTAAAGTTAGGGTTGCACAGCCGATTATTGTAATTACTGTCAATAAGTTGTGCACCTGTTAATAAGCTGAATTGCAAAAGTTGTGTGGAGATATATCTACAACAAAGACCAAAGAGTGGCTGCTAAGGCTGCTTATCTACAACCAAACATGTCATGGGATTTGGTTCCTTGGTTTGAAGGATTTGGTTTCATGGTTTCAAGGGACATCCCAGTTAATTGATCTCATTAGGCATTTAGTGCTTCTGTTTTACTTCCTAGTTCATTGCATAGCACTTGGCATCTTAAAAGCTTGCAAGCAGCCATCTGAGGGACAACTATTGATTTTTATTCACCTGGAGGAACAGAGGAAGAAGGAGAATCAGGAATAGAACGATATATAGTGTGTGGCTAATTGCTCTGTAAACTAATAAATAAATAAACTTTGCCATGAGACCAGAAGAACTGGACAATGCCAAGCTATCATTACTAAACATTTTGATCAAAGATTCTATAGAACAATCCTAATCAGAAAGGGGAAAATGCAGAACAGAATTTCAAATACTAATGGACTCTGGACTTTCTGGAGCCATGTAGGGTGGATGAAACCCTGAAACTATTGTTGAGGTAATCTTTAAACCTTAAGCCAAAAATGTTCCCTGAAGTCATCTTAAAACCCAACAGTAGTTTAGCTTAACTAGCAAATAAGGTCTGCCTTGAGCATTATGTAAATTCTTTTAAGAATTATCTATATGGGATCTTATGGACAACAGCAACTTGAAAGATTAGATAGAACCTTAAGGGGCATTGATTTCATGTGAATGAGGGAAGGACGACTCAGAAAAGGAGGATGAGAATGGTTGCACAACTTGAAGGATGTATAATCAGTGTCCCTATCTTATATAAGTAGAAACTATTGAATTGGTGTGTTTGCTGTGTATATTCTCAACAATAACAAAAACAAAATAAATAAAATATGTTGTTGTTATGTGCCGTTGGGTCAGACCCGACTCATAGCAACCCCTCCTAGGGTTTCCGAGGCAGTATCACTACAGAAGTAGATTGCCCCATCTTCCTTCCGAGAAGTGGCTGGTGGATTTGAACCGCCAGCCTCCTGGTTAGCAGTCAAATGCCTTAGGCACTATGCTACCAGAGCTAAAAAGGAAAAAAAACTGGGAAGCAAAGTTCTGCTTGGATACACACAAGGTCACCATGACTCAGAGTCACTACTACCAGCAACTGGTTTTATAGTAGGCATTGTAGGGTATCTTTGTGAATGACAAAATAATATCAATTATTACATAAAATAGACATTTATGACACATGGATAAACCAAAATTCTATGTTTGGAAGACCTTTTGTCTTCCCATTAACTTTCATTATAAACACTTTTCTGGAGAATATTTTATTCTCAAAAGGTTATGAAATCAAAATGAGCAATATATCAAACTATTTTAAACCACTGATTTAAAAGAAAAAAGTTACTTTGTGGTAAATTATGAAAAATAATGCTTAAAATGTATATAAATTAAATTTATCCCAACTGGAATATCGGCCACTGTGTGAGGTACTATACCTGGAATTCTTAAAAATAAATAGTTGATAAACTTGTTGGTTCCATTTGGAAGTTTGCAATTTATCATCCAAAATAAAGATTGTAGGGTTTTTTACAATCTTCATTTTTGCAGACATAATAAAGCCATGAGGGTAGACAGAAACCTGTGAGAAGTTCCATGTTTTGGGGAGAAAGGCTGAGAGAAGAGTCAACAACAACAGAGTCCTTTTCCCCATATGTCTGACGTTCTAGCAGTGTATCAGATCTGCCTCTGATCCCTCCTGTCTGTATTTCAAAAACAATAACTTGGCATTTATGAACATAAAAATAGTTTTTAATGATTAATCTATGTATATGAATTTCTTCTAACCTCTAGCCTTTTCTTTGAGAAAGACACAGCTTTCAGGCAACAATTTATTGTTCAACCAGCTTGCCTTCCTGGCTGCTAACATTACTGGCATAGAACAGGGAGTGAATTTATGAAATCACCAACGAGGGCTCAACATATGAAATTTAAGCCATTTCTTACTCATTTGCTCCATGGAGAATTTCATATATGCCGAGTTGCCTTATAATGAAGGTTATTTGAACGGTCATGATTATGTTCCCTTTTCATTCCCTAGAGTCTGTTTTCCCTGAAACAGCACTATACTTAGGCCAAGATTCTTGATGAATCATCCAACCAGGAGAAATGGGGATTTTTGACAAAGAAAATACTTTTTGGCCCTTGAATATGTTTGAAAATAAACAGGAAAACAAAAATCAAATTCCTGGCACTAGGAAGTAAAATGTTACCTTTACCTGGTATTGGTAGTGCATATTATATTTCAAATATTTTCCTATCATTTTATTTCCTCCAGCACTCCTGTAAAATATGAATCCCAGTTTATACATCATGAAGCTAAGACTGGGATCTGAAGTCACTTGCTGTGGTGAGAAAGCAAGAGTATTGGGATGGGAGCTCAGAGCCCATGATAAATGTGTGGGTCAGCTATTCTTTGTCATGCCATCATTTCTGTCCACTCTTTTATCCCCTTTTGGTGTTATCATTTAAGGTTGGTTTGGCCTTTCTCAGAAGATATATGTCCAATCTCGGGTGCCCTTTTATTGTCTGGGCTGTGTTCAAATGATAAGACATACATCAAATGATAAGACATACATTTTATGCTGTTGTGGGAACATAATATAATACTATCAACAGTGTTACCCCCCCAAAAAAAAGTTTAGCCTCAGCATAATTTCTTTATAACTTATAAAAAGCATTTGATTTGAATGTTTCCCTTTGTAGATGTTTTCAGGAAAGATAGCATAAGGGCCTTTGGCATGCTGCTATACCTCATGGTTTCCCCAATGGCAAACTAAAGCCTAATGCCCAGAAAAATGCACTGCTTTTAAATGGAGCATCTTGTTAATGTTAAACTAAAGCCCACTCAGGAGACCTCGGACCTTAGAATTTCATAATTAAATAGATGTATAAGGGTTGTTCAAGATCATCTCAGTCCATATTATTATTGCATGGATAACAAACCAGTCACAGAGAGGTTAGTCAATTTACAGAAGATGAAGATGGTGACAGAGAAGAGAACTGAGAAGCATGTCTCCTGACTCACAGCCTGGTTTGCTTTACATGCTGCTTCAGAGCCTGCCTTTTTCTTTCGAAACTCACCGCCATCAAGTTGGACCCAACTCATAGCATCCCCTCCTTGGGTTTCCAAGGCAGTATCACTATGGAAGTAGATTGCCCAGCCTTCCTTCCGAGGAGTGCCTGGTGGGTTTGAACCACCAGCCTTCTGGTTAGCAGTCAAATGCCTTAGGCATTCTGCCACCAGAGCTCCCTTATCCTAACATAGTACTTGTACCCAGTAGCTCAGCAACCATTTGGAAAGTCACTGTAAAATTTTAAGATACAATTTCAGACAGTATGAAGAATTTTTTTTTGCTTTGAGTTTTTCTCAAACCAGAATCAATCCACCAAGATAGAAATAAATTTATGAAATTTTATCATTTCAACATCTAATGTGTTTGAGGAGTCCTGCTGGCATAGGTGAAGTGCTCATCTGCTAACCACTGGGTAGTTTGAATCCACCAATCGTTCTGAGAGAGAAAGATGTGGCAGTCTGCTCCCATAAAGATTTGTAGCCTTGGAAATCCTATGAGGCAGTTCTGCTATCTTTTAAGGGCACTATGAATTGGAATCAATGGCAACTTTGGTTATTTGGTTAATGTGCTTAGGCTTGTTTTTGTTTTGTTTTGTTTTTTAATTTCTGGTTCCTCGAATGGTGTTTTAGCATGGAGGAAGATAGAATATACTTACTTAGAAATTAAATTTCTAAGCTTTCCCTTTAATTGCATTGGTCAAGTAATAGTCCTAAATGGTTACCTTAGAAATTTCCTAACCTATCTCACTTGCATCCTTTACCATTGACCTTTTGTTAAATATATGCCAATAGAACTTAATTCATTTAATGTCAGTTTTATGAGGTTTCTTTTGTTTTAAGTATATTAAGGGCAAGCAGGCAGACTAGAAAATAATATCTCCGCCTTCCCAGCCAGAAATACATTTCTCAAGCCTCATTAACAAACAAAACTTATAATTAGACCACAGGACCCTCAGTTTCCACAACCCTGGGACCTAAAGAACTAAATGGTGCCCAGATACTATATGCATACTGACTGCTATGAAAGATCCTGGATAGAGTGGGAGTAAAGTACGAAAAAAACTCAAAATCATAGAAAAGACTAGTTCCACTAGTCTGATAGAGACTGGTGGAAACCCCAAGACTGTAGCCCTAATTCACCCTTCAGACTTAGAACTGAAATCACTCCCTTAGGTCATTTTTTAGCCAAACAATAGACATGTTTACAAGGTGAACAATAACACTAGGAATATGCATTCCTTATAACAGTCAGCCATTTGAGATCAAAGGGGCAGCATTTGCCCAAGGGCAAAACTCAAAAGGCAAGAAGGGTTAGGAAAAGAGGAATGGAAAGATGAAACACAGGGGGGTGAGTGATGTTACATTGAGGGATTGCAGTCAGTGACATGAAACAAATGTGTATGAATAGTTCCATGGAAAACTGATTTGCTCTGCAAAGTTCACCTAAATCACAATATGAAGTTTGTATGTGTTATATGTATGTATATATGTGTATGTATGTGTATATGTACTTATACACACATATATATACCAAACAAAACAAACAAACCACTGCCATCGAGTCGATTTTGACTCACATTGACTCTATCAGACAGAGTACAACTGCCCTGCAGGGTTTCTAAGGCTGTAAATCTTTACAGAAGCAAACTTGTTCATCTTTCTCACACAGAGCAGCTGATGGCTTCAAACCACTGACCTTTTGGCTAGCAGCTGAATGCCTTAACCAGCTGCATATTGAACTCAGAATGGGAAATAATGTAAATATGGCCACATTTTATATCCGTCATTAAAATGTAGTGGTTGGTTTGAGAAATGAAATCATTTATATGCCAGTGCTGAGCATTTCCTAGTGACAAGTTAACATTTTAAGGACAATTTTGTTGTACAAATTCACAAAATCTTTGACAAATGCTCCCCTGTTTAGGGATAAATATTTAAGCTTTAACCCTGTGTCTTCCTTTGCCTAAAGGATTAATTAGTATAAAAGACACTTCAAAGCTCAACTTCATAATGGGATGTTGCCATTAATGTTACACTGGCATTGCTTATTGATCTATAGTATTAATACTTTGGGTTATAGCTGTGAAATAGAGATTTTCTTGTATCTTTGGTGTATGTTAAAATTTAGTTCTTTTGTTTGTGTTGCGTAACTAGGCAGTTAACGTTGAATATCCCAGAGCCTACAGTTACAGAGCTAGAAATGAATTCTGAGATTATCTATTGAAATCAAAATCAAATTTCTTGACAAAAATCACAAGATAAATTACTGAAAGACACAGAGTTCCAACCTAATCACTTAATTTTCAGTTCAGAATCCTCCATTGTAAAAAAGTAAGATCCTGTGTTATGCTTCTTGTTGTTGTTATGTGCTACTGAGTCAGACCTGACTCACAGCCACAACTCCTTGGGTTTCCGAGGCAGTATCACTACCTGCACAGCAGAAACTGTTATTCTATAGACTGGACTAAGATTGAGATGTACCACCTCTAAAATAAAATAACAATAAACGTTTCCCAGATTGCTGGAGAAGAAAAAAGTAGTTGAATTAAATTACCTCAGTTTATTTTTTAACCAACTTTTTATTAAACTTTGGTGCTTAAAGATGAGTGACTATGCAGTAGTAAAATAATCCTGAAGAACACAGGATTTCAGAAATAATAAAAGCCATAGCAATTATTAGCCAAATTGAAACAAAGAAAAAAAGAGAGGCTCAACAATGACAAAAGCTAAGTTCTTTGAAAGGTGCTCTGGTGGTGTAGTGAGTAAGACATGTGGCTGCTAACCAGAAGGTCAGTGGTTCAAACCTGCCATCTGTTCCATGGGAGAAAGATGAGGCAATACTTCCATAAAGATTTACAGCCTTGGAAACCCAGTGGGGTTGCTATGAGTCAGAATCGACTTGATGGCAGTGGGGTTTACTTAGTTCTTTGAATGAAAAAAAATCTCATAAATAGTCAAAATTCCACCAATAAAGTAAGCAATAGGAAAGGGTCCAGTGAACAATACTAAGAACAAAAATACAGTAAGCATATAGTAATGATATTTTAAAATCATAAGAGAATATGTGAACAATTTCGTGCCAAGAAATTTGAAAATGAATAAGATGGATAATAGAGCATTTGTTGTTGTTGTTATGTGCCATTGAGTCATCTCTGACTCACAGCGAACTTATGTACAACAGAACGAAACGCTGCCTGGTCCTGTGCCAGCCTCACAATGCCTACTATACCTGAGTCCATCACTGCAGCCACCATGTCAGTTCATCTCATTGAGGGCCTTCCCCTCTTTCGTCAGCCCTCCACCTTACCAAGCATGACATCCTTCTCCAGAGAATGGTCCCTTCTGACAACATGCCCAAAGTACGTGAGACGAAGTCTGGCCATTCTTGCCTCCAAGGAGCATTCCAGCTGCACTTCTTCCAGGACATAATTAGTTCTTTTAGCAGTCCGCAGTACTTTCAGCATTCTTCACCAACACCACAACTCAAAAGCATCAACTCTTCTTTGGCCTTCCTTATTCATTGTCCATCCCTCACATGCATATGAGGCAGTTGGAAATACCATGGCTTGGATTAGGCGCTTCTTAGTCTTCAAGGAGATATATTTGCTCTTCAGCTCTTGAAAGAGGTCTTTTGCAACAAATTTGCCCAATGTGATACATCTTTTGATGTCTTGACTACTGCTTCCATTAGCATTAACTGTAGAACCAAGTAATAAGAAGTCTTTGACAACTTCAATCTTTTCTCCATTCATCATAATGCTGCTTATTGCAGTTGTGAGGATTTTTGTTTTCTTTATATTGAGGTATAATCCATACTGCAGACTGTGGTCTTTAATCTTCATCAGTAAGCGCTCCAAGTCATCCTCACTTTCAGCAAGCAAAGTTGTGTTAACTGCGTATCTCAGGTTGTTAATGAGCCTTCCTCCAATCTCCATGCCACATTCTTCTTCATATAGTCCAGCTTCTTGGATTGTAATAGAGCATATGTTACCAAAATTGAGTCATAAATAGAAAATCTAAACAATGTCAAGCCATTAAAAATTTAGTATGTGATCAAAAATATGCCACCCATCAGAAAAGACTAGATAGTTTTACCAGTTAAGTGTTATCAAGCATTACAGATTACTACAGAAAAAAAAAATGAGGAAAACTATTCATTTTACATGGCTAGCATGAACTTTACCTAGTACAAAATTTATATATCAAACTGGTGAACATGCATATGATGTTGTTGTTGTTATGTGCCTTCAAGTCGGACCCGACTCATAGTGACCCCTCCTTGGGTTTTTGAGTCAGTATGACTATGGAAGTAGATTGCCCCATCTTCCTTCCGAGGAGTGGCTGGTGGGTTGAACCACCAGCCTTCTGGTTAGCAGTCAAGTGCCTTAGCCACTATGCTACCAGACATGGTAGCAAAACATGCATATAAAAATCTAAAATATTCTCGCTGGAGAAGGAGGCAGAGACTAGACCATTCAGGGCCTTAATAGAAAATGGTAAAAAGGTTGAATGTTGTTCTATGAGTGATGGAAGTCACTGAAGCATTTTAGGTAGGGGAGCCCTGGGTTCTGATGCATATTTTTTAAATGGGAGCACTTAGAATAGATTCTTGCAGTGGTTCAGATGATAAATGGTGGTGGCTAGGATAAGATAATGATGGATAATATGATGGAGGTGATATGAAGTTGTCAGATTTTCAATATAATTATTAGAGCCAATTGGACATGCTAATAGATTGGATATTGTGTACTAAGGAAAGAGAAGAATCAAAGATGAAACCCAGATTTGAGTCCCAAGCAAGTGGAAGAATGGAGACATATTTGCAAACCAGGACCAGTGAAGAAATACTGAAGGGGATGGTCATTTAGTTAGTCTGTAAAAGAGATGCCTATGGGACCACCATGCAAAAGAAAGGAGAGACTTGTTCAATATGATTCCAGAGGGAAGTAAAATCACTGAATGAAAATTATATAGTAGGGCAACTCTGGGCTTATTTTGAGAAAGGACTTTCTGGGCATTCATAACATGGAAAGCTCTAAGGCATGCCTTAAGTAGTCAATGCCCTGCCATTAGTATTCCCAGCATCTGAGGGACCATGATTCTACATTGTAGTAGAGGCAATTCTTTAATTGAATGGAATCTTAGTAGATAGCCAGTGATGTTTCTTCCACCCCTAAAATTCTTAGCTTATTTTGATAAGCTAAGATAAAACTCACAGTAGGGCACTCAGTGTTCTCAAACTCTCTGAGGCACACAGTATCATTAGCCAGCCACATTTGGCTGTTAGCAATCATAATTTTAGTTAAATAAACTGACTTGCTCACCATACTATAAAAAATGAATGTTGGCAACATGTTGATCTGTTATCCTAACCATAGGATATAGGACCACACAGAAACATGGCTAGTTAACTTTAACTTTTGCACAAATGTGTAGCAAGACCTGCTAAATAATATTATTTAAAACAACAACCAGAAAAAAAAGCCACTGTTTTGTTTTTTATTAAAAAAAACTATTATGAGAGCTGTTAATATGCCATTCAAACTATTATGAGAGTTGTTCATATGCCATTCAGTTTACTATTTGTATCTCTTTCCATTGGCTAGGACTGGCATTACTCTAACATCTGTCCTTATGGTCATATTTTATTGGGTGTTTAAGGATTATTCATATGATGTGACATTGGAATTTCTGGATGTGGTTATCTTCAGATGCCAAATGAACTTGGATAGAAATCATTTTTCATGTGTGTTTACAGTTGGGAATTTGGAGCTGTGAGGGGCTCCGTGGACATGGCGATCCTGGCACTCAGCCATTATTTGGCGGTCAAATGCTCTTTTGTGCTAACTCCCACTGTGCTTACTACATGTAGTTACAGCATTATGTGCACCACAGTTTCTCAGAAGTCCATGGGTTAGTAACTCGGGCAGTGTGTTGATAGAGGAGCATGCCAGGCAAGGTATGAGAGGCAATCTGTAGACTGCAGTTTTACTTTTAGCCTTTTATTTTATTTCATATAAATTTAAAAAGTGATGCTGATTTAGTCAGCCTGCCCCCCCCCATTAAAAAAAAAAAAAGAGATCCTTGAGTTCATGGTCAAAGGAATTAAAGCTATAGAGAAGTACATAAAGTAAAATATTAAAGTCCTTATTTCATCTCCCAGTCTTACTACCCTTCCTTGAAGTAACTACAGAGTTTTCTTTAAAAAAATTACATAGAAATAAATTTATTTATGTATTGCTTGGGATGTGTGTTTAAAGATAATATATTGTTTCAAGAGTTCTTATTTAACTCTATTTCTAAAAGATGTTTCCACTTCAACACAGATACATCTAATTCATTCTTTTTAATCACAAAAGGTACTATAATTTATTTACATACTCCCTATTACTGAATATTTTGTGTTATTCTGTTTCTACTGTTAAAAACTCCATGGATAGGTGTGTGTGTTTGCTCAAATTGGAGTAAATTGAATTTAAAAGATTACCTTGAGCTCTAGTCATTATAGACTAATCCTGGGCATATATGTGTATTTTTAAAAGATAAATTTGTAGAATTGCTATATCCAAGGGTATGTGTACATAAGTCTGCACCAGTGTATACCCTTAGTAACAGTGTATGAATGTTCCTCTTTTCCTACACTCTCACCAATGTGGATATTATCCATATATTGTTTGTGTGTACGTGTGTGTGTGCGCTTTAATGTTTGGTGATCTGATGAGGTGAAAAAGAAAATAGATCTCATTATTTAATTTGTATTTCCCTGATTACTATGTAATACATGTAAATATCATCGAGGTGGGTCTATGTTTCATACATTACCTATCCTTATCCCTTGTCCATTTGTAAATTTAGCTACTTCTTTTCTTCACATTTTTTATAGCAATACTTAAGTGATATGGACTCTAATCTTTTGTTGGGGGACCCTGGTGGCATAATGATTAAGCACAGGACTGCTAACCAAAAAGCCAGTGGTCCAAACCCACCAACCGCCCCACCACAGAAGGATGTGGCAGTCTACTCCCATAAAGATTTATAGCCTTGGAAACTCTATGGGGCAATTTTCCTATGTCCTATATGCCTCACAAACCCAAGGAGGGGTCGCTATGAGTCGGGGCCGACTCGACGGCACATAACAACAACAACAACAAATAGTTATTATGAGTCAAAATTGACTTGACATCTGTGGGTTTTGTTTTGTTTTTGGTTTGAATCTTTGTTATAAGATCTCAATCTGCTTCTTGTCTTTAACTTTGTTCATCGTGTCTTTTGCATTGCAGAAGTTTTAACAACCCTGATACAACTCTGTGGTAAAAGAAAGATATATATAACAAAAAATTTGCCAGTTTAACATTTTTTATATGTACAATTCATTGACATTGGTTACATTCCTCATGTTACACAACCATCACCACTATCCATTTCAAATTGTCTACCAACATTAACAGAAACTCAGTGCCCTCTAAGCTAAGACTTCCCCTTTCTCCCTTCCTTTTATCCCTGTAACCACTTATAAACTTTGGTCTCTTTATGTTTGCCTATTTCATATAAGTGGGATCATAAAATATTTATCCATTGAGGAATGACTTATTTCACTCAATATAATGATTTCACTACTCATTCATGTAGTAGCATGTATCAGGACTTCATTTCTCTGTATGGCTGATAATATTCCATTGTATGTTTATACCATATTTTGTTCAGCCATTCATCTGTCAATGGTCATTTAGGTTGTTTCCATCTTTTGGCTATTGTGAATGGTGCCAAAATGAACACTGGTAAACAAGTTTCCGTTTGCTCTCCTGCTTTTAGTTATTTCGGGTACATACCTGGGATTAGGAGCTCTGGTAGTGTAGTGCCTAAGGTGCTTGACTGCTCACCGGAAGGCTGGCAGTTCAAATCCACCAACCACTCCTCGGAAGGAAGGTTGGGCAATCTACTGCCGTAGTGATACTGCCTCAGAAACCCAAGGAGCGGTCACTCTCCGTCGGTCCAACTCGACGGCACATAACAACTACCTAGGATTGGTATTGCTGGGTCATATGGTAGTGCTATGCTTAACATTCTGAGGACTGCCAGACTGTTTTCTACAACAGCTATACCATTTTGCATTCTTACCAGCAATGGATGAGAGTTACAATTTCTCCACATCCTTGCCAGCATTTCTCGGGGGTTTTTGTTTGTTTGATTGACTGATTATAGTCATTCTACCGTTAAAAAAAAAAAACAACTCACTGCCATTGAATTGATTCTGAGTCATAGTGATCACCATTGGGTATGTGAGGCTGTAAATCTTTACAGAAGTAGATTGCCCCCATCTTCCTTCCCTGGAGTGGCTGGCGGGTTTGGACCACTGACGTTCTGGTTAGCAGGCAAATGCCTTAACCACTATGCCACCAGAGCTTCTTATACTAGTGATCATAAAATGATATCTCATTGTGGTTTTCATTTTCATCTCCTTAAAGACCAATGAAGGAGCCCTGCTGGTCCAGTGGTTAAGTGCTTGACTGCTAACCAAGAGGTCAGCAGTTTGAACCTACCCACTGCTCCACAGTAGAAAGATGTGGCAATCTGCTTCCATTAGGATTACAGCCTTATAAACCCTATAGGGCAAACTGTTCTTTCCTATAATGTCACTAGGAGTCAGAATTATCAGAATTATCTCAGTGATAATGTTTTTTAATGACTAATGACATTGAGCATCTTTTCATGTGCTTGTTAGCCATTTGTATAGAGAGATTTTAACTTTCAATTAATATTCTTGAATAAACAAATTCCTCTTTATTTCAATGGCATGTAAATTTACTGTTTTTGTTCAACTGGTCAAATAGTCTCCTATATCTTCTATTAGTATTTAGCTTTTGTTTGTTTGTTTAATGTTTAGAGCTTTAATCCATCTATAATTCATTTTTCATATGATACATAGGGATAGAATAACTTATTTAATGGTTGCACAGCAATGAAAATATACTTACTGCCACTGAATTGTATACTTTAAAATAGTAAATTTTATGTTACATGACTATTCACAATAAAAAATAATTGAACAGTGCTTATGAAAAAGTAACCACTATTCTGTAAGAAATAGGAGGAAGAAAAACTACACATTTGTACCTATATATATGTATGCCTTTTTTGGAAAATAAGTACAGAAAATGTAAAGCAGAATCTAATGAAATTGATTACTTATATTAGTGGGTGGAATAGGACAGAAGGAATAGGAAAGGGAGAAATATTCTTTGAGGATACTTTTCATAAAATTCTGATGTTGAATCATAATAATATTTTACATATTCAAAAAATAAAATGAATAAGATAACCTTATTATTTTCTTATTCGATTTTTAAATTGAATACAAACAAACAAATAAGCCTAACTATATATCAAATAGTGAGCTCTGGTAGCCTAGTGCCTAAGGCACTTGACTGCTAACCAGAAGGCTGGCGGTTCAAACCCACCAGCCACTCCTCGGAAGGAAGGTTGTGCAATCTACTTCCGTAGTGATGCTGCCTCAGAAACCCAAGGAGGGGTCGCTATGAGTCAGGTCTGACTCCACGGTACATAACAACAACAACAACAATAATATATCAAATATATAACATAACTACATAGATGTTGTTGTTAGGTGCCATCAAGTCAGCTCCAACTCATAGCAACCCTATGCTCAACCGAACAAAACACTGGCCAGTCCTGCACCAGCCTCACAATCCTTACTATACCTGAGCCCATCTTTGCAGCTACTGTGTCAGTCCATCTTGTTGAGGGCCTTCCCTTTTTTCACTGGCCTTCCACTTTACCAAGAATGATAGCCTTCTCCAGGGAATGGTTCCATCTGACAACATGGCCAAAGTAGGTCAGACAACATCTGGCCATTCTTGCTTCCAAGGAGCATTCCAGCTGTACTTCCTCCAGGACAGATTTGTTCATTCTTCTGGTGGTCCGTGGTACTTTCAGTGCTCTTTGCGAATACCACAACTCAAAAGCATCAACTCTTCTTCAGTCTTCCTTACTCATTGTCCAGCTTTTACATGCATATGAACTGATTGAAAATACCATGGCTTGGATTAGGTTCAATTTAGTCTTCAAAGAGATATGTTTGCTCTTCAACACTGTAAAGAGGTCTTTTGTAGCAGATTTGCCCAGTGCAATGTGCCTTCTGATTTTTTGACTGTTGCTTCCATTGGTGTTGATTGTCGAACCAAGTAATATGAAATCATTGACAACTTCAGTCTTTCCTCCATTTATCATGATGCTGCTTATTGGTCCAGTTGTAAGAATTTTTGTTTTCTTTATATTGAGGTGTAATCTATACTGCAGACTGTAGTCTTTAATCTTCATCAGTAAGTGCTTCAAGTCATCTTCATTTTAAGCAAGTAAGATTGTGTCATCTGCATATCGCAGGTTGTTAATGAGTCTTCCTCCAATCCTGATGCCATGCTCTTCTTCATATAGTCCAGCTTCTCGGATTATTTGCTCAGCATGCAGATTGAATAAGTATAATGAAAGGATACAACCCTGATGCACTCCCTTCCTGATTTTAAACCATGCAGTGTCTCCTGGTTCTGTTTGAATGACAGCCTCCTGGTCTATGTACAGGTTCCTCATGAGCACAATTAAGTGTTCTGGAATTCCCATTCTTCTCAATGTTATCCATCATTTGTTATGATCCATACAATTGAATGCTTTTGCATAGTCAATAAAATACAAGTAAACATCTTTCTGGTATTCTTTGCTTTCAGCTAAGATCCATGTGATACCAGCAATGCTATCCCTCATTCCACATCTTCTTCTGAATCCAGCTTGCATTTCTGGCAGTTCCCTGTCAATATACTCCTGCAATCTTTTTTGAATTATATTCAGCAAGATTTTACTTGCATGTGATATTAATGATGTTGTTTGATAACTTCCACATTCTGTGGGATCACCTTTCTTTGGAATGGGTACAAATATGGATCTCTTCCAGTCAATTGGCCAGGTAGCTCTCTTCCATATTTCTTGGCATAGATGAGTAAGTGCCTCCAGCACAGCATCTGTTTGTTGAAACATCTCAGTGGGTATTCCTTGAATTCCTGGAGCCTTGTTTTTCACCAATTCTGTCAGTGATGCTTCAACTCCTATCATTGGTTCTTGATCATGTGCCACTTTCTGAAATGGATGAACATCAACCAATTTTTTTTGGTACACTGACTGTATTCCTTCCATCTTCTGTTGGTGTTTCCTGCATCATTCAATATTTTGCCCATACAATCTTTCAATATTGCAACTTGAGGCTTAAATTTTTTCTTCAGTTTTTTCATCTTGAGAAATGCTGAACATGTTCTTACTTTTTGGTTTTCAAACTCCAGGTCTTTGCACATTTCATTATAAAATTGACTTTGTCTTCTTGAGGTGCTCTTTGAAATCTTCTGTTCAGATCTTTTATCTTGCCATTTCTTCCATTTTCTTTAGCTACTCTCCATTTAAGAGCAAGTTTCAGTCTCTTGTGACATCCATTTTGGTCTTTTCTTCCTTTCTTGTATTTTAAATGATCTTTTGCTTTCTTCATGTATTATGTTCTTGATGTCATTCCACAATCCTCTGGTTTTCAGTCATTGGTACTCAGTACATCAAATCTCTTCTTTTGATAATCTCTAAATTCAGGTGGAATATAATTATGGTTATATTTTGGCTCATGTAGACTTATTTTAATTTTCTTTGGCTTCAACTTGAACTTGCATTTGAACAGTTGATGGTCTGTTCCACAGTCAGCTCGTGGCCTAGTTTTGGCTGAAGATACTGAGCTTCTCCATCGCCTCTTTCCACAGATGTAGTCAATCTGATTCCTGTGTAATCTATTTGGTGAATTCCACATGTATAGACAACATTTATTTGTTGAAAAAAGGTATTTGCAACGAATAAGTCATCAGTCTTGCAAAATTTTATCATGTGATCTCCAGCATCATTCTATCCCCAAGGCCATATTTTCCAACTACTGGTGATTTTTCTTTGTTTCCACCTTTTGCATTCCAGTCACCAGTGATAATCAACACATCTTGATTGCATGTTTGGTCAATTTCAGAGTGCAGAATTTGGTGAAAAGCTTCCATTTCCTTGTCTTGCTTTGGTGGTTGGTGCATAAATTTGAATAATAGCAGTATTGACTGGTCTTCCTTGTAGGCGTAGGGATATTATCCTATCACTGAGTGCATTGTACTATGGCCAGATCTTGAAACATTCTTTGTGACAATGAATGCCCTGCCATTCCTCTTCAATTTATCATTCCCAGCATAGCAAATCATATGATTGTCTGTTTCAAAATGGCCAAAACCAGTCCATTTCAGCTCACTAATGCTTAGGATATAGATCTATATGCCTTTTATTTCACTTTTAACAACTTCCAATTTTCCTAAAGTCATGCTTTGTACATTCTATGTTGCAATTATTAATGGATATTTGCAGCTGTTTCTTCCCATTTTGAGTTGTTCTACATAGAAGAAAATTTTAAAAAAGAAACAATCTAAGTAAATTTTGAATGATGAACTCTGTGGTGTATATTTTAATCCCAAAATGAACTTCAAGGAAATATTTAACTTTACTTAGAAAGTTTGTTATTGTAGTATTGTTACACCAAACCAAACCAAACTCACTGACATCAAGTTGTTTCCAACTTATGGCATCCCTCATTGGGTCTCTGAGGCTGTAAATCTTTACAGAAGTAGATTGTCCCATCTTCCTTCCCCCAGAGCGGCTGATGGGTTTGAACTGCTGACCTTCTGCTTAGCAGCCAAATGTCTTACCCACTACATCACCAGAGCACCTTGGTATTGGTATAGCTATTTGAAAATTATTTTGCATGTTATGTGAGCAAATATACTGAAGTTTTGGGGGGAGCTAGCTTCTCAGTGTAGAAGAAGGAAGATACAAATATTTGGAAAGGGAGAAGGGGAGGAATAACCCTGTAGAATTGAGTTTGAATTAGAAATAGCAGCATGAACATGTCTAAAAAAAAAACTGATATTCTACTTCTGTCCCCTGACAAGGCCCAGAAGCAATAAGTAGCAATTGAGTGCAGCAGTAACAATGAGTGCATTGAGAATCCAGATTTTATTTTCTAATACCACTCTCCATAAAAGGAACCAGGGCTCCTTTATTTAAAAAAAAAAAAAAAAGAAGCTGATTCTAAGACTAAAGCAAGGGAGTGATAAAGAATGGATGAATACTTCCCAACAAGGACAAAGACAAGGGAGTCAGTTTGAAAGGTTTCCCACTAGCCAAATCTAAGACAATTTAGTATCAAAATGAATAATGATAGAAATGAATTGTTGTTATTGTTAGGTATCTTTCAGTCTGTTCATACTCCTAGAGATCCTATGTACAACAGAATGAAACGCTGCCTGGTCCTGCACTGTCCTCACAATCGTTCCCCTTCTTGAGCCCATCATTGCAGCCACTGTGTCAGTCCATCTCATTGAGGGTCTTCCCCTTTCTCGCTGACCCTCTACCAAGCATGATGTCCTTCTCCAGGGACTGGTCCCTCCTGATAACATGTCCAAAGTACTTGAGATAAAGTCTTCCCATCTCAATTCTAAGGAACATTCTGGATTTCTTCCAAGACAGATTTGTTTGTTCTTCTGGAAATCCATGGTATGTTCTTTGACAACACTATAATTTAAACACATTCTTTATTCATTGTCCCAATTTCACATACATAAGAATTGATTGAAAAACTATTCCTTGGGTCAGGCACACCTTAGTCCTCAAGGTAATATCTTTGCTTTTTAACATTTTAAAGAGGTCTTTTGCAGCAGATTTACCCAATACAATATTTCCTTTGATTTCTTGACTGCCGCTCCCATAGGCACTGATTGTGGATCCAAGTAAAATGAAATCCTCAATGACCTCAATCTTTTCTCCATTTATCATGATGTTGATTATTGGTCTAGTTGTGAGGATTTTTGTTTTCTTTATGTTGAAATGTGATCTATACTGAAAGCTGTAGTGTTGTAGCTTCAATATTAAACGCTTCAAGTCGTCTTCAGTTTCAGCAAGCAAGATTGTGTCATTTGCATATCACAGATTGTTAATGAGTCTTACTCCAATCCTAATGTCAGATTCTTCTTCATATAGTCCAGCATCTGGGATTATTTGTTCAGCATACAGGTTGGATAAATACGGTGAAAGGAATTAAGTGTACTAGAATTCCCATTCTTCACACTGTTCCTCATAATTTGTTATGATCCTCACAGTCTCATGCCTTTGCATAGTCAGGAAAACACAGGTAAACATCCTTCTTGTATTTTCTGCTTTCAGCCAATATCCATCTGACATCAGCAATGATATCCTTCGTTCCACATTATCTTCTAAACCCAGCTTGAGTTTCTGGCAATTTCTTGTCTATATACTGTTGCAAATATTTTTGAATTATCTTCAGCATAATTGTACTTGCAGGTGATGTTAATATTATTATTCAGTGATTTCTTCATTATCTTGAATCACCTTTCTTTGGAATAGGCATATATGTAGTTCTCTTCCAATGAATTGGCCAGGTAGCTGTTTTCCAAATTTCTTGGCATAGATGAATCAGCCCTTCCAGCATTGCATCCATTTGTTGAAACATCTCAATAGGTATCCTAATTCTTGGAACCTTGTTTTTCTCTAATGCCTGTGGCACAGCTTGGACTTCTTCCTTCAATACCATCAGTTCTTGATGATATGCTGCTACCTGAAATGGTTGGATATTGTCCATTTCTTTTTGATACAGGGATTCTGTGTATTTCTCCCATCTTCTTTTGATGCTTCTTATATTCTTTAATTTTTTGCCCATAGAATCCTTCAGTATTGCAATTCAATGCTTGAATATTTTCTTCAGTTCTTTTAATATGAGCCCATATTGATAGTTCTTTGAAAAATCAAAAGAACCTTCATGGAACAGTGGTTAAGCACTCAACTGCCACCTGAAAGTTGGCAGTTTGAACCCACCAGCCACTCTGTGGGAGAAAGATATGGCAGTCTGCTTCCATAAAGATTTACATCCTTGGAAACTCTATGAGACAAGTCCTATAGACTTGTGTCCTGTAGGATGTGAGTCAGAATCAACTTGATGGCAGTGGGGTTTGTTTCATCTGTTTTTTAGAGAAGAGTTAAACTTTCTTTACAGAAGAATGCCAACTAATAAATTTAGAAAGAATGATATAGAAAATCACTCTTATGATCACCAGATTATACATGATTCAGGAAAAAATCATTGGATGCTGTCATGGATTGAATTTTGTCCCCAAAAAATATGTGTTAGCATGAGTGGGCAATGATTCTCAGTGGTTTGTCAGTTGTGTGATGATGTAATTTGGCAGTTATGCAATGATGTAATCTGATGTGATCAGCCCATTAGTTGTAAGAGGATTAGCATGGGATGCCCTGATCCAGTGTAAGGGGAGTTTTCCTGGCTTGTGAGCCACATCACCTTTTATTTATACAAGAGATAAAAGGAGAGCAAAGTGAGCAGAGAAGGAGGGACTAGTACAACCAAGAAAGAAGAGCCAGGAGCAGAGCATATCCTTTAAATCTGGGATCCCGGTGCTGACAATCTCCTAGACCCAGGGGAATATTGATACTAAGTCACATGCAGATCTCCAAGGGATGCCAGATGTGTTGCCCACAGATGTTGAAAGGAGATAAGGACCATCCTCCACAGCTGACAGTGAGAGAAAGCATCCCTTGGAGCCATTGCTCTGAATTCAGACTTCTAGTCTCACAAACTGTGAAAAAATAAATTTCTGTTTGTTAAAGCCATCCATTTGTGGTATTTCTGCTATGTTGTTGTTGTTGTTATATGCCGTCAAGTCGGACCCGACTCATAGTGACCCCTCCTTTGGTTTCTGAAGCAGTATCAATACAGAAGTAGATTGCCCCATCTTCCTTCTGAGGAGTGGCTGGTGGGTTTGAACCGCCAGCCTTCTGGTTAGCAGTCAAGTGCTTTAGGCACTATGCCACCAGAGCTCCCATTTCTGTTACAGCAGCACTAAATAACTAAGAGAGAATTGGTACCAGTAGTGGGGTGGCACTCTAACATATACCTACAATTGGAAATGATTTTGAAATTGGGTAATGAGTAGAGGCTGGAAGTGTTTTAAGGTACCTAATGGTAAGGCAGCATTTGACTGCTAACCAGAAGGCTGGTGGTTCAAACCCACCAGCCACTCCTCAGAAGGAAGACTGGGCAATCTACTTCCATAGTGATACTGCCTCAGAAACCCAAGGAGGGGTCGCTATGAATCAAGTCCGACTCGACGGCACATAACAACAACAATAGTAAGCCTAGATTACCTTGAATAAACTGTTGGTGGAATTAGGGATCTCAAGGGCAATTCTAGTAAGGGTTCAGAAGGAACTGAAGAGAGCTGTAACACTTAAGACAGTGAGATGGTGAAAAGCAGTGGCCGAAGAAGAGTAGCAATATAACCAGGAGACCAACACAGAATAGCTCAGGAGCCAACCCACAGAGTTAGAGAATTGAGTGCCTTCGGGCAGGAGGCTTCCTGATGGAGTACAGTGCTTCTGGGTACTTACTGATGGAGCTAGGCTTGTCAATCCATGGAGTGAGAGTGCTGAGCACCTTTGGGCTGATACTAGCAGAGTGGGATGCCTCCGGGCACTTAGGCGTAGAGCTCAAGAGCTTGCCTGAGCAGGGTAGAGACCACGCTGGCCTAAGAGGCCAAGAAACCAGGAAGCAGAAGCTAAAGAGACAAGGAGCAAAGGAAGCAGAGCTTCCTCAGTCTCAAAGGGTAGGGCCACAATATCTGGAGTCTCAAAGGGTCGAACCACAGCCTGCTAAGTCTCAAAGATTGGGGCCACAGCCTCCTAAGTTTCAGAGTCAGAGCTTCACAAACTTAGTTCCAGAACGTGGGGCTGCCAATCATGAGTGCCAGGGGGATGGGGCTGAATTCACTGCCCAAAACAGAAAGGGCAGGACTGCCATGCCCACGGAGCAGAATAACGGGACCTGCTGGGGCCAGGAGGGTGGGTCACCACTCAGATGGAATATGAGAATGGCGCTGCCCAAAGCCAAGGGAACAGAATTGTCCCATTGGGCCTGAAAGGCAGAATTGAAGCCCAGGACCACAGAGCTTCCATCCAGAATCCAGAGAGCATGGCCAACACCCAAAGTCTGGAGGGCAGGGCCACTGCCTAGATAGTCTCAGGGAAGAGATTATTTTCAAGTTTTGAGAGCTAATGTAAATTGTTCTGCTGGGTTTGGGGCTTGCTTGGTGCCCATTATGCTTTCCTTCCCTCCAGTTTCTCCCATTTGTAATGGAAATGTCTACTTTGTGCCTGTTCTACCATTGCACTTTGGAAGCAGATAACTTGTATTCTGGGTTCACAGATGAAGAAAATTTTGCCCTGGAATGGGATTTGGACTTTGAGTTGATTTAAGACTTTTGCAATGATATGTGGGATGAAAGAGTTTGCATGTAGCAAGGACATGAATTTTGCAGGGCCAAAGGGTGGAATATCATGGATCAAATTGTGTGTCCCCAAAACAGGTGTCATCTATACTGGTCCATGATTCTCCATGTATGGGCAGTTATGTAATGATATCATCCCCCATGATGTGATCTGATGTAATTAGCCAGTCAGTTATAAGGTGATTATGGTGGGATGTAACATCTTTGCTTTTGCAGCACTGATCCAATGTAAAGGGAGTTTTCCTGGGGCATGGCCTGCGTCACCTTTCATCTTAGAAGAGAAAAAAGGAGAGAGAAGCAAGCAGAGAAGTGACCTCTGTACCGCCAAGAAAGAAGACCCTGAAGTGGAGCTCATCCATTCAACCTAGGGTCCCTGTACTGAGAACTTCTAGACCCAGGGGAAGATTGATGCCAAGACACATGGAGATCTCCAAGGAACACCAGGTCCACAGATGTTGAAAGGAGATAAGGACCTTCCTCCAGACCTGACAGTGAGAAAAAGTTACCTTAAACCCAGGGATCAAACTTCATATTGATAATGATGGGACAAACTTCAGCCACACACCACCTAAAGTGATATAATGGTCTATCAATTATGAAATATTTCTACCAAGAATGTTTAAACTAAATCTCAGTTTGAGGAAATAATCAGACAAATACAAATTGAGGGACATTCTGCAAAATAATACCTTACTGCTGTGGAGTTGATTCCACACATAGTGACCCCTCCTTGGGTTTCCAAGGCGGTATCTTTATGGAAGTAAATTGCCCAGCCTTCTTTCCGAGGAGTGGCTGGTGGGTTTGAACCGCCAGCCTCTGGTTAGCACTCAAATGCCTTAGGCACTCTGACACCAGTGCTCCCAAGTAATTGGCCTAGGTCTTCAAAAATGTCATATTAAACTAAAAGGTGTGCTAACTGTTCTGGATTAAAGGAGACAATTAAATACCATATGTGTTCTTGATTTGATTCTAGATGAGGCGAGGGGGAAAAAACTATAAAGAACATTATTGGAAGCAATTGAGTAAATTTTAGATGTACACACTGAAGTGTGTTGGGATAAAGTGTTAGAGTGTCTACAGCTAACTTTCAGATGGTTCATCCAAAAATAAAAAAGGTGTGAGTTTGTGTGAACATATATGTATAGAAAGAGAAAGAAAGAAAATGTGGTAAAATGTTTAACAATTGATTGAAGTTAAATGAGGGAGATTATATATATATATATGTTTATGTTATTTTTTTCTACAATATTAAAATATTTTTAAATATGAAGTTGAGAGAAAAATAAATTTTGGCTGGCCTATTCTAATCTATGAGCTTTCTCAAACATAGTAGTGTTTTAAATGGTCATGGTCAGCTTTGTAGTCATCCCTTGGTATCTGAGGGGAATTGGTTCTAGGCCTCCCATGGATACCAAAATCTGCTGATGCTCTAGTCCATTATATAAATTGGCATAGTATTTGCAAATACCCCACCAACATCCTCCTATAGACTTTAAATCCTCTCTGGATTAGCACATCATCCTGTATATTCTAAGGCATCTTTGCTGTTGTTGTTGTTATGTGCCGTCAAGACGGATCCGACTCATAGCGACCCCTGCTTGGGTTTCTGAGGCAGTATCACTATGGCAGTAGATTGCCCAACCTTCCTTCCAAGGAGTGGCTGGTGGGTTTGAACCACCAGCCTTCTGGTTAGCAGTCAAGTGCCTTAGGTACTATGCTACCAGAGCTCCTAAGGCATCTCTAGTTTACTCATACCTAACACAGTGTACCAAAACCAATCCAATGCTCTGTAAATAGCACTTTACACTCCCTCTTTGCCCTTGAGGGATTGCTTTGACCACTAAATTGCTTTTTAGGAGCCATTTTTTCAGAAACAAAGAGTGCACACAACACTAGTGAAGGAACAAGTCAAGAGGCTACCATAGGGTGTGCATACATATCAATCATCCTCGTGGATTTTTTTTTTCCCCATCTGCAGTTGTTTGAATCTGCAGATATACAGAGGGCCAAGTAAACATGTGTTGTTCCACCTTATGATACAGAAATAATCTAATCAAGGTAGCATATAGAGTGGAAACAATGTGACCTTTGGAGTCAGACCAAATTAAGCTAAACTCATTTCTATCACTTAGCAGTACAATTTGGACAAATACCTTAATCTTCCTGAACTCATTTCTTCAGCTGAAAAAAAAAAGGAAATAATAACAATATCCACATCACTGTGTTGAAAGAATTAAGTGATATGTTTTACTTAATAAGAAAACAAGGGATCCTAATAAGAACTTAAGAAATGTTAGTGTTCTTCCCTTTCGAAATTTGATTGCAAGTCATTTAATTTCCAGTTCAGACATTGTATGTGGAAGTGCTTTTGTACTGGAAAGGCTAAAGTTAAATTTTGGAGCACTGTCCTCGCTCAGAAGCCCTGGTGGCAAAGTGGTTAAGCACTTGGCAACTAACCAAAAGATCAGTGGTTTGAACCCACCAGCTGTTCTGTGTCAGGAAAATGTGGCAGTCTGCTTCTGTGAAGATTTATAGCCTTGGAAACCCTATGGGGAAGTTCTACTCTGTCCCATAGAGTTGCTGTGAATCTGAATAGACTTGACAGAAACAGACCTCTTTTTTTTTAATTGTGATTTGGGTAAAGATTTACAAAGCAAATTCACTTTCCATACAGCAGTTCACATACACTTTGTCTCATGACATTGACCACAATTTACCACAATGCAACAGCTCCCCTCCCACTTCCTCCCGATAATGACCTCTTCCCTGTGTCCATCCCTCCATGCCCTCTTGGGCCCTGAGCTGTCTCCCGGTGCATAAGCAGCCTTCTTTCTCCCATGATTGTTCTCTCCAAGGAGTGTATCTACCTCAGGTAAATGTTCAACTCATATGCCTGTCTTTTGCTTGGCTGGAAGCCACAGGTGTGGATTCAATTCCAGACCTGACAGGCAGCTAGGGGCATAACTCTCAGTGGTTCCACCAGGCTCTATTGGACCAGCAAACCTGGCGCCACCCCCCCCTTTTTTTTTTCCTCCAAATGATTTTGAGTTTTGTTCCACATTGTTCTCCCTCTCTTTCAAGGATCTCCTACATAGATCCCCTTCCAAGCGGTTGACATTTGTAGCCGGGCACCATCTAGTTCTTCTGGTCTCATAGTCATATAGGCTGCAGATCGGATGGTGCACCAGTTGCTAGGACTAATTGTTTCCATGATTTTTTGGTTTTCTTTATTCTTCTTTTCTCTGGACGAGGAGAGATCCATCATTGCATATAGATGACAGCTTGCAAGCTTTTAAGGCCCCAGTTACTACTCGCCAAAGTAGGAGGTGGAACAATGTTTTGTGTACTATATTATGCCAATTGAGCTTGCTGTTCCCTGTGACTATGGTCGCAAGCCCACAGATTCAACTACTAGGTCCTTCTTAGTAGCTGGCTGTGACCAAGCAGTGACTACAACCTTGCCCCTTGTCAGCTCTACTATACAC
>NW_006921787.1:470704-471411 GCF_000298275.1 Orycteropus afer afer | reverse complement strand
GCCCTTTGTCAAAGATCAGCTGACCATAGGTCGATGGATCTATATCTGGGTTCTCAATTCTATTCCATTGGTCTATGTATCTGTTATTAAACCAATACCATACAGTTTTGACTACTGTGGCTGTACAGTAGGTTTTGAGATTCGGCAGTGTGAGACCTCCTACTTTGTTCTTTTTCTTTAATAGTGCTTTGCTTATCCGAGGTCTCTTTCCTTTCCATATAAAGTTAGTGATTGCTTTTTCCATATCCCTAAAGAATGTTGATGGAACCTGGATTGGGATTGCATTGAATGTATAGATTGCTTTGGGTAGAACTGACATTTTCACAATAATCAATCTTCGTAACCATGAGCATGGGATGTTCTTCCATTTTTGTATATCTCCTATGGTTTCTTGAAGTAGTTTTTTAGTTTTCTTTGTACAGGTCTTTTGTGTTCCTGGTAAGATTTATTCCCAAGTATTTTATTATTTTTTGTAGCTATTGTAAACGGTATTGATTTCCTCATTTCTTTTTCAGCAATCTCTTTGCTGGTATAGAGGAATCTAACTGATTTTTGGATGTTCATCTTATATCCTGCCACGATGCTAAATCTCTCAATTAGTTCCAGTAGATATTTGACTGAGTCTCTTGGGTTTTCTAGGTAGAGGATCATATCATCAGCAAATAGGGATAGTTTGACTTCTTCCTTACCAATTTGGATGCCTTTGA
>NW_006921787.1:468500-469654 GCF_000298275.1 Orycteropus afer afer | reverse complement strand
ACTTCTTCTGGTCTTGTTGATTTTTTCTATAGCCCTTCTATTTTCTGTTTCATTGATTTCTGCTCGAATCTTGATTATTTCCTTTCTTCTGGTGACTATAGGCTTTTCTTACTGTTTTTTTTTTTTCTAATTGTTGGAGATGTTGGTTTGAAGTGTTGATTTTGGCTCTTTCTTCTTTTTTTATGTGTGCAGTTATTGCTATAAATTGGCCTCTGATCACTGCTTTTGCTGTGTCCCAAAGATTTTGGTATGTTTGTTATCATTCTCATTTGATTCAAGGAATTTTTTAATTTCAATTTTGATTTCTTCTTTTACCCAGTCTTTCTCAAGGAGGGTGTTGTTCAGTTTCTAGGTGTTTACTCTTTTTCTGTTGATCTTCTTATTGTTGATTTCTAGTTTGATAGCATTATGATCTGAGAAGATGCTTTGCAGTATTAAGTGTTATTAAATTTATGAAGGCTTGCTTTGTGGCCTAACATATGGTCTATCCTGGAAAATGTTCCATATGCACTGGAAAAGAATGTACTTTGTGCTGCTGTTGGGTGAAGTGCTCTGTAGATGTCTATAAGGCCCAACTGGTGGATTGTAATGTTTAGCTCTTCTGCATCTTTGGTGAGTTTCTTTCCAGTTGTTCTATCTTTCAATGAAAGTGATGTATTAAAGTCTCCCACTATGACTGTGGAGTCATCTATTTGGCTTTTCAACTCTTTTATAGTGTGATTTATGTATTTTGGGGCCTTTTATTGGGTCCATAGATATTTATTATGGTTATATCTTCATGTTCAGTTGACACTTTAATCATTATATAATGGCCTTCCTTGTCTCGTGTGGTGGTTTTTGTCTTAAAGTCAATCTGATCAGAAATTAATATTGCCACTCCTGCTCTCTTACAGTTGCCATTTGCTTGATATATCTATTTCCAACCTTTGATTTTTAGTCTACTTTTGTCTTTATCTCTAAGGTGTGTCTCTTGTAGGCAGCATATTGATGGGTTTTGTTTTCTTACCAGTCTGGAACTCTCTGTCTCTTGAGTTGTGCATTTAATCCATTAACATTCGGTGTAATTATTGATAAGTTTGAATTTGTTGCTGTCATTTTGTTATGTGTTTTTTCATGGTGTCCCTGGTTTCTTTGTTCCATATTATTTTCTGTGC
>NW_006921787.1:444031-467494 GCF_000298275.1 Orycteropus afer afer | reverse complement strand
CTTCCATTGCATCAATTCTGCTCCTTTGCCCTTCCAGTGTTTTATCTGTTTCTGACAATTTAGTATTAATCTTCTGGATTTCTAACTGTAGATTTACAATCATTTCTAATTGTTCATTTATTCTGTGATTTTGTTCTTGTATTTTCTTCCAAAATTCTTCTAAGGTTTTTTCTGTGTTTTCTTTGGTCTGTCTCTCAATCCTTTGAAGACACCTACATATCATTCTTTTGAATTCCTTATCAGAGAGTTCCAATGCTGTTTCTTCCTCAGGGATATGTTCTAGATCTGTATTCTGTTCCCCTGTTTCTACCACTTTACCTTGCTTCTTTGTGTGGACTCTGATGGTCTGTTGTCTCCAAGACATCGTGGCACTTTTGTATTAAGATCTTTGTTAACTGTTTGTGAAGAGAAGCTAAGGGTGACTTGGACTCTTCTTGGTGGTTTTTCTCGTTGGCCTGTTGATGGAGAAGGAGGTGGTGTCTCTCAGTCAGTAAGCGAGGTTGCAGGAAGTGTGGATGTAGTTGTGTCTTATGGGAACTGTTGCTGTCTCCCACTCAATTAGACAAAAATTACAACTGATAGCCATCAAAAAACTAAAAGCACATGGACAAAAAATACACCATGTAATCACACAGGAACAGTAACCAAAAGAAGAAAAAGGGAAAAAAAGAAGAAGAAAAAAAAGAAAACCTGCAATATCTGGGTATAGAACAATAAGAGAAAAAAGGTAGAGAGGAAGAATAATGAACAGAAAAATGGGAAAAATGCAAAAAGTAAAACAAGAAACAGAGTTAACTACGAGAAAAAAAAGAAAAAAAAAATTGTAACCATGAACAGGGAAATGAAAAAGTGCTGAAAACTAGGACCTGGGAGGGGAAGAATAAAGAATAATAGTAAAAAGGACAAATGTATTACTAATAATAGTAGTTTTAAAACAGACCAAAACAAGCAAACTAAAAGCCAGAAAAAAAAAAAGAAAAAATTGGGAGAGGCTAGGGCAGGGCACCCACACTGTGCCTGAGCACACAGACTGGGATGTAATTCCTGCGGGCCCCAAAGGTGGGTGGGAGTCAGGGATGGCCGTACCTCTGTTCACCAAGGGGTATGGGGTATAAGAGTAACAAGGGGAATGTCGGCACCTCTTCAGTCGTCCAGGTCCAGCATGTCCTTGGGGTTACTGGCAAGCAGAACCTGTTCTTAAGCCTCTGGAATCTGGGAGAGTGCTGTCTCTTTAAATATCCAAAATGGTCAAGCTGGTTATAAACATTCAAAATGGCAGCGTCCTCCAGACAGGCAAAAGTCCACAGCTCAGCCCGCCTTTTTCTTCGCTGGTGCTTTGAGTTTTATTCCCCAGCCACCAGAGTAGTCCTCCGTGCAGTCCCTGGCCAGCAGGGCTGATTTTTAGGTTAATTTTTAGGTCCTATCACCACTCAGCACTCTCCAAGCTGTCTTGCCGTGCCATGAGACTTGCTCAGGATTCCTACCAGACCACAGCTCCATATGTCTCCTTTTCTGGTATTTTCATGCAAATTCTTCTGCTAGTTGGGGTTTAATCCACTTCTATATCCTTCCCTTCAAGGCCCAGAGGTCCAGGATTATCTTCTGTGTCTGTTAATTGGTTCACCTTTTCTTTGTTGAAGAGGGTCTGTGCAGTCTTTCTCCCTATTCTACCATCTTCAGAAACAGACATCGTAAGCTACAAGTAAAATGAGCCAGTTTTTCTTCCATTTCTTTCCATATTCATAGAAAAAAACTCATTTTTTCTTCTTTGTACCTTACAACTATCAACATCCCCCCACATACTTCAGAGATGGCTGTTGTCCATCACTCATCACTGTCATTTCCTAAGGGCTTTCTGATAACGCTTGTCTGTCCCCCTCTGATATTGTAATTAATTTCATAATCAGTGCTGATGATCCACTGCATTCCTTTTTCATTTTAAAATTACAGTTAGGATTTGGAGCAGTGAAATTTTCCAGTATTATTGAAAGATTAGAGGACTGTCTCCAGCCATTGGCTCAGTGTAGCTGTGCTAATATATTCAGCTTCATTTGTAGTACTATATACTGAACCAGGTATAGGCAACTTCCTACAATTTATAAAATGATAAGAGTTTCAAACTGGCAGAACTTAAGAGCGCATCAGTACAACTTCTTCAAATACGAATAAACTGAGTTTCAGAAAGTGTGCTTTTTAACTTTGAACTCCATATAAAAATATTTAGCTAGGTAGGTAGGATGGCATAGCCAAGAATTCATAGACAGCATAATTGAAAATTATTTATATATTTACTTATACCCAGCTTTGATTTAAATTGTTGTTGGGTGCTGTCGGGTCCATTCTGACTCATAGCAACCCCATGTAACTGAGAAGAACTGCCCTATAGGGTTTTCTTGGCTGTAATCTTTATGGAAGCAGGCTACCAGTTCTTTCTCCTGCAAAACCACTAAGTAAATTAAAACTGCCAAACTTTTGGTTAGCAGCTGAGTACTTTACCATTTGTGCCACCAGGGCTCCTAAAAAGGAGCCTTCTGCCAAAAAGTATTTGAGGGAGGTTACTGAGATGAGAATTCATTTCTCCTTTGTTATAGAATGGCAGATTTTCTACTCTGTCTGATAGAATTTTCTGCAAGCAAAGGCATGTTCTCTATGTGCTATAGCTAATAGGATATACGGCTATTGAGCACTTTCAGTGTTGCTAGTGTGACTGAAGAACTGAATTTTTAATATTATTTTGTATAATTCTCATTTAAATAGCCACATAAGCTATATGGCCATATAGATTGTGCAGCTCTATGCCGTTTAAGATTTTTAAATTCCACTTTATGTGTATATTAAAAGTTTATTATTTTGCAATGTTGTCGACCATTATACATGCTAAGTTGCTTCTCTTTTTTTTCTAGATTCGGTCACTCAACACAAGGTCTGTCCCTTGGAAAACTACTTATTGCTGCAGTGATGAAGATGTCACTCAACACATGGCTATTGCAAACAGCTTCCAGAGCTGTCTTTGGACATTTGTATGAGAAACGAAACTGAAGAGAAGGAACTTACATATAAAGGATTGCTTTTTATGTCATCACATGTTTGCTTTGTGTGTTCTGTGATTTTTATCACAGAGTTTCTTTATAAAGAAACTCCTTTATGGAATTTTCTGCTGACTTAATATTTGTTTTAGAGAAGTTTTGGGCGGCCCAGTTTCTACCTTTTATATATATATATATAATGTAGTCTATTCTTAGTAGTGATCACAATTAAAAGGACACAGAACCTTCATCATTAAAGCAACATATTGCTAAATAAAGAATGAAAATTAAATTACTACTGAGAACAAAGAAAAAATTGCCTATGTTTCTTGGCTTAGATTTCAAAATCTTTATTATTATATACTAGATGTGAAGGACATTAGTCAGTTACTAATGTCATTTTTTACATATCTGAGATTCTTTTCAAAATAATTAATGGAGATATGGGTAGAGAGTTCTGTACAATGTTAATTAGTTCCATCTGAGTACCCTTACTTCTCTAAGCTTAACTTATGGTAAGCGGTGAATCAGCCCCAAAGAGGTCAAGGCCTCCATTTGCTGCCTTGATGCTTGAAGCCCACTAGAGAAAATTGGCATGTGGGGCTGAATTATAGCAACACTGACTGGTCACCTTCTAAAGTAGAAAAATGTTAAATTTCAACTATGTTTAATCCCACTAAGATTTCATGACATTTTTCCTTCCCTGTGTCATTTGCCTACAGCTCACCTTAGCTACTACTTTCACCTCAAATAACCTTCAACTCCCTCAACAAATACAATAGTAGATCAGCTTCTGGACTAAATTGAGAAAGGAGGTAGAAATACAACTGGAAATAAAGGATTTCCTCTTACCTTTAAGAAAATGTATACCCCAAGTAGTCCTCTCATAATATTTGTCCTCAGGCATCAATTGAATATCAGTACATTTCAGCTGGCTAAGCAATTCCTTTCACGATAAAAACCCTATTTTCCACCACAAGCATCCTGAGCTACATTAAAACTGAGGTACTGTTTTTGTTACCTAGTGCCGCTCTGACAGGAATATACCACAAATAGCATGCTTGAACAAACAGGAGTTTATTCTTTTACAGTTTGGAGGCTTTAAGTCCAAGTGCAAAGTGCCAGGCTCTAGGGGTTGGGTGAAAGCCCCTCAGCCTTGCTCTTCAGCTCTGCCTCCAGCTCCTGGCCCACTGAAGCTAGAGGCTTTTCTTCACTCAGACAGCTACTGGCTGCTGAGGGCTGCCAAGCCCAAAGTTGACAAGTAAAAAGGCACAGTCCTGATGTTACCAAACCACACAGCAGGCCATTCAAGTCCAGTGTAAGTCCCCTGGTTGGTAGAGCATGGCAGGCTGCTGAACAATGACATGGCTACATGAGGGTCCAAGCATGCCATAAGCTAGAGACCATTCCCAAAGCTGCTGCTTATATATGGGAAGCAGATCACATACCCAAAGCAGCTACTCAGCTGCTTGTGGTAGATCCCACCATGGAGTTGATTGCCAGTCTCATCATGGGGAGTAACTACCACCAGCTGCCCAGCCATTCAACCAGATTCAGCCAAGTTGACACACAAACATAACCACCACAGGTACTTGGCAGAACTGCTACAACACTAAACATTCCCACAGAAGCTGACACAAATTGTGCTAAATTATACTAGCAACCAGCCATTAAGTACTTGACATCTCTCCACTGCATTGATGTCAGGGTGCCATGCTTGCCTTCTCTTCAAGATCCAGCCCTGCCTGGATCCTTAGAGCTAAATTCTGATTTCTGTTGCCAGCCAGCTAGTTGCCATTCAAGATTCTCTTTCTGAGAGCTAATGTTATGTTTGGACCTTCTTGTACCAGGCATTATACTAAACATTTTATATGTGGCACCTCATTTAATCCTAGCAACAATCTGGAGTTTGTTACTACAGAAAAAGAATTGTGGCCTTATAAGCAAGAATGGTGACATTCATTTGCTTGCTTTGGACACAGTACCAGAAAAAAAGCAATCATTAGAAAAAGGACATCGTGGTTGGTAAAGCAGAGGGTCAACAGACAAAAGGGGAATGCTCAATGAAGTGAAATGACACAATAACCAAAACAATGAAACTCAAACTTTCAATCACAAAGATGTTGCAGAACTAGGCAACATTTTGTTGTTAGACATAAGGTCACTGTAAGCTGGAGCCTACTCAATGATATCTAACAACAGTAACAATGTGTGACTCTCTACTGGAGAGTCCAGCTAGTGACTAAGGCCAAAAGAAATGAAAGGCATGGGTATTGAAAATGAAAAAGTAAAACTCTTTATTTTCATACTACATGATATTGTATGTGGAAAATGATAAGCAATCCAAAAAGAAAAAAAGAGAAACTACTAGAATGAACAAGTGAATTACCCAACATTGTTGTTATTGTTGTTATTTGCCTTCGAGTCGGAACCGGCTCATAGCGACCCCTCCTTGGGTTTTCGAGGCAGTATCACTATGGAAGTGGATTGCCCAACCTTCCTTCCAAGGAGTGGCTAGTGGGTTTGAACTGCCAGCTTTCTGGTTAGCAGTCAAGTGCCTTAGGCACTATGCTTCCAGAGCTCCATTATAAAGTCAGTATACAAAAATACTTAATTATTGGCAAAACACACTACACAAAAACATTGTTCTACATCCTACTTTGGTGAGTAGCAACTAGGAACTTAAAAGCTTGCAAGCAGACTTCTAAATGCAACAACTGGTCTCTCCTCATCCAGAGCAAAGGAAAAAAAAAAAGCATGGAAATAATTCATCCAAGGGACTAGTGGACCATGTGAACATCAGCCTATATGATCATGAGACAAGCAGAACTCAATGGTGCCCAGCTATCACTGTCAACCACTCAGAAAGGGATCAGTATAGGAGAACCTGAATAGAGGGGGAGAAAAATATGGAACAAAACTCAAAATAATTTAAAAAAAAAAAAAGACCAGGCTTACTGGTCTGATAGAGACTGGTGAAACCGCTGAGACTATGGACCCCAGTCACTCTTCAGGCCTGGAACTGAACTCACTACTGTGACTTCCAGCCAAACAATAGGCATATAAGGTGAACATTTACACCAGGTAGGTATACTCCTTAGAACAGGCAATCATAGAAGATCAGAAGGGCAGTATTTGCACAGCGAGATAGCTCAGAGGGCAGGAATGCGTAGGAAAGAAGGACACAGAGAAAAGGTTACTACAGGGAGGAAGTGGGAAGATAGCTGTTACATTATGGGGATTGCAGTCAATGTCATAAAACAAAATGTGTATGAACTGCTGTATCGAAAATGAATTTCCTCTAAACTTTCACCCAAATCACTATTTAAAAAAATCAGTAATAATAATACTCAATTCTATCAATAAATAATTCAAAAATTAAATTATGAATACAATCCCATTTACAGTAGCATAAAAAATTAAATACTTAGGAATAAATTTAACCAACAAAGTATAAGCGTATAAAACATTACTGAGCAAAATAAAAGACCCAAATAAATGTAAAGTTCAGAAATTAAAAGTCTCAATATTTCCAGGTGGCAACTCTCGATTGATCCATAAATTAAATGAAAGCCCTATCAAAATCCCAGTGGTTATTTTTGTGGAATATGAAAATCTGAATGTAAAATTTTTATGAAAATACAAAGAACTTCCAATAGACAAAACATTTTTAAAAAGAGCACAGTAGGAGGATTTACACTACCTGATTTCAAAACTTGCTATAAAGCTACACCATTCATGAAATGTGGTATTGGCACAGGATAAACATGTAGCAAGTTATTTAATCATAAGAGCACTGTATCCTTAATAAAAAGTCCCAAGGTCTCTTATCTACAGGATAAAGAATCCAGGTATAAATCCCAGCGTGTGTGGTCAATTGATTTTTTTACAAAGGTGCCAAGGTAATTCAATGAAGTAAGATATTCTTTTTAACAAATGGTGCTAAAACAATTGGATTTTCATATGCAAAGAAGGGGGGAAAAGAGCTTAGACACTTTCCTCACATACACAAAAATTAAGTCAAACTGTACTCACACATTCACTGCCATTGAGTCAAATCTGACTCATAGTGACTTCTCCTTGGGTTTCTAAGGCAGTGCATCTATGGAAGTAGACTACCCAATCTTTCTTCTAAGGAGTGGCTGGTGGGTTTGAACTGCCAGCCTTCTGGTTAGCAGTCAAATGCCTTAGGCACTACACCACCAGAGCTCCCACCCCAAATTGTACTATACACCTAAAATCAGCCTCCAACGCCAGCTGTTAGCACCTTTAAGATCTACTTCAACTCTCAAGCCAAAGCCAGGATCTTCCTGGGGAGCCACAGCCAATGACTAGGCACAAAGGGGCCTAGAACCTGGCCAATTCTGCCTAACAGGGAATTTTTGCCCCAAAACTCTCCTTTGGGTTATCCTAGATGTTGTCAGATCTGCAACATGGTCTAACGCTTTCCCTGCCCAACCTTGCTTCCTCCTCCATTTCCTTTCAAAGGTGTCACATCTAAAATGGAGCCTAAAGTGTTTTATCTCATCCTAGTTCCTCCCCTCTTTTATATCTCGTAGGGGTTACCCTGCAATAAATTTCTTGCTGTCCTAACTCCCTATCAGTGTCAGCTACCCAGAGGACCCATCTGGAACAACTACCTGTAATCCAATATTTCTTGAATAAAACATTAAGTCAGATGAATAAAAACTATTAATAATCTCACTTACATTCAAGCAGTTTTTACCTCTGATTCCTATTTAGAAAAAAAAAAAAAAAAACCCCTGCTTTTCAGAGCTTTTGGATTTTGAAATTGTAGATAAGGGACCTTCGGACTTTTATTAAGGATACAGTGCTCTTATGATTAAATAACTTGCTTCTCCCACTTCTCCTGTTCAGTATGTATTATGAATCTTGTAGGTATCATTCCACATTATCTTACCTGTTTTACTAACAGACTGAATCACTGCAGTGAGAAAATCATGGAGCAGAAAAGGAAGAGGTTCCGCATACTGCGTGCATTGGCCAGGGCTTATAGTGATCTGGGCACTCTCCTCTTGAATTGCTCTACCTGCTCTTTTTCATTGCCCTGGGCAATTAGGCCAGGCCAGGAAGGGAGTCGAGCCAGAAGTGCTAAAAAATATGACTTAATAGTAACTGATAGAAACAAACAGAATATTTGAATAAATCTACAATCATTTAAAAATGCATCCATACACACACACACATACACATCAGACGTAGGTGTTTTCCAGGAAAATTCTACTAAATGCTTAAGAAACATACATATTCACACATTATGATTAATGCAAGGATTATAGATAATGTAAAATTCTAAATACTAGTTGTATTTTAACACAGTAACAAATACCTTCAGATGAAGAGTATCTTCCGAAACCTACACTGTGTATATATAACGGTGAAATATTAGACATACTGTTTTAAAACTCAGCCCCAAGATAGAATGCTTATTCCCACTGCTGCTTTCAACATTTACTGAAGGTTCTAGCCAACACGGCAAAACAAGAAAAAGAGGCAAAAGTATAATGATTATGAAGAAAAGATCAAAAGTGTCCTAACTTGCAAATGATACAATTTGCCAGGGCCTAGCACATGGGTCACTGATGATGCAACAGTTAAGAGTTCAGCTGCTAACCAAAAGATCAGTGGTTCAAACCTACCAGTGGCCCTGTGAGAATCTGCTCCTGTAAAGACTGCAGTCAAGGAAACACTGGGGGCGATTTTACCAGGTCTCTTGAGGTAGTTATGAGCCAGCATTGACTCAACAGCACATAGCAACAACAGCACATGGGTCCACAATGAGTCAGAATCAACTAGGCAATGGGTTTAGCACGTAAGTGCTTAACAAACAGTTGTTGAATGAATGAATCATTTGACTGTGAGCCAGGAAATTTTACAAATCAATTATTAATAAAAGAGTACAGAAAAAAATTTGGTGTAGAGGGACTGGGATGTTGGGTGTACCTAGTGAAAGACTGACTATGGGGACAAATGACAGAGATACAGGGGTCCAAATGACTGGATAAGGAAGCTCGGTAGGAGGAGTGAGTAACAGAACAACATGCCTGCCTCCAGTGCCACCTGTCAACTTGACAGAGATCTAGTCCAAGCCTAAAAAGTGCCAAAAAGTGAACAGTCTTCTGTGGCCTTACTTTTGGATAAGAATAATCTATTACTTGCCACAGGGAATTTGCTCCTCAGCTATTTGGTTACCCTGTTAATGTGAATCAGCAGAGCTAGAATCAAAGACTCAGCAGGACTGATGGTTAGGGGGTAGTCCTATGTGGAGAGCAGTGTACTAGGCGAAGGGAAGCCATGCAATGTGGAACATTCAGTATTTTCCTTTGCCCAAAAGCAGCCAAGACAAGCACTTATCAAAAAAGATTCTTGAGATTAAGGCTAGACACAGGTTAATTCATCTAACAGGATAATGCTACCCTGTACCAAAACTGCTCACTATGAAATGATTATTTCATTCCACAAAAGTTTACTAAGTATCTATTGTATGCTAGGCCCCAAGAAAGTGCAGAATAAACAAGACAGACCCTGTTCTTGCCTTCAGAAGGATACATTCTTACAAGGAAGGCTGATAAATTAAAAATTTAAATTTAAATAAGTTCTTCTAAAAAAGAGAGAGAGAGGAATTGAGCTAAAGATTTGCAGAGAGGGAATCTGTTTTAGATAGGGTAGTCAGGAAAGGTTTTTTTTTTTTTTTTTTTTTAATTGTGATTTGGGTGAAGATTTACAGAGCAAATTCACTTTCCATACAGCAGTTCACACAAACTTTGTTCTCATGTCATTGACCACAGTTTACGTCAATGGAATAGCTCTCCTCCTACTTCCTTCCCATAGTTACCTCTTTCCAGTGTCCATCCCTCCATACTCTCCTGCCCCCTAAGCTGTCTCCCTGTGCATAAGCAGCCCTTCTTTCTCCTATGATTGTTCTCCAGGAAAGGTTTTTAAGGAGGTAACATTTACGCTGAAATATAAATAAAAAAGCTAGTCGTTCAAAGAGTGGTTTCAAAGATTGAAAGCAAAAGCTTTCAAGATGGAGGGAGTAACATGTGCAAAGATCCTGAGGTAGGAAAGAACTGGTTGTGTTTGAAGAAAAAGAGAAAAATAGTTTATCTAAAGCAAGATAATCAAAGAAGAATAAGGTATGTGATGGGGTTGAAGAGAGAAGCAAGGGGCAGAAGGCATGCCTTGTAGGTCACGGAAAGAGTGTTGGATTTTATGCTTAAGCTAATGAAAAACTATTGAAGGTTTTAAGCTGAAGAATGATGTGATCCAATTTTTCTTTTGTGATGACTTCAGCTGCAGTACAGAGAATGGATTGGAAGAAAGCAAAAACAGAAGCAGGAAACCAGTTAGGAGGCTACAGTAGTAATTTAGGCAATCTAGGCAAGAGATGACTATTATAGTAAATATTTCCAAGTAAATTGGTGATATATTTTGGAGACAGAAATGGTAGGATTTGCTAAGGATGGATCCAATATATAGGAAAGGGGAAAGAGAAGACTCAAGAATGACTCCTAATTTCTTATTGAATAAGTAGGTAGATATAAAATGATGCCATTTACTGGCATGGTAAAGTTTGTTTATGAGTAGAGAGGTAAAGGAAACAATTTGGGGAATATATAAGTTAATTTTTGCTAGGTTAAGTTGCTGTAACAACCCCAAAATCTGAACAATGGTTTACAAGGCTTTGTTATAATGGTTTATTTTTCATTCCCATTACATGTCCTGCAGCTCTAAGTCTTGCTCCACATGTCTTGCGCCAGGACCCAGACTGAATGAGTAATCCCCATCTGGTCAGCCTGACAATAAGGTAGGCAACACAGACGCCTCCCCTACAAGGCATACAAATTACATGCCAATAGGTGGGCATATTTAATCCTGATTCAGGAAGAGGGAGTGAAAATTGGAAACAATAATACATGTCACCACAGGAAAAATAACTAAGAATTCTATGCTGGACATGTTAATTTTGAGAGGTCTGTGAGGCATGTCACATAGAGTGGGATATATGACTCTAGAGTTGAGAAGTTGCCAGAGAATAAATCAATGAATGTGCTATTTAAACTAGTTGCTGTCAAGTCACTGTGACTGATGTGACCTCATATCAGAATAGAAATGTGCTTCACAGGATTTTCAAATGGGTGATTTTTCTGAAGTAGATTTCAAGGCACCTCTGGGTAGACTCGAACCAACCTCTGGCTATCAGACAAGGGCATCAACCCCTTGTACCACACAGGGACTCCAACATGCTATTCACTTCCTGTAAATTGATAAGATCGCCTATAAAGGAAAACCAACGGGGGCCCAAACTTGAGCTGTGGGAAACCCCAAGCATTAAGTCTAGTAAATACAGAGGAACAGAGAAGAGGCTCAGATGTGTCTACAAGTGAGATATGAAGACAGCTTGTTATCCCAGAAACAAGAAGTCAGTGCCCAGCTGTGTTGAAAACTATGAGGAATTGAGCAGAATGAGATCTGAGTCATGGTATTTGAATTTGGCAACATATTCATCCTTGGTGTTTTCTAAAAGATGTTTCAGTGGCATGGAGGCCAGAAAGTAAATGGTCACCTGGGGCTGGGGGCAGGTAGGAAACTGGGTTTGGAGCTTAACAACTGAAATCAGGATAAATTCCAGATTTAAATGTAAAGATACGTAAATAGTCCTTGTGGAAATCACGGGAAATTAAAAAAAAAAATCAGAGTGCGGAACCCCTTTCTAACCATTACACAAATTCAACAACTATAAAAGAACAGCTTTGTTTTGTTTTGTTTAGAAATTTGCAAACACAAACAAAAAACACCCGATGAAAATAAAAGTAAAAAACTAGATAAAATATTCACAACCTGTATCACAAAAGGCTTATTGCCCTTAAAATATGAAAACTTGTTATGTGAATTTCACCTCAATATAGATATCATATTATAGATCTGGTGTACTCAATGAAATATATGTGGATAGATATGCACACATACACGTATGTATATATATAGAGAGAGAGACATGGGAGCTCTGGTAGCATAGTGCCTAAGGCATTTGACTGCTAACCAGAAGGCTGGTGGTTCAAACCTACCAGCCACTCCTCAGAAGGGAGATTGGGCAATTTAATTCTGTAGTGATACTGGCCTCAGAAACCCAAGGAGGGGTGGAGTCTCTATGAGTCAGATCCGATTCAATGGCAATGACTTTGGTTTATATAAACACAAATATGTAGATAAGTAATACATAGATAGATAGATAGATAGATAAGTATATACATATATATATATAGGAGCTCTGGTAGCATAGTGGCTAAGGCACTTGACTGCTAACTAGAAGGCTGGTGGTTCAAACCCACCAGCCACTCCTCGGAAGGAAGGTTGGGCATTCCTACTTCCATAGCGATACTGCCTCGGAAACCCAAGGAGGGGTCGCTATGAGTCGGACCGACTCGATGGCAAACAACACAACAACAACATGTAATATATATATATATATATATATATATATATATATGAATATACAAACATACACATAGACCTTTTACAAATGAATTTTAAAAAAAGATTTGAACAACAAGTACACTGAAAAGAAAAAAATCTATGGCTCTTACACTTATAAAAATGTGTTGACCTCTCTGATAGTATAAGAAATTCAAGGGTTTCCGAAGCAGTATCACTACAGAAGTAGATTGCCCAACCTTCCTTCTAAGGAGTAGCCGGTGGGTTTGAACTGCCAGCCTTCTGGTTAGCAGTCTAATGCCTTAGGCACTATGCCACCAGAGCTCCTAAAAGAGAACCAGGAGTCACAATTTTTCTATCACATTGATAAAGATTCCTAAGTTTGATAATACTTTATCAATAAAGTAGGAAATAGGCACATTTCATGTATTTCTAGTGGAATGTAAATTTTATAACCTCAGTGGAGAGCTGTTTGATATCTTTAAAATGATAAATGTACGTACATTTTGACCTAGCAAATTCAGTTCCATTAATTTATCTTATAAGATCACTCACCCAGATTTAAAGTTTGTGGGGCATCCTCTCTTGCACCTCTAGGTGCCATCTTTAAGAAAAAGAACACAAAATTACAAAGATAAAATTAGGTACAAAACAAATACTCAGTATCCATGGAAGTGAAGGCTATAAAGTTAAAGCTCCATTAACATTATCATTGATCTGTTTTTGTAATAACATGTGCAAAAGTTTAATATCATTCTATCCTATTTGGAAAAGATTAGAAGAAATCTAAATGCTCGTCAATAGGAACTGGTTGCAAATGATGTTACATTCACACAAAGGGCTACATGCAGTGGTTAAAAAAAGAAAAGGAAACCCTTGTGCTGAAATAAAATCAACGTCTAGAGAGATCAAGTAAAAAAAGCAAACAAGTAAACAAAAAAAATAGCTTATAACACTGCACAAAACATGTCACCATTTGTGTATATATATATATATATATATATATATATATATATATATACACACACACATACATATGCATAAAATATCTCTAGGCAAATACGTAAGAATCTGATAACACTGGTTGCCTCCAGGGAGGACAGCTGGAAAACAGAGACAGAAAGAGCCTTTTCTGTTTACTAGTTGTACCATTAGAATTTTGAATCATGTGAATCTAAAATCAATTCAAAAAGTAAACAGAATGAATGGGAAGTAAAGAGCAGAGATGAAAGTGTAGACAGTTTAGAAAAGTTTTGCTGGAAGAAGAGCACAAGGATAGAGTAGGAGAAGGAGGAAGATGTAAGGGATACACTGGGGTTTTTTCATTTTTGTTTTCTTTTAGATGCAAGATACTAAAACTTGTTTGTGAACTAGTGGAAGTGATTCCCTGCAAGAGTTGTTTGTTGTTGTTGTTATGTGCCATCGAGTCAGACCTGACTCATAGCAACCCCTCCTTGGGTTGCCGAGGCAGTATCACTACGAAAGTAGATTGCCCAACCTTCCTTCCGAGGAGTGGCTGGTGGATTTGAACCGCCAGACTGGCAAAGCAGTGTTAACAGAAGGAGCAGCTTCCTTGAGACAGAGAATTGCCTTTGGCAGCATAGGGCCACTCCATGCACTCTCACCAAGGGTGGATTACCCACTGATGGGGTGAAACTATTCACTACAGATTAGTAAATAAACACATATAAATCTGTGATTACCCTGTTTATTGAGTAATCTGACATTGGCTCTACCAGAGAAGAGAGGATGAACACCTCCAGAAGCAAGTGTAGGGAGGCAGATGCTTTGGCGAAAGGCAGATTCTATTGCCCTTGATTTTCTTAGTGTGAGGAGAGGTCTCAGCTGACCTGGAGTATGGCAGTTTGGGAGATGTGAGACAAGAGACAAGTATGGGTTTGTTATGAAAGCAGGTTTTTTTTGTGTGTGATTTTCTCCAGCAAGGTTAAATGGTTTAGGGGCAAGAGCAGAGAAGACAAATGCAGGTAGTTGCCAGGGGAATAGAGCAGAGGCAAAGGGGATTGAGTATATTTGTAAAAAAAAAAAAAAAAGGAGGTATAATGATGGACCAAGGAATTACAGTGGGGCAAAGAGGAAAGTGAAGCCACTGAGGCCAGTGGATTGGAGACATCCTGGTGTGGAAGGTCTTTTTTGGGGGTGATGAGGTTGGGAGGACTAAAGGAGGCAGAAGATAGGAGGAGGTGGTGCAAGAGAGGATGCTTGGTATGGAGACTTCAGAGGCTGTCTTGGGAGACAGGTGTGGGGTAGTAGATCCCACAGAGGGCAGCAACTTGAGGCACCTCAGCTACCACTGCAGGCTTCACGTGCAGCAGGGCTCAAGGAAGGGCTGGGCTTCTCCAGGCTGTGTCTTCCACCCCACTCACAGATGACTCACTCCCTGTATATAGAATGAGAGAGAAGCTTCTTCTCCCTACCACTGACCTTTCTTTACATATTACATCCCAGCAGGGCACTACAGTTTTTACAGTACAATTATATCAGAGATTATTGCAAATAATTTCTATCACGCTCTACCCAAGGATTGGGAAAAAATAGTCAATGTCAGCTAAGAATATGAAGAACAGTTATGGAGATAAAGTCAGGTAATGGATATAAGGTGCATACCTGGCCCAAAGTAGATGCCAGCAAATGGTAGCTGTCAACTGCCTTTCTCCTCCCTTCCCTTACAGGGGAAATGGGGGCAGAACTGGGTTGCCATTCCCCTTGATCTCACACTTCAACTATTAAAATTCCCCTGAAGTTTTCATAGTAGAAGACTTGGACCCTGGAGTGAGTCTAGTAAGGCCATAGGCTTTTTCCTAAATGTACTTATTACGCTGACCCAAGAACTTACGAGGATGAAATCTTTCCACCAAATGACTCACTTACAATAAAATAAATGCCTAAAAAACTCTTTTGTCCCTAAAAATACTGTGAGTGTTTTGTGAGGAAACTGAAAGTCTGAAAACAAAACCCCAGGAATGCCACTCAATTATGACAGGCCTGTCTATAGTCCTGAACTCTGGAGTTAATAGCTAAGTGGAGGAACTCAAAACAGGCAGTCCTGGTTAGATGTGCCTGCAGCCAGCAGGACCAGGAAGACAAGAGCAGGAGATCAGCGCAGTGGCAAAGCCATCTGGTGCCCTTTCACAAGACTTAACCTCTCTGTGGCTGCTTTTAGGTCAGTTCTTGTTTTACAGAATCTTGTCCATGAGCCAAAGTGTCCAGGAGCCAAAGCATCAATAATGGTTTGGTGAGAGCGAGAGTTAGAGTGTTCAAATACCTGCCTCGCTTAGCAAAATAAGGATGTGAGCAACTTTTAACCAGTGTCCTTGGATGGTACAGTTAAGAGCCCAGTTAACTTTCAGTTTTAACCCAAAGTTGGAGGTTTGGGTCCACTGAGAAGTACCTTGGAAGAAAAGACCTGGTGATCTGTTTCTGAAAATCATCCATTGAAAACCCCATGTAGCACAGTTCTGCTCTGACATCTGTGGGGTGGCCATAAGTCAGTCAACTTGACAGCAACTAGTTTTGTTTGTTTTATTTTAACTAGTAAAATCACGCAACTAGGACCTGAAGCCTCAGGATTTCTAGAGCAAGCCATCAACAATTCTACAATTATCTTGTACCACAGACTTTGTTTATTCTGAAGCTGTCCCTGGAGTTAGTCGCCATTGTTTCCAATTATTATCACCAAGTAGACTTGGGATTTCAAATGCCTCTCAAATGAGGAGATCAGCCAGTGTGCCTAATTGATTCTTCTGTTTTCACCTGACGAGATTACATTGATGGGTGCTCTCTACAATTAGAGTTCAGCAAAGTCACTGGTATCCCTCAACTCTGCAAATTCTAAGACTAATTGTTGACTTTAGTGATATTATATTTTTCCTTGATACCTGTTTGTTATTCAAAAATTCCAATGAAGATAATTACTTAATGCATCAAATGAAATATAAAAAAGCATGAGGTATTATTTACCCCTTTTGCTAATTAGTTGTTGTTGTTTGTTGTTATGTGCCAACCCCTTCTTGGGTTTCTGAGGCAGTATCACTACAGAAGTAGATTGCCCCATCTTCCTTCCAAGGAGTGGCTGGTGAGTTTGAACCACCGGCCTTCTGGTTAGCGGTTAAGTGCCTTAGGCACTAAGCTACCAGAGCTCCTTGCTAATTAGTAGTGGGTACTAAGTAATTTGAGGACTTTGAGACAAAAAAAAAAAAAAAATAGGAGCCTTGGCAGCATAGTAGTTAAGCACTGGGCTGCAACGGAAAGGTCAGTGGTTCAAAACCACCAGTTGCTCCATGAGAAAAAGATGAGGCAGTCTGCTTCTGGCAAGATTTCCAGCCTTGGAAACCTATGAGGCAGTTCTACTCCATCTTAGAGGGTTGCTATGAGGTGGCATTAGCTCAACAGCAACAGGATTTCTAAGACAAACAATAGCTTTGAAAGCAACTATCAGGAAAAAATGTATAATACCGAACAGCGACAAGGTGGTGGTAAAACATGTACATTCATACTCTCATGGTAGCAATATAAATTGGTTCAATGCTTTTTGAAAGCAATTTGTCAGTAAACAGGGAATCATAAGAATATATATAGCAGTCTTGATACATGACGCAATATGAATGGAGTTTGAAGATATTATGCTGAGTGAAATAAACCAATCACAAAAGGACAAATATTGTATGGCTTCACTTATGTTATGAAAGACAAGGAAAGCAAATATACAGAGACCAAAGCTTATTAGTCATTATAAGGGGTGAGAGGGAGGGGGAAAAAGGTGGTAAACAGTGATGGAAAATCTCATTATGCACAGGGTTGTTCACCAGTTACTGTAATTGCTGTCGGTAAGTTGTACACCTTTAAAAAGCTGAATTGGCAAAAGAGTAGCTGTTGAGGCTGCTTATGTACAACCAAATATTTCTTAGGATTTGGTTCCTTGGTTTGGAGGTTTAGGGTCATGGTTTCATGGAACATCCCAGTTAACTGGCCTAATTACATGATTAATGCATATGTTCTAACTCCTAGTTCGATGTGTAGTATCTGAAGTCTTAAAAGCTTGTAAGCTTCCATCCAAACCAAAAAAAAAAAAAAAAAAAAACCTCACTGCCCTCAGGTCAATTCCAACTCATAGTGGCCCCCATTGGGTTTCCAAGACTGTAAATCTTTACGGAGGCAGACTGCCTCAGCTTTCTTCCATGGAGCAGCTGGTAGGTTCAAACCACCAAACTTTTGGTTAGCAGCCAAATATCTTAACAACTACACCACCAGAACTCCTTAAGTGGCCACCCAAGTATTGGTCTCTATTCAATAGAACAATAGAGGAAGGAGAGTCAGAAATAGGAGAAGGATATGGAATGTGGGCCTAACTGCCTCCATGAACAACTGCCTCTTTTGCCATGAGAACAGAACTGAATGGTGCTCAGCTAGCATTACTGAACATTTTGATCAAAGACCCCAAAGAAGAATCCTATTCAAGAGAGGGAAAATGAAGAATAATAAGCATGGCATCATAAGAATGTACATATCAATTTCTTATGGACTCAAGACTTTCTCAACTAAAAACCGAACCCACTGCCATTGACTTGTATCGGACTCATGGCGACCCTTGCTTGGGTTTCCGAGGTAGTATCATTACGGAAGTAGATTGCCCAACCTTCCTTCCAAGGAGTGGCTGGTGGGTTTGAACCGCCAGCCTTCTGGTTATCAGTCAGATGCCTTAGGCACTATGCTACTAGAGCTCCCATGGAAAGTGGATGAATCCCTGAGGTGGGAGGGAGGAGTGGAAACACTGCAAAAACAAACCAACAACAACAAAAAAAGTGAATGAAGCCCTGAAACTATTGCCCTGAGGTAGTCTTCAAAATTTAAACAAAAAATATCCCCTAATATTTCTTAAAACCAAACACTAGTCCAGCTTAACTAGTGAAAAAGGTCTGCCTTGAGCATTATGCTCTTTTAAGAACTATCCCTATGGTATCAAATGGACAACAGCAACTTGAAAGGTTAGATAGGAATCTTTGGGGGGCAATGAGTTGATGTTAATAGGGGAGGAACAACTCTGAAAAGGAGGGCGAGGATGGCTGCACAACTGGAAGAATGTAATCAATGCCACTGAACTGAACATCTAGAAACTGCCGAATTGGTATGTGATTTGCTGTGTGTATTCTCAACAACAACAACAACAACAACAAAATAAATAAAGTTGGAAGGAAAAAAAAAAAGACACATATACAACATGTCCTCAATCCTAGTGGCTAATCTTTAAAAAAAAAAAAAAAGTTTTAAAAGGAGGAAAATTATATGTACCCCAAAACCGTCATTACAACACTATTTATATCAAGCAGAAACTAGAAACAATCTCAATGTCCAGCAACATACAGATTGTTGAATAAGTTACCATACACCTATCTGAAGAAGTATCAAGCAGTTATAATTATAATAATGAACACCTCAAACCTTAATTTCTTCCTCTCTGAAATGGAGATGTTAACACCTACTCAGAATTTCCTTAAGGAATGAGTGATGCTCTTTGCCAAGTGAAAATCAACAAACCTCTTATCTCTGTTCCCTTTTACTCCTTCCAATTTCATCATTCTCCTCCTTCTTCATCTCTCTTTGTTTCTTTAAATTTTATTTATCTATATTCAACTCAACTGTTTCTCCTTCTCTTCAATTTCCTTTCTTTCTGGAGGTCAGAATTCCAAAATGGGCCTTACTGGGCTAAAACCAAGGTGCTGGCTGGGCTACATTCCTTTCTGGAGGCTCTAGAGGAGAATTCATTTTATTACCTATTTCAGGTTCTAGAGGCATTCCGTAGCTCATGGTTCCCTTCCATCTTCGAACTCAGCTATGTCCAGCCAGGTCATTCTCACATCACATCACTCTGACACTGACTCTTCTGCCTCCCTCTTTCCTACTTATGGACACTTGTGATAACATGGTCCCTGGGTAGCATACACAATTTGCTCTCTGTTACCAACCTAAAGGTTAGAGGCTCAAACCCACCCATCAGCACTACAGAAGAAAGCCCTGCCTATCTCTTTTGTATAAATGACAGCCAAGAAAAGTCTATGAAGCAGTTCTCCTCTGTAGCATGAGTCAGAAACAACTCTATGTACCCATCAAGTTTTGTTTTGTTTTGGTGATTACATGGACCCACCCAAATAATCCAGGATAATCTTTAGCAACCTCAATTTCATCTGCAAAATTATTGCCCCATCCCATAGAAACAATCTCAATGTCTAACACTGTAACACATAACACATTCACAAGTTCTGGAGATTAGGGACATCTCTGAGGTCATCTTTGAGCAGCCATTATTCTGTCTTCCATATTTTATCATCTCACACTAAATTTAACACAGACTTACTGGTCACCTACCACACTGCCAGTGACTCACCTAGCCTTAGACCTTGGGCAAGGCATTTATTTTCTCACAGCCACAGTTTCGTCAACTGATAAGGGTCATACTAATACCTGTCCTGATGCCTCAGAGTATAGCATGAGGATTAGGTAAAATGATGTCCTTCTGAAAAGGATGTTAGGAAATCCAATTGAATTTACATTATTTAGTCAATAATGTCTACCCAACACATACATCAAACAACTAATTGATAGGAATTCCCAGCATAGATTAAGAAATGGACAGCAAACAGATCTCATTCCAAATAATCAAAACAATGGGGGAAGTGGGAAACATTTTTACTTGTAATTATTGCGTGTGTTTAGCAATTATTTAACCTAAAATGTGTATATTTTAAAGTTATTTGTGGTTATAATTAAATTTTTATTTCCCTTGTTTTCAATATTTCTTCTTCTTTGACTGTGTTCCACTATGAAGTATATATATATATTTTTTTTTGTGCCAACAAAACAATATCTACTTTTAGCCTTCTAATAGTTGAACTGTTGACTGAGACAATAATTAAAATTATTGAACTGAAACTAACCAAGAGCATGCAAATATTCTTCAGGCTAAACTAATATTTTATTTGGTATGAGTTCCTAGTTTAAGTGCTAATATTTTCCCAAAGCCTTGAGACCTTCAAAGGTCTAAGCTCCATCTAGAACTTGAAGATACTGGCCCTAGTTGTCATTTTATTAATCTGGTTTCAATTTCTTAAATGTTTGGGTTCACAGCTTATCTATGGGAACAAATACTTTTCCATCCTTAATATTCCAGAGAGAAGATTTACTGAAAAAGTTAATTTAGTATCCCATCCTGGAAGCCAGCAAATGAAATCTCAGCCAAACCTAAGGAGAATGGAATCATCAGGAGAAAACCCATCCTGGGGATCACCCAGCCATCCGTCATCAGGAAGACAAGGATGGGGATTGCTAGCTGCAGTTCTATCAGCTCACAGCTGCCTCGAGGGCCCAGAGAGAAGGGAGAGAAAGAGCTTGCCAGACCTCAAAGCTTGGTATGAAAATCCATTTATCAGCCAGATAACAAACTCAGCCAAGGACGTGAAACCCAATCATTAAGTTATTGAGAACTGGTCAGAGAAAAGAGAAAGACTCTTTGTCCTGGATTTGTGAAGCTGCCTGATGACTGAGGGGAAGAGAAGGGCTGTGACTCATCATACCACAAATTTTCTTCCATAAACAGAATTGAGGACATTATGTGGTGACAAGGCTGAAGGGCACAGTAGGAGGTGGAAGGCTCAAGACAGTCCTTATTTTAGAGGAGTGATGAAAAATTGTCACCTACCTCGTCTTTGTGGCTGCAGAGCCCGGAAAAGACTGTGGAGGCAGCCTTCCAAAGCAGTTGCAACTTACAAAGGAATTCAGTTATTTTGAACTCTTTGGCATTTTGTTTTTCTTAAGCAATTCCCACCCCACCCTCTTTAGAGATTTATTGGATTCAGGGCAACCTTATAAGATCCTCGGAGCCCAAATAAGACTTTAACCCATAACAAATCTATGTTTGAGGGGTTAAAGGCCTACTTCCTACAAAGAAGGACCAAAGAGTTTTTGGTAAAGTGATCCCCATGGTCCTTAATTTTGATGGACCCAAGTTAAATTAGCCTATCACCACAGACAAAGGGATAATATTTTTAAGACTCAGCAATCTCTCCCATTCAATTCAAAGCAACAATTTTGCAGCTGTTTCTCTCTTCTGTACTCTTCATATTCTTGTAGGCCCTGTCTACACTTGTTCTTCACCTTGGATTCATGGTGCTTTGTGTATTTTCCCTACCAACATTCACCTTCTAGCAAATAGCTAAGGTTTATTCACACCAAACATAAATAACAAAAGTTCATAAAACATTCACTGAGCAGCTATTCTACATCAGGTCCTGTAGGAGGTTATATAAGTGGCCACCCAAAAACAGGTCCACTCAGAATCTCAGAATGTGACCTGGTCTGGAATAAAGGACTTTTTAGATGTACAGTTGACCCTTTAACAAGCAAGGGTTAGGGACATCAACTCCCAGGGCAGTCAAAAATCCATGTATAACTTTTTGACTCCCCAAAAACTTTACTAATAGGCTACTGTTGGCCAGAAGTCTAACCAATGACATAAACAGTCAATTAGCACAGCTCTTGCTGTACAGTTATTAGATTTTCACACAAAAACACCCACACACATATACAACAGATAAGTTTATCAACTATATGGCATGGTGATGATTATTCATTAAGTGCAAGTGAATCATCATAAAGGACTTCATCCTTGTCGTCTTCACGCTGAGTAGGCTGAAGAGGAGATAGAAGAGGAAGTGTTGATCACACAGTCTCAGAGGTGGCAGAGGCAGATGAGGTGGAGGAGGTGGAAGGTGAGGCAAGAGAGGCAGCACACAATGTAACTGTATGGTAATACATCATACTTTCTGTCTGACTTTTTACTTTTTCATTTCTCTAAAAAAATGTTTCTATATGGTACCAATGCTTCTTCCCCTGATTGCTTTAGCTTCAGTGCTCATATAGAAGGGGCTATGACATAAAAGAAGACAAAAGCAGTCTTGAATAATCAGAATCCTTCTGCCAGATTATCAGTTTGTTTTCTGGCACAGCTTCTTCCACGTCTTCTTCCTCATTGTCTGGCACTAGTTCAGAAGTACTTATCTGCATCAATTCATCTTCTGCTAATACCGCTGGTGTAGTGTCTGGTATCAGACAGAGTTTCTCTGCTATTCATAAGGTTTTCCCTGGCCGATTCTTTGAGAAGTGGATGGCCTCCTCCTTCTTCCTAGTCTGTCTCAGTCTGCAAGCAGGGTTGATACCTGTGCAACAGGTGCACCCCACTGGGTTTGAAACACCAGTGGCCTCAAGACTCACAGCAACACGTCACCACAGTAGGACAAACCAACAGACAAGTTTGTTTTCCTCAGTTGTTGGAAACCCCTCCAACCACCCTTACCTGGATCCCTGTGGTTAACTCCTCGATCTGTTCCAGTCCCCTTTGCCTTTTCTGTCCTCTCCCGGCTTCCCGCCTCGCTGCTTGTGGTGGGTGGCCTGGGTTCCCTCTCCTTACCTGGCTTCCTGCAGTTGAATCCTCGATCTGTTCCTATCCCCTTTACCTTTTCTGTCCTCTCCCTGCCTTCCCGCCTCGCTCCTTGTGGGGCATGGCCTGGGTTCCCTCTCTTCACCTTGGTCCCTGGGGCTGACTCCTTCATCTGTTCTGTTCCCTTTGTCTTTTTTTGTCTTCTCCCTGCTTCCTGCCTTGCTGCCTGTTCTTAGGTCCCTTTTTTTGTTCTCTCCCTGCTTTCAACCTCACTGCCTATTCTTAGGTCCCTGGAATCTGAATGAGAATGTTATCACTTCAAAATACAAAATAGTTGCCACTTGTAAACATTCAAAATAGCTTCACCCTTGATCACTTTAAATATCCAAAATGGCTACCATGTGTAAACAATCAAAATGGCTGTGCCCTCCAGACAAACAAGAAGGTCAGTGCAAAAAACAAGAAAACGTGCAAAATCTGGGGATAGGGCAATAAGAGAAAAAAGGCAAAGAAGGAGAATAATGAAGAAAAAAT
>NW_006921787.1:420343-443018 GCF_000298275.1 Orycteropus afer afer | reverse complement strand
GCATGTGAGAGCTGGACAATGAATAAGGAAGACCGAAGAAGAGTTGATGCTTTTGAGTTGTGGTGCTGGCGAAGAATGCTGAAGGTACCATGGATTGCCAAAAGAACTAACAGAGCTGTCCTGGAAGAAGTACAGCCAAGATGCTCCTTGGAAGTGAGGATGGCCAGACTTTGTCTCACCTACTTTGTCAGAGGGGACCATTCCCTGGAGAAGAATGTCATGCTTGGTAAGGTGGATGGTCGACAAAAGAGGGGAAGGCCTTCGATGAGATGGATTGACACAGTGGCTGCGACAATGGGCTCAAGTATGGCAAGGATTATGTAGCTGGCGCGGACTTGGGTGGTGTTTCGTTCTGCTGTGCATGGGGTCACTATGAGTTAGAAGCGATTCGATGGCACCTAACAACAAGTGTCTGGTAGCTCTTGAATTTCTCCAAGATCCATACCTTGAAAAAAATCTGTGTATAAGTGGACCAGCACAGTTCAAACCTGTGTTACTCAAGGGTCAGCTGTAATTAAAGTAAGGATCTCGGTATGAGATCGTCCTGGATTAGGAAAAAAAACCAAAATCCAAACTCACTGCCATCGAATCAATTCCTGGATTAGAGTGAGCCCTAAATCCAATGATGAGAGTCCTTATAAAAGACTGAAAAGGAGAAGACACACAGAGACACAGGAGAAAGCCATGTGATGATTAAGGCAGAGATTAGAGTTGAAATACCACAAACTGAGGAACATCTGGGACTTCAGAACCAGTAAGTGTCCAGGAAGGGTTCTCTGCTAGAGCCTTCAGAGAGAGTGTGGCCATGTCAATACCTTCATTTCCAATTTCTGGCCTCTAGAACTGTGAGAGAATAAACTTTTGTTATTTTAAATTATCAAGTTGGTGGTAATTTGTTATGGCACACCTAGGATACTAATACAGATACTATGTTTGGCTCCAAGCAACAGAAACAACTAAAGGAATGTGCATGACCTCAGAGAGCCAATGGCCTTGAAGGATTGTCAGGGTAGTGCTATGGATTGAATTCTGTACGCGCAGAATACATGTTGTAGATCTTAACCTCTAGCTCTGTGGTTCCACCATCCATCAGTACTGTGGTGGCTTACATGTTACTGTGATGCTGAAATCTAAGCCCCAAGATTGACAAGAAAAAGGCACAGTCCCAATGTTACCACACAGCGGGCCATTGACTTAAGTCCATTGTAAGTCCCAAGGTTGGCCGAGCATAGCAGGCTTCTGAGCAACGACACGGCTACATGAAGGGTCCAAGTGTGCCATAGGCTAGAGACCATTCTCAACGCTTCCCCTTATATACCGGAAGCAGACCATATACCCAAAGGCAGCTACTCAGCTGCTCCCAGTAGATTCCACCATGGAGTTTATTACCAGTCTCATCATGGGGAATACTACATCCAGCTGCCCAGCCACTCAACCAGGCCTAGCCACGTTGACACACAAACATAACCATCACAGTCACCCATGGTGTACAGGTTTCAGTGGAACTCCCAGACTAAGACAGACTAGGAAGAAGTACAGGACCATCCACTTCTGAAAACAGTTTGCCACCAAAAATCTTATGAATAGCAGTGAAACAGCAAAGATTTTGAGGATGGTGCTGGACCAGGCTATAATGTGACTATAATCCCATTTGGGAACGGATTTTCTTTGTTATGATAATGAAGTAGTATTAGTGTAGAGTGTATCTTAAGTCAATCTCTTTTGAGATATTGTTGTTGTTGTTGTTATGTGCCGTCGAGTCAGCCCCGACTCATAGTGACCCCTCCTTGGGTTTCTGAGGCAGTATCACTATGGAAGTAGGATTGCCCAATCTTCCTTCCGAGGAGAGAATCAAGGAAGCAAGCAGAGATGAGGAAAAATAGACGCTACACGAAGATTACCAAGGAACCAAGGAACAAGGACCGTCCTGCAGAGCTGACCAGAGAGCAAAGCCTTCCCCTAGAGTTAGTGCTCTGAGGAGCTCTGGTAGCATAGTCTCTAAGGCACTTGACTGCTTACCAGAAGGCTGGCAGTTCAAACTTACCAACCACTCCTTGGAAGAAAGGTTGGGCACTCAGCAGCCACTCCTCAGAAGGAAGGTTGGGCAATCTACTTCTGTAGTGATACCACCTTCAAAACCCAAGGAGGGGTCACTATGAGTCAGAGCTGACTAGACGGCACATAACAACAACAACAAAATACGAGAAAATAAATTTCTGTTTGTTGAAGCCATCCATCTGTGGTATTTCCATTATAGCAGCAGTAGATAACTAAGACCCTGTTTTTGTTTTGGTTTGGTTTCAGTTTTGATGTGCAAAGGATTTTTGCCTCCTGAGTTCAGTAATTTTTACCATTTTGAGATGATAGTCTCAGATATCAATATGAGCTTCAAACCTCCTTTCTTATTTTCAATTTAGGAAAGTGTTCTTGAATTACAGTTTTTAATAGTTTTTCTCTGCTTGCTTGCTTTGATTTTCTTCTTCAGGAACTTCTGTCTGTTCAATCTCCTTTGCATATATTCAATATTTGTCACTTTCTCTGATCTATTTTTTATTCATTTCTTTTTAATTTTGCCCCTCATTTTCACTTTCTATTTCTCTTAAGGCATTGTGTATTCCTTCTAGTTTCATTTTCCTTTTTGAAATTTTTCTTTTATTTCTAATTCTTCACTTAATTACTTCTTTCTGAGGTTTTAAAATTCTGATTCATGTTCTTTCATGTCTTAAATAATTTTATTTAAGGGGAAGGCTTTCTCTCTGTGTCTCCTGGGTCTGGGGGAAGATATTTGTCTCTCATCATCATCATCATCTGTGGGCCCAGTGTTTCTTAGAGATCTCCATGTGTCTTGGCATCAATCTGCAGAGGATGTGCTGTGCTCTTGGCTTTTCTTTCTTGGTGGTAGTCAGGTACCCCTCCCTCTGCTGCTTCTCTCTCCTTTTACCTCTTATCTAAGTCAAAAAGTGATACAGGCCACATCCCAGGGAAACTCCCTTACATTGGATCAGGGCTGAGACCTGAGTAAGGTTGTATCCCACCCCAATCCTCTTTCAATTTATTGGCTGATGATATCAGATCACATCATGCAGATGATTACATCATTACATAACTGCCAAACCACTGGAAATCATGACCTTATTGAGTTGGTATTTATTTTCAGAGGACACAATTCAATCCATAACAAGGAGCACGTTACTTATAAGGGAAAAATTAAATTATCATCAAACTTTTAACAGCAATGCTTTATGCCAGAAGAAAATAAGATAACATAAGATCCTCAAGGAATGAACGAATGAGCTAGGAATTTTATATCCAGTAAAACCGATTTCAAATATAAAAAAGCAAAACAAACAAACCCACTGCCACTGAGTCAATTCCCACTCTTAGCAATCCCCATAGGGTTTTCGAGGTGGTAAATTTTCATAGAAGTAGATTGCCCCATCTTCCTTCAGAGAGGAGTGGCTGGTTTGAACCACCAACCTTCTGGTTAACAGTCAAATGCCTTAGGCACTGAGCCACCAGAACTCCTTCAAATATAAAAGGTCCTGACAAACTTTTCTCAACATACAAGAACTCAGGGAATGTTACCCTCATGAACTTTCCTGGGGAATGTACTGGAAATCAAGCTTCAGACAAACAAAACGACTAGGAAAACACTGCCTTATGGAAACAGACTGCCATCACTTTCTCCCACAGAGCAGCTGGTTAGCTTGAATTTCCAACCTTTTGGTTAGCAGCTGAGGACTTTGGCCACTGCACCACCAGGGCTCCTGAACCATGAGTAGGTCCCTAAACAAAATTCACATTCTATGAAATTTTACAACCAAACAAGTTGGGTTCTACAAATAAAAATTGCATAAATTATATATTAAAAAAAAAAAAAAACTTGAAAGGAATAGAAGAGGATCTATATAGATAAAAACAAAAAACTCAAAAGATACAATATAAAAAATATTTCAATACATTGTGAGTATTGCATTCAATGTTATGAAACAAACTGTGTATGAACTGTTGAATGGAAAACTAATTTTCTATGTAAACACTCACCCAAATCACAATAAAAAGTTAAAAAAAAAAAAAGAATTTAAGTGGCAAAGGTAAAAGAAATCAATGGAAGTGTGTGTAATCCACAAATCAAACAGAGCTCAAGGGGGAATTAGTGAACTGGAAAATATGCTCCCCACATTGTTCAGAATGCATCAAAGAACAAAAAATAGAAATATGAAAGAGAAGCTAAGAAAATAAAAGTAAAATGAGAAGGTCCAACATATGCCCATTTTGAGTTTCAGAACAAGATGGTAGAAAGGTGAGAGAACAGTGATATTTAAAGAATATTAAACAAACTATTTAAGAAGTAATGGTCAATAATTTTTCAGAGTTGAGGAAGCACTGTATATGCGAAGCAAGATGAATAAAAATAAATGCATATAGTAATGCTACATCCCACCAAAGACAAAAAGAAAAACATACAATTGGCCAAGGGAGAAAACAGATGATATGGAAAAGAATGTCTTAATAGCAACAATGGAGTTCAGAAGAAAAGGAATATCTTCAATGTACTAGATAATAACTATAAATCTAGAATTTCAGATACACTGAAATAATTTTCAAAACTGAGAGGAAATGAAGACACTTTCAGAAAAACAGAAATTGAGAATAGTTACCACCAAAAACTCAGTAAAAGCATATCTAAAAAAACGTACTTCAGGAAGAATGAGAAAATTCCAGAAAGACAGTCTGATGTGCAAGAAGGTTTGGTAAGGAAACAGACTGACAAACGAATAGATAATTTAAGTATACATTAAATTAATAATAGTAATAACAATACTTACCTGTGAAGTTAAAAAAAGAGCTTGATTCAAAATATGGCCTCCCAGAAACACGTATGCTGGAAGCAGCAGTTAATGGATCAATCCGCAGCATCCTGAAGTCCTTGTATGATTCATCTGGAAGATAAAATACTTATTAACTTTAGACAATTAAGTATGGATGAAAAAATTTCAAGGGTAACCACTAAAAGAGCTATAGCACATACCTTCCAAACCTGTAAAGAGAAATAAATGGAATGTAAAAGCAGATGGGAAGTTACAGTTGAAACTCTGGTTAGTAAACTGTGCTTTGATCAAAGACAATTTTAAAATTAGTAAGTCAACAAGCCTTTTGAGACTTTCTCTGGAGTCTTAGAATAGTGTAAGAAGACTATGCAGAAAATCAAGTGAAAAGAATTATTTTTTATGCTTTCCTAAATGTACTCGGAGCTGTACTTTATGAGGATTTGATATATCCCCTGAGCTCTAGTAGCATAGTGCCTAAGGCATTTGACTGATAACCAGAAGGCTGGCTGTTCAAACCTATTAGCTGCTCCTCAGAAGGAAGGTTGGGCAATCTACTTCCGTAGTGACACTGCTTTGGAAACCCAAGGAGGGGTCACTATGAGTTGGATCTGACTCAATGGCAATGAGTTTGTTTGTTTGTTTGTTTCTGGTTATTAAAATTATTTGGGTTAATTTTTAAATGCACACCCAATTTCAAAGCTCAAAGGATAGATTTGGCAGGGAAAGTGGACTTTATTCAGATGGTTATATTATCCTATTCACTGCCATCTCCTAACAAGAGTAGTTGTATTTTTCTTTTCCACTCATTGCCTGAGTAATGCTGGTGGGAAGACCTGAAGGCTGCTCAAGACAGCACTCCTGTGTCTGGAAACTGGGGCTGCTGGCACGGCCCCAGGTCTGTCATTTACTTTGAATAGTGCGGGAAGGCTGCTTAGATTTTTTTAACAGCTAGAAAATATATTCTATGACTGGAATTCAACAGAGACGATGCCAGAAAAGCATCCCTTCGGTTTATAGCACAGGCGACTCACTTCAGCTCTCACAATCACCTATTCCAACGTGAAAACTTTCCCGAACCACTTTCTCCCCATCACTCAAGCTAATTCTTTTGTAGCTTTATATTAACATGTCCACCTAATTATCCGTGAGTCTTGCCAACGGGTGCTTATTTTTGTGGTCCTAGAGAGCAACCACAAAATATCATTGTCAATCCTCAAGTCTTTCAGACTGGCTGAATGCTATAGTTGTAGAGAGATAGTACCTCCAGACTCCTTCTGAAAGTAAAAGTAATTCAGAAATCAGTCATTCTGCATCTCACTAGTTACAAAGCACTAACATTTCCCAAAATTCAGTGTGTTATAAATGTTTGTAAGCCAAATGCTTGAAATTCTATGGAAACATTGTCTTACTTGGTGTTTGTTTCCAGGACTGACATTATAGAATTATTATCCATGGCATAGTTGAAATATTGTATATTTGGAATAAGTAATAAAAAATAATGCTAAGAAAAACCGTACTTCTGTCGAGTCAGTTTGACTCAGAGCAACTCCTCCTTAGGTTTCCGAGGTGGTATCTCTACAGAAGTAGATTGTCCAATCTTCTTTCTAAGGAGTGGCTGGTGGGTTTGAACCATCAGCCTCCCAATTAATGGTCAAATGCCTTAGGCACTACACCACCAGAGCTCCCATAGATTATCCATTTTTCATAAATATTTTTAAATACCATCACAGTTAGCCTAGTTGTAAGTTCTGTCTCCTACTTTTTTTTTTTTTTTTTCCTAAACCAGGTATGTTGGACTTTGTCCTAAATTGACAATGGGCTCCAGGGGATGGTGTGGAGATGGTAGGCATTGATCCAAAGGGGACACTGTCCATAGCAGGGAGGAGGTACTATGGGCTTCACCCAAGGAAGGGGTGTTTTTCTCTATAGTTCTACTCTCAGTAGGGCCAGAGTATTGTCCCATCCTTTAGAGGGAGTAGGAGAAGGAAAGGGCAATGGCATGGAGGAGTCTGACTGGCCTGCTGGGCAGCCAGCCAGCTGAGCAAAGGGAGTAACAGCAGACCAGGACCTTCATTTCCTGGAGCAGGAGGGAGAAAGAAGGAAAGGCAATTCCCACAAGACAACTCATAGATTCTCTAAGGATCTAAAGATTAGAAAAACAAATCAAAACTCACTGCCACTGAGTCAATTCCAATCATAGCGACCGCCAAGGCTATAAATCTTTATGGAAGCACACTGCTTCATCTTTCTTCTACAGAGGGCTGGTGGGTTTGAACCACTGGCCTTTTTGTTAGCAGCCAAATGCCTTAACCACTACACTATCAGAGCTCCTTAAAGATCGGAAGGGACCAAGCATTTTACATCTTGATGTCCTGTCCAAGGTAAAAACCCTTTATATGATATTCGTTTTTTAAACCTGGTGGCATAATGCCTAGGCGTTTGACTGCTAACCAGAACACTGGCAATTTAAACCCACCAGCCACTCCTCAGAAGGAAGGTTGAGCAATGTACTTCCATAATGATATTGCCCTGGAAACTCAAGTAGGGGTCGCTACTGGATGGCAGTGAGTTTGGTTTGGATTGAGTGTCAGGGGAGGAGTCCCTAGGTGGTGCAAATGGTTAATGCTGTCAGCTGCTAACTGAGAGATTTGAGGCTACCCAGAGGCGCCTTGGAAGAAAACCTATTGGGCACAGTTTTACTCTGACACACATGGGGTCATCACGAGTCAGAATCAATGCCATGGCAGCTAGTAATGTCATAGGATATCACTATTTTGAGGACCACAGTGTTGACACAACTTGAGGGATTAAGACTGAGGAGAGAAGAAGAGGGAATGGAGTCAGGCCACAGTGGTGTGGGAAAGAGGAGACATTAGATGAAATGAATGTGGAAACATGGCTTTTGTAGCAATGGGAGTAGAACAGCATTCCAGGGTTGGGTTATCCCTGATAATTGGGGGACAGTGGAACAAGCCATGGAAAATAAGGCTGTAGTCAGCTAGGGAGAAGGACAGAGCTCAGGACACCAATGTCTCTTTGTGTCTTCAGGCAGGATTGTGGGTAGCCCAACACTTCTTTCCACTGACTCCAGGCCCTCCCAGAGGTACAGTGAAGCCAATGTGGTCACTGAATTGTGCCTGGGCCAGGGGTCCAACGAACAATTCAGTTGTGACTAGGAGACATTTCCAGCAAAAGCTAGAGTCCCTCTATGGAAGTGAGAACTGACAGAGAGTCTCTCCCCAGACAACTCTTCACACAGTTAGAACAGCTGAAAGGTAACAGAAAGTTCCCTGAGCAGTACTGGTAAAGCAGGTCTGGGAAGAGGAGTGAGGGAGATTGTGGGCCAGATCCTCAACAAGTCCCCAGTGACAGGACAGACTAGTATGTGGAGAATCCAGTATTACACTTGACTTTGAGACCCTCAACTCCTCTCAGCTCTGCCAGCTTCTAAGTTACCTCTGCAGAAAAGAGCTTCAGAACTTCAAGGGTCCCCCACACGTGGGAAGGAAAGCCAGAGAGGGAAAGTGAGTGAGCTCCTTCCAGTGAGGTCCATCTCCCAGAAAGGCATGAAGATCCTATCAGTGCTAGAATTACAGAGTTGGGAGGCAACTTAAAGTTTTAGTTTGGTTCTCTCTCCTATTCTCTGCATATTTATTTATGCATACAGTTCAGGCATTAAAGTCTGTTTGTTTAGCTGTTTTCATCCAATTTGCCAATGCCTTTGAAGTCTAAAATAGTGGTGAGAGGCTCCATATCAGTGCAGAGACTCACTGTCTTCTTTTTCCTTTCTGAGACTTAAACTAAAAGGTTATTTATAGTTTAAGCATCTATGTTTTTCATATGTACTTTTCTCATTACTGCATCCTAAGCTTTATATCAGCATTTTTCAGAGATACAAGGAAGTCTACCATGCTTAGTGTGCTGAAAGAAACCAAAGAGATAATAAAATAAGGAGGAATTGAGGATGCATGAAAATACTTGAGGTTCTCCTCTTTTCCTTCCACTGGAAGATAGGTAAGATTTGGATGAGGATTGGAAGAGCCTGAAGAAGAAAAAAATGGGCTGGAAATTTTCAGCCTTCCCACTTGTAATGGCAGCCTTCAACATTCACTATACCCATGACACCACCTGCAAAGAAGCACCCAGTCAAACAGCAATGTGAGCATTGTTTCCAGGTACTCTCTCGTTTCCCTTTGTAAGCCTTGTTCCTACAGCCTCTTCTGTGCAGCCCAGTAGGAGTTTCTAGGGTTTAAAATCACCACTCTACTCAGATTAGCCAGTGAAGCTGGGCAGTGCAAATGTTCTGAGATCAGCCACTAACCCAAAATTTGTGGGTTCTAATCCACCCAGTGGCTTGCAGAAAAGGGCCTAGCCAAGTGCTTCCATTACAATTACAGCCGAGAAAACCCTATGGAGCAGTTCTACTCTGTAGCACATGGGTTTGCCATGAGTGAGAGGCTAATCTGATGGCAGCTAACACCCCCACCACCACTCAGGTTAGCCTGCAATTCTCAGATTTCTGTTCCAAATCAGAACTTAACATCTCTTGACCATCTTCATCAATTATCTGATTGAAGTAATTCACAACTGCTTTTTAAGACATTCATAACACAGAAGAAAAGAAATAACAGGTCCCTTTGTGGGGTGGCATTTCATTTACTTATCTCATTAAATCAGCATAGCCAACATTATAGACAAAGAACTGTCTACTAGTAAGGGTTAAGTAACTTGTTCAAGGTCAACAACTTCTTTGTGGCAGCATAGAGATTCAAATTCCATCTATCTGATTCCAAAGCCTATATTCTTTCCAAATAAAGACCATGTGAGAAAAATATTTCCTTAAGGATGGAAAGACTCTATATGTATCCGTTACTTCATGTTCATGGTTTTTTGCCTCTTATTTGCCCTCCTTCCCAGTGAAATAAATGCATGGGATCAGCATTCCAGCCACATATGTCTCCCTTCTGCCCCAGGGAAATCTCTATAACAGAGTAATTACTTAGAGGAGGGAATATGGGTTGGCACAAGAAAAGCACAATCACACATGTGCCAGCGCTGAGTGATTGCTACATTGAAGCTGGTATGCTATTTCCTCTTTGGAGTTCCTACTGAGATGGCTTGCCAGTAGGTACCAATTAAGCCATAATGAATAATGGCGTGCAAAACAGAGGAAGATCCTCAATGAGATGGATTGACACAGTGGTTGCAATAATGGGTTCAAACATAGCAACAGTTGTGAGGATGGTGCTGGATTGGGTGGTGTTTCATTCTGTTGTACCTATAGGGTCACTATGATTCAGAATCAACTTTATGGCATCTAATCACAACAGCTAATAATAACTCCTTAACAAAAAGGGAAAATGAAAGCTTAAATGAATTTAGTGCATTTAGTTCTTACCCTGTGAATGTTCCCAAACTGAAATGTTAATTTGGAGATTATTTAGAATTAACTAATAATATAATGCTACCTTTGCCAAACAAGATATGGTATCCCATGAGGATAAAAATAACAAAATGAATTTAGTACAATGTCTGTGTGTTTTTCATGAAATAGATGAGCTTCTCAAAGTCATGATATATGCAAAAAATTTTTAGAAAAACACATAGACTTGAGAAAAGCTAAAATCCTATAAAGAATTTAAAATCCTATCTAAATTAAATTATGTTAATATAGTAAAACTAAGCTGTGGGGATTTAAGGAGAGAAGTGGAGTTTCTTATCTTACTTAGGTTTACAATTGGAACCCTAGAGCCTACTAAGAAATATGTCACATTATTTACTGCTTTCAAATTTAATAATTCTCCAACTAACCATGATGTTCAGAGATGGAAATGTCATAGTTCTTCGAATTCCCTGGCTAATATGGTTAACCAGAGACCTTTTTTAAAAAAAGTTTAAACTTTCTTTTAAAAAAATGTTCTGCCTATTTTCCTGTCTTAGTAAGTACACTCAGTGTGCTCACCAGAATCTTTATCCCACCTCAGAACCATTATTTTACCTTACAGTGTTTATGGAAAGTATAAAGAGATTGGACTGAATTTATAATAACTCTGCAAAACAGCCTGTTGTTGCTTTTTTGATAAGCGTCTTATAGGAATTCATTTAGTAGTGAGTAAACTCTTTCAAGTAAAAAAGTGAGAAGTAAAGCCAAAGGATCTATTTGAAGTTTCAGTGAATTCTAGCTCAGTAAATAAAAGTTTCCTCTACTTTCCCAGTTCAACAAACACTAAGCACCTATTTGATGTGGAGATTTCAAAAAACAGATTCAGTCTTTCATTTAAGAAGCTAAAACGATTAAGTAAGTAGTGGTAATTGAGCCTATCACATAAAACCCACTTCTATCAAGTCAATTGTGACTCATAGTGACCCTATAGGACAGGGTAGAAATGTACCATAAGATTTCCAAGTCTGTAATCTTTCAGAAACTAACTGCCACATCTTTCTCCTACAGAGCAGCTAGTACATTTGAACTGCAGACTTTTCATTTAGCACCCAAATGCTTCAACCACTGTCCCATCAAGGCTCCTGTCATAAAACCAAAATAAATAAATAAATAAAACCAAACTCACTGCCATCAAGTCGGATCGGACCCATAGCGACCCCTCCTTGGGTTTCTGAGGCAGTATCACTACGGAAGTAGATTGCTGACAGCCTCCGGTTAGCAGTCAAATGTCTTAGGCACTATGCCACCAGAGCTCCTGTCTATCACATACAGGTATACATGTAAAATACAATGGGAATCCAAATTTAGTAGTCTCAGGGATTAGTAGAGAAGAATGAAGAAGAACTACAGAGAACATGACATTGGAATTAGCCATGAAAAAATGCATGCAAAATCTAGGCACAGAGAAGATATTGGGCAGGTCATTCCAGGAAAAAAAAAAAAAAAAAAACAGCATTGATAAAGGCATACAGGTAAACTACATAGCACTTAGGGTAAGTAGGAATTTTTCCATATATGTAGTCTAGAGTATAGGAGATCTGGTGGCTTAATGCCTAAGGCATTAGACTGAGACTGCTAACCAGAAGCCTGACTTTTCAAACCCACTAGCCATTCCTCAGAAGGAACGTTGGGCAATCTATTTCCATAGTGATACTGCCTTGGAAACCCAAGGAGGGGTCGCTATGAGTTGAATTTGACTCCACAGCAGTGAGTTTGATTTTGGTTTGGAGTATACGAAGGGAGATTCAGAGACAATGGTTATGATGCTAGAAAGGGAGACAGGAACAAGATTTGTGAGAGGTTGTATATTTTGCACTAAGGCACTCTGTCTCAGAAGAAGCCAAGAGAATGATATGATCAAATTTGAGTTTTGGAAAAGTCATTATGATAGGAGTGTGGATGGAGCAAGGTTGGAGACAAAAAGACCAGAGAGGAGTTTATTGCGGGAGACTGTTTAAATTAGACAGTAAGAGCCTGGCTAGGACAGTGACAGTGAGATTGCAGAGGAAGAAGGAGATCTGTGAGTTTTTTGAAGTAGGATTGATAGAACTTGTTGATTGACTCATTTAGATTATAGTTTTTAGATGAATAATGGAGCTCTGGTGGCATAGTGCCTAAGGCATTTGACTACTAACCAGAAGCCTGGTGGTTCAAAACCACCAGCCACTCCTTAGAAAGAAAGTTGAGCAATTTACTTCCATAGAGATACCACCTTGGAAACCCAAGGAGGGCTCACCATGAGTCGGATCTGAGAATAAATGGATAGTTGATGTGTTAGATTGGGTTCTCTAGAGGAACAAAACCAGTAAAGCTTATATAGAGAGAGAAAGAGAAAATTATCTTAGGAAAATGGCTCACACACTTATAGAAGCTGGCAAGTTCCATGTTCTTGGATCAAACGTCAAGCTGGAGGATTTTCTCGACTCATGCAGCTGCAGGGGGTGATGAGTTCAAGGTTGGCAGGCAGTATACTGGCTGTTGACTCCAAAGAATGACGAATCCAAGATCTCCAGGCCTAATGGTGCATTGTTCGCTCACGGACAGTTGTAGGCAGCACAACAGAATCCCGATCCACAGAAGACTGTCTCTTTTCCCAGAATGTCCATAAATATACTGGAAGCAAGCCACACCCCTAGGGAAACTCCTTTTCAATGGATTGGCTGCTCGAAACATATACATCTGATCCCATCATTGGAACAACCCACATCACAATTGCTTGAACCATATAGAATTGTGGTCCAGCCAAGTTGACACACAGTTCCATCTATCACAGTTGACTTCTGCAAAATAGGGTAGATAATAAGATAAAGAAGTTTAGAAGAAAGATCGAGAATTTTAATTTGTACTAAGTGAATCTTAGAAGACTATATAGGATGTTCAAATGAATATCGTTAAAGGCAGTTGCATGCATGATTGCATGACTGAATCTTCAAAAAGAGCATCCTACTCCATGCAGTCAGAAGTGTACTGAGTGGGAAATACTAAATAACACAAATGTTCAACATTAGATGGGTAATCTGCAAATAGATACTGAAAGACTACAAAACCCATTCACCATCCCCAATTATAAAGTCAGAAGGTGTGTATTGTGGCTTTTATTTTTTAAATGTGTGTAGGATTCAGGCCTCAGTTTCCCCACTGTTTTAGGACTCCATTGAACTTTTATCTCAGCTCATCCCAGAAGAATCCTATAAAACAACCACCTTTGCTGATTCCAGTTTATCTCCCAACTGAGATGCAAACTTATTGATTCTGCATTAAGGAATCTTTTCTGATTCTATGAAAAAAAAAAAAATCATGGATAAGGTATTTTATTCTGATTAGTGGAATTCATCTTTCTTTCTCCATTCCAATATGCTGTCCATGTACATTTCCCCATTCAATTCTTCATGACTTCTGGCTACACAGCCCCCAATCTGGTTCCTTTATATGGTGGATTCTTATACTTGTATTCAGACACATTAGACTCAATGTGCCGTGTAAATCATCCTACTGTATGAACTAAAAGTTCAATCCCAGGTCTATACTAGGATTCAGCCATTCCTACCAATGACCATATAGATGTATTGGATTTCTTGTTGGCTCTCTAAAAATACCTAATTTCTTATCAGAACACAAAAAGAGGAGTTTTATCACAAAGATTTAAACACCATGTATAATCAAATTTCCCATATAAAATTGGAAGGATAGTTTCATATTTGCTTTGGATGTACTGTTAGATCACTTTGATTTAAGGTACAGTAAGCAATGTAATTCTTTAGATAATTTTGCCAAAGAAGCTGCTAGGGAAGAACATATGGAAAAACCAATCCAGTGTGAAACAAGATTTGTTGGAAGATTGAATACAAGTTGAGGCCAAGGATAGAAAATAGTTGAATCACTTGCTTGCTTGTCATAATTCTAACTCAGTGTATTTCAACCCTGGCTATGGATCAGAGTCACCTTAAGAGCTGTTGTTTTTCCTTAAAAAAAAAGAAAAAAGAAAAAAGAATTGGTCTGGGTCCCAGTTCCAGAGATTCAGTAGATATTTCATGTGTACTTTTAAAAGATTCATCGTTCTGGTGTCTTTTATTCATGACACAGAAAAATGACCTTTCAGAAAAAATTAAATGACAATCCATAAGTATTTATTTAGCCAACATGTGAATATTCAGAGTGACCAGGATGGGTCGGAGTGAAATAAGGCCTGTACAACAAGGCCTGTGCTCTAAAGAATCTATCAGCATGTTTCTGAGAGACACTCCATGCTGCTCAAAATTTCTCTGGGTCTTTCTGGAACAGCAAATGAGATCAGGCCTTAGTTCATGTGTCTTACACACAAGTTAGTTCTCCCCTCCAACCCTTGCCAAAAATTATTAGTAAATCTATCCAAAGACACTTATCAACCTGTGAAAAACAGAGGTGAAAGATATACTTAGCCAATTCTCAGCTAGATAAGGGACTAATAGTTGCTGTAGCAGATTAGGGGAGATTGTAACATTGCCAGGAGGGATTAACAGTAATAGAAATGGATCTATTTGGTCTCCAGGGCTTTGTCCCTCTTTCCCTATCCAAGATCCTGTCATGGCAAATGAAGAATGATGATAGGAGGACCTTGGCTGACAAACCCTCTTACCTGGGAAATCTGACTCCCTGGGGGTATCAGCAGTGAGAATAACTGAGATCAGGGAGAAAGTGGAGCTCTTTCCCCTGAATATACTCAAGCCCATTCCAACTGAACCTCCAGATAATTTCTGACCATTGATAACTGGATTCAGGACCCACTGTTATCAAGATCCACTCTCCTGCCCAGCCCTGAAGTTGATACTGACTGTCTTAACAGGATTAGGCAAAGATAAGCAGACTTGAGGCCCCAAGGTTCAAGGACAAGACACAAAAGAATTAGAGTCATATTCCATCATCATCTTCATCATACCTTCCATTTACTGAGTGTCTGTTCTGTGTAGCCTCCATATTAAGTGCTTTATATCCATTATCTCATGAAATACTTAAAGCGGTAGTTAGGATGGCTTACATGAAGGAAAAGTCCAACTCTGTGTGAGCTAATGTTTTTGTGAAGGTCTCAGGCTTTCTGAGGCTCTTTAAGGGAACTCACAGCTGCTGAGTTAGAGCAATGATCGCTTCATTAATCAGTATGGATTCCCTCAAAACTGTTTTAGAGTTTTGAAAGGGAGGGAGGTATTGCAGCTATTATCTACAGGTTTGAGGAATGGTTGAGTGGAATAATATAGTCCTTAAAGTCTGGTCCAATTGGGTAGGAAACAAACAAACAAACAAAAAAAAACCAAACTCACTCCCGTCAAGTCGGATCTACATATAGCAACCCCTGGTGCTATAGTGCCTAAGGCATTTGACTGCTAACAGCTGTCGGTTCAAACCTATCAGCCACTCCTCAGAAGGCAATCTACTTCTGTAGTGATACTGCCTTGGAAACCCAAGGAGAGGTCAATATGAGTTGGATCTGACTAGATGGCAATGGGTTTATCACTACGAAAGGAGATTGCTCAACCTTCTTTCTCAGGAATGGATGGTGGGTTTCAACTGCCAGCCTTCTGGTTAGCAGTTAAATGTTTTAGGCACCATGCCGCCAGAGCTCCCATTAGGTAGGGAAGGAGGTAGAAAATAAGGGAATGAAGTTCCTTAGGAAACAGTGTTAGAGTTAGAGGGGCTATAGAGAATATTTGGCCTAATCTTTCACTTCAGATCAGAAGAAATAGAGACTTAGAGAGGTTAAGTGATTGTCTACAGAAATTCAAAATAATAATGCTGAAAGAAGATGAGGATTCCAGACCCCTATTTTTTTCACACTAGGTTCCTTCTGGTTAAAACAACATAAGTGGTTTTCAAGGAAATCAAGTCAACTATTGAACAAGAGAAAATGAAATTGTTGAGGAAAAGTTACTGTGGTACAAACAGACAAACAGCAATGGCCAAAGGAAAAGAATGGCTGCTACAGGAATAAATAGAGAAGACAGTGGCATTAGAGGTGTCATAGGCAATATGTAACTAGGTGACAAATGGATGGCCTAAGCAACTAATGCTTTTGGGAGCTGAAAAGGAGGGATCACTGAGATAGACTGGCATAACCAGATGAAAAAGAACTTATTGCACACATTTTATCCTCTGCTTTAAAAGGCCATAACATCTCAGATTCACGGGGATGCTGATGTTTTGCTCTTTTGTAATACTAAGGATATGCTACTCAAGCAGCAGAATAGGATTTAATTTTAAGAATGTTAAACAGTAGATGAAAAGACTTCAGTGTATTTTGCATATAAATTGCCTTTTAGATACCTTAATTTTCTGCTTAAGCTGACAGACATAAAAGAATATTGAGTTCTACAAAGTTCTATTTACAATTTGCAATGTTGTTAGGGGTTGTAGAGTCGGCTCTGACTCATAATGAATCTGCATGTAGCAGAAGGAAACACTGCCCAATAGAGTATCCTCACAATCCTTGCCATGCTTGAGTCCATCACTGCAGCCACTGTCAAACCATGTCATTGAGGGTCTTCCCCTTTTTTGCTGACCCTCTACTTTACCAAGCATGATATCCTTCTCCAAGGACTGGACCTTCCTGATAACACAGCCAAAGTAGGGGAGACAAAGTCTGGTCTTTCGTGCTTCCAAAGAGCATCCCAGCTGCACTTCTTCCAGGACAGATTTGTTCATTCTTCTGGCAGTCCTTGGTATTTGCATTAGTAATGCTTAGGGAGCTCTAGTAGCATAGTACCTAAGGCACTTGACTGCTAACCAGAAGGCTGACGGTTCAAACCCACCAGCCACTCCTCTGAAGGAAGGTTGGGCAATCTACTTCTGTAGTGATACCTCCTCGGAAACCCTCCAACTCGAGGGCAGTGAGTTTGGTTTTATGGAATGCTTAAAACTTCAACAAATTAGGTGGGATTTTTTTTTTATGAGGCTCATGCAAAGAAAGTTGAGGCAGCAATATGTTTCTATTGTTTATACCACTGTTTTTATCCATCCTTTAATCATCTCCAATTTTTATAGACAGACATGGGTCACATTATTGTTAGTTGTTGTTTGGTTCTGTCCAGGCAGTTCCAACTCACAGTGACACTAGGTACAGCAGAACAAAACATCGCCTGGTCCTACACCATCTTCACAATCACTGCTCTCTTTGAGCCCACTGTTTCAGCCACAGTGTCAACCCATCTTGTTGAGAGTCTAATCTATCTCACTGACCCTCTTATTTACCAAGCGCGATGTCCTTCTCCAGAGACTGGTTCCTCCTGAAAACATATCCTAAATATGTGAGAAGAAGTCTAGCCATCCTTGCTTCTAAGGAGCATTCTGGCCATACCATTTCCAAGACAGATTTGTTCATTCTTTTGGCAGTCCATGAAACATTTGTTATTCTTTGCCAAAATCGTAATTCAAATACATTGATTCTTCTCCCTATTCATTGTCCAGCCTTCACATGCATAGGAAGTGACTGAAAATACCATGATTGAGTCATGAGCAACTTAGTCCTCAAAGTGATATTGTTGTTTTTTAATACTTAAAAGAGGTCTTTTGCGGCAGATTTGCCCAATGCAAATACATCATTTGATTTCTTGACTGCTGATTCCAGGGGGGTTGATTGTGGATCACAGTAAAATGAAATCCTTGACAACTTCATGCCATGTTATTAATGAGGCAAAAATATTCCATCAGTAGGAAAAAGTTATGTGATCAAGAACTGATGGTATTGAAGAAAGAAGTCCAAGCTGCACTGAAGGAACTGGTGAAAAACAAGGCTTCCAGAATTGCCAGAATTATCAACTGAGATGTTTCAACAAACAGATGCAATGCTGGAAGTGCTCACTCTTTTATGCCAAGAAATCGGGAAGATAGCTATCTAGCCAATTGACTGGAAGAGATTCATATTTGTGCTCATTTCAAGGAAAGGTGATCCAACCGAATATGGAAATTATTGAGCAATATCCTTAATATCACATATAACCAAAACTATGCTGAAGACAATTTTAAAAAGGTTGCAGCAGTATATCATCAGGGAACTTCCAAAATTCAAGCCAGAGTCAGAACAGGATGTGGAATGGGATATTATTGCTTATGTCAGATGGATCTTTGCTGAATGCAAAGAATACCTGAAAGATGTTTACCTGTGTTTTATTGATTATGCAAAGGCATTCAATTTTGTGAATCATAACAAATTATGGACAACTTTGTAAAGAATGGGAATTCCAGAACATTTGATTGTGCTCATGAGGAACCTGTATGCAAACCAAGAGGCAGTTTGAACAGAACAAGAGGATAGTGGATGGTTTAAAATCGGGAAAGGTGTGTGTTAGGATTGTATCCTTTCGCCATACTTATTCAATCTGTATGCTGAGCAAATAGTTCAAGAAGCTGGACTATACGAAGAAGAAAATGACATCAGGATTGAAGAAGACTCACTAATAACCTGGAATATGCCGAAGATATAAACTTGCTTTCTGAAAGTGAAGAAGATTTGAAGCACTTACTAAAAAGCCTTCAGTATGGATTCCACTTCAACATAAAGAAACCGAAGTCCTCACAACTGGACCAATAAGCAACATCATGACAAATGGAGAAAAGATTAAAATTTTCAAGGATTTCATTTTACTTGGATCCACAATCAGCATCCATGGAAGTTAACAATCAAGTAATCAAAAAATGTATTTCATTGGACAAATCTGCTGCAAAAGACTCTAAAGTGTTAAAAAGCAAAGTTGTCACTTTGAGGGCTAATGTGCACCTGACCCAAGCTATTGTCTCTTCAGCAGCCTCATCTACATCTGAAAGCTGGTCAATGAATAAAGAAGGCCACAGAAGAATTGAATTATAGTGTTAGGGAAGAATATTAAACATACCACGGACTTCCAGAAGAACCAACAAATCTGCCTTGGAAGTAGTACAGCCAGAGTGTGCCTTATAAGAGAGGACGGTGAGACTTCATCTCACCTACTTTGAACATGTTATCAAGAGGGTCCACTCCCTGAAGAAGGATATCATGCTTGGTAAAGTAGAGGGTCAGCTAAAAAGGAGAGGACCCTTAACAAGATGAATTGACACAATGGCTGCAACAATGACCTTAAGCATAGCAGTGATTGTGATGGCTGTGAAGGGCTGGGCAGTGTTGCATTCTGTTTTACATGGGGTCTCTATGAGTTGAAACTAACCAGATGGCACCTAACAACAACAACAGGAAAAGTTTATTCTTAACACATTAACACCTCAACAAGGCCTGCTGATTATACTTCTAAAAAGACTCACAGGTGTCTGTCTCCCTTCCTCTTCCACCTCACTGGACTATACTAATGAAAAGTTTCATAACTTCTTAACACTCTATTGCAATAACCTGGTCCCAATCGATCTTTTTGCCTGCAGAAAAACCTCTTAAGAAAGTAATACAATCTGATTCCTAGGGGTCGATAAATTATATATTCTATTTGCATACTGCAAATTTTGTGCCAGATATTCAAGGCCAAAGGAGAGAGCTTGCTTGTGGAATTTTCAGAAGTTGGTATTCCTCAGAGAAATGTTTAAAATCTGATGTTTGGAGTTTGCTAATTCTACCTAGTCTTCTTTTTGTTCAAATTAATCCACCAGTGTTGGAAATCATTCTTTAGGTCAAATGCAAATTTTTGTAAACCTACTATCCTTTCAACTTGTCATAAGAAATTCTAAATGGTAAAGACAGAATCCATTTTCCAGAAAATCTGAAAACAGAAGCCCAAATAAGAATCACTTAATCAGGGAAAGCATTGCTCTATTAAATTTAAACAGTTTTGTTCCTAGCCAAGATATATTTATTTGTCATTTCCAGAATTACTCTTATAAGTATCTGGTTATCATAACCACAAAAAGACAGCTTATTAGTTTTAACCACTGGATAAAAGCTTGTAGCATTTTCAAGATTTCTGGTTTCACCCTTTTAACCCAAAGAATATCTATAAATAGATGGTAAAGTCTGGGATTTCCACAGCTAAGTGCTACTATAAATAGCTTTAAACATTTTCCCACTTCATGCTTTCTAAAAGAACATTCTCCACTTCCTTTCTTGGATAACCTCTGGGAATAAAGTGAGATTGCATTGAGATTTTTACTGAAGGAGTTTAATAAAGCTCTTCTAATGAACCTCCTAGTGACTCTAAACATTCATCAGATACTGAAAAACCTGAAAATAAAATGACAACAAATTTGTTAATCTAAATAGTTATTTCTAAGAAATGCCTTTTTAAATTAAGCTTTTAGAAACTTCATCCATTTTCTCTTTTCATTTATATTCACAAAAAGCAAAACTGAACCAAAACTAGGATCATTAAGTTAACAATTCTGATTTAACTTACGTGGAATTTATTCTTAGTTTTTTGAGAACTTAACATGGTTGTGCACATAGTGGCTACAAAATGAAAGAAACTTTTCTTATATAAGAGTTGTGAATTCACCTCAGTTTTGGGGTATCCAGACTATTTGTCTACTTCTTTCTTCTTTTTTTTTTTAAGAATATGCATAAGTCAAATGGACTGAAAAATTCTCAATTCTTTGTAACATTTCCATCATTAAAACTTTCCTATGGCACATGTCTGGGGCAGTTAGAGCAAGGCCAGAGCAGTACAACACTGCCTTACAAAAATTTCTCTAGAGGGATACCTAATGACTGCATTCTAGCAACCTCTGCTGGTGGCTATTTCTGACAGAGAAGAAAGTGAAATTAGCTAGACTTCTAAAGGACAGAGAAATTAATCAATGAAAGAACAGCAATGAGAACAGTAATGTCAATAAAACTTATGTCCTTACTCTATATTTTGGTAAAAGAAAAAAGAGGGGCACTGTAAGAGTGAGCTTTTAAACTACAAATATAGTGGTAACTTCAAAGGAAACATTGTTCTTTCCTTCATCTAGTTAGTCATTCCACCAGTATTTCTGTGTAGCTAGTACTGTACTGAGCTGGATGTGACTTGATGGCAGCGTGTTGCATTTTGTTTAGCACTATACTAGATGGTGAGAATATAAGATGAAATAAGCAACGTCCTGACTCAGTGACTCCTAAGGAAATTGTAATATAACAAGAAATGTTAAACTAGTATAAATATACTGATAGAGAAGTTCTACAGAGTGTGGGTAAAATGCTATAAGAAAACAAGGCAGAAGTGAGTAGCCTTCCATATAACTTATATAATCATATAAATCACTATATTAAATGGGACAAGATAAGAACTTCAAATCTATTTGTCTTTTATTCTTTAAAAGTTTTTTTGAAGTAAGTCCAAAAGAGAAGGCAAAGGGACCTAAAATTAAGAGAGAAATAGAATAAAAAGCAAAATACATGTTCTGAAGGTCTAAAATCTTGCCATCTAGCAAGCTTCAGTTGAACACGTCAGTGTCAAAAAGACAAAAAAAATTAAGTCAATGACTTTAAAAAAGTAAAACTCTTCCTAATTTTGGGGGGGTTCCTTTCTTATATATCTGTTTTATCAACATTTAAGTCATTAAAAGCTATTATATGAGGAGTATTTGGACAAGAACTAGAAGGGAACATAGAATTAAGAGAAGAATTTGACACTGATGTATTCTTCAAGAATATGCATGTTGTTGTTGTTATTTGCCATCAAGTCGGCCCCGACTCATAGCGACCCCTCCTTGGGTTTCCGAGGCAGTATCACTACGGAAGTAAGAATGCCCAACCTTCCTAGTGCCTTCTATATGCCAGGCGCAGTCCTGGATGCTGCAGACACAGTAGTTAACAAAACAGATAAAACTCCCTGACCCATGTAGTTTATATGCTAGTGGAGAAGACGGAAAATAAACCAGAGAGATGAGTGAAGTAGATTGTAAGACGGAAAATAAACCAGAGAGATGAGTGAAGTAGATTGTCTCCAAAGACTGCTGCAGACAATTGCTGTCATTCCAAATGCACTTACCACTCTGGCTTGACCTATAACATATAGAATAGAGCACAAGTGAGAATAATGCCTGCTCTCTAGTCTTTGCCCTTAAGAGGCATAGCAGCTTCCATACTTTGTCACTGGGAACTTTGAGCCACTATGTAAAAAGTAGAGAGAGAAGCTCAGCCAGGCCCCTGCTGAAGTGCCAAATATTTGAGTGAAGCCATTTCTGGCATCCTAGCCCCAGCTGACTTTCCAGATGAAAGCAGCTGCATCGTGACTCCAGCTGGAACCACTTACAGCAGAAGGACCACCCAGCTGAGCCCAATCAACCCACAGACTCATAAGAAATAATAAATTGTTTCTTTAAGCCACTAAGATTTAGGGGAAGTTTGTTATGCAAAAAAGGCTAATGGAAACAATAGAAAAATGTATAGTAAGGTAATTATTGATAACAAAGTAGTGTGCTGGAGTCTACTAGTAACTGCTCAAAAGAGCCAATTGTTAATTTTGGGGTATGTTGT
>NW_006921787.1:398504-416258 GCF_000298275.1 Orycteropus afer afer | reverse complement strand
GCCCGTCTTGTTTCAGTGCCTATGCTTAAACTGCCCCCTGGCTGAACACTCTTCTCTTTGGCTTCCTGGGTTCCACCCCTTCCTCCTGTTCTTCCTGCCTGCTACTCTGTGCTACGCCTGTGCTTACCTTGCTCCCGAAGAGATACCACCTCAGAAACCCAAGGAGGGGTCACTATGAGTCCAATTGACTTGATGGCAGTGAGTTTTTTTTTTATTTTTTGGTTTTTATCATTAGATATAATTGAATAAATTATACTAACTACTTTTCAGTATTTTACTACTTCTATGTTCTTGAGTTTATTCATGCCCATTTTTTCAGTATGGTAGAAATACTGCATAATGGTCTGCTACTGTGTATCTCTTCCCATGATGTAAATATTTACAACATGGAAATTGGTAAGTGTTGTAAACCTGACTTTGATTAACCATTTTATTGTTTGCATGGGCTTAAGAAAGTGATGGAGAAAATGTTAATAATGCAGATTAAATTTTAAAGTATGTTGTATCTATAGCTGTTACATTGGTGTAACACAAAAATATAAATAAATATTCTTCCAGAAAATTATTACCTAATTTAGGAAACAAATGAGTAAAGTCCAAACATATATATTTGCTGTTTCGCTTGGGTCTTCCTCATTAACACACAAAAAAATTATCAACTAGCGTTCACATGAGATGATATTCATTCAACATTTGCAGCCATAGACTGGTTATAAATACAAGAGTTCTGCAACAGTTGACGAAAGTCCTTTACGTAAATCAATTAGCTATATGGAATTTACAATAAATACAATTAAGAGCCACTGGCTCTTCAGAGTGGATGTGCAGCAGAGGACATTATGGAATCCTGACCACAGGCTTCATTTGTGTATAATTTAATATTATTTGTAAGCTGTGGCTGCATATCGTTGATAGCAGTAAAATTTATAACAAACTTATATACTTAAATGTACACATATCTTTTTTTTTTCCCCCTAGAAAGCCAACTATGACATAGCTACAAGGACTCTACTAGACCTTAGAACTTAGAAAGTTCTTACACCCAATTCCTCCCTATTATTAACATCTTACATGAATATGGTGTATTTATTACAATTGATGAACCAATATTGATTCATTATTATTAATTAAAACTCAAAGTGTACTCAAATGCGCTAATACTCTTTTTCTATTAATTTACAAATATTTAGAGATTTTGTAGATATTTTTCTGTTATTGATTTCTAGTTTAATTTCATGATGGTCAGAAAAAAAAAGGTATTGTTTTAAGTCTTTTAAATTTGTTAAGGTATGTGTTATGGATGGAATTGGTAGTGTAGTGTCTAAGGCCTTTGACTGCTAACCAGAAGGCTGGCAGTTCAAACCCACCAGCTTCCTCAGAAGGAAGACTGGGAAATCTACTTCTCTAGAGATACCATTTCAGAAACCCATGGAGGGATCTCTATGAGTCAAATGAACTCAATGGCAGTGAGTTTGGTTTTTATGGTTTTTAAAGTAAGTGTTGTAAATCCTAATCCTTTCACTTGTGGTTATAATCCCATTTGGGAATGAGTTTTCTTTTTTTATCTTAATGAAATAGTATTAGTGCAGGGGATATTTTTAATCAATCTGTTCTGAGTTATAAAAAGAGCAGATTAGGAGATGCTAAGCCATATGAAGGGCACCCAGGAACAAAAGCTCAAAAGAGACAAGGACCTTCCTCCAGAGTCAACAGAAATAGAAAGTCGTCCCTTACAGCTAGTACCCTGAATTCAACTTCTAGCTTTCTAACTGTGAGATAATAAATTTCAGTTTTTAAAGCCACTCACTTGTGGTATTTCTGCTATGATTTATTGTCCCTGTTTCCCTCTTTTCCTATCTTCTTCTAGATTGTTTGAATATTCTTTTTTTTTTTTTTTTTTTACTTTTATTGTGGTGAAACCATGCACAAGATATTTGCCAACAACTCCCATATTTACAACTCAGGGACATTGATTACATCTTTCTTGTTGTGCCATCATTATTGCTATCTTTTTCCAAAATATTGCACTACCTATTAGCATAAACTCAATGTCCCCCAAACAAAAGCTTCCCCTTCCCCCACTCCACCCCGATAACCACTAATAATCCTTGGTGTGTGTGTGTGTGTGTTTGTATTCCCCACCTCACCCCCAACCTATCTAGGAATTTTCCCTTCCCTCTCCTCTCATCCCTGGTAACCAACAAAGAAAATTTCCTTCTATTTATAAACTCTTCCTTGACTTTTTATAATAGTGGACCAATACAACATTTGTCCTTCTGTGACTGACTAATTTCATTCAGCATATGTTTGAATATTCTTTACTATTCCATATAAATTCATCTATTGTTTGGCTATACATATATATATATTTTTCTTTTGTAGTAGTTCTAAGGATAACAGCATACATATTTTACTCTTTTATAATTTACTTACAGTTAATATTTTCCCACTTTAAGGAAAATGTACAAGGCTTACAACCATATTGATCCCTTTCCTCTGCCACCCTTTATGTTACATTGTCATATGTACTATAACTACATACACTGAAAACCCCACTAGACAATGTTATAATGTTTGCTTTCAACTGTAATACACATTTTAAAGTACTTTACAAGAGGAAAATAGTCCATTGTATTTATCCAAATATTTATTCCTTCTGTTACTCTTCCTTCATTCCAGAAAATTCAAATTTCCTTTAGTGTATTGGCTAAGGTATTTGACTACTAAAGAGAAGGCTGGTCGTTCAAACCCACCAGCCTCTCCTCCGAAGGAAGGTTGAGCAATCTACTTCCATAGTGATACCACCTTAGAAACCCAAGAAAGGGTCGCTATGAGTCTGGTCTGACTTGATTGCAGTTCGTTGCATTTTGCATTTTACACTGGTGACAAATTCTGTTAGTTTTAGTTCATCTGAATTTTTCAAAAAAATTTGCCTTAATTTCTGAAGGACATTTCTGCTGGGCATAGGATTGCGAGCTGACAGTTTTTTTTTATTTTTTATTTTTATTAGGATTTGGGTGAAGATTTACAGAGTAAATTCACTTTTCATACAGCAGTTCACATATACTTTGTCTCATGTCATTGACCAAAATTTACAATGCAGCAGCTCCCCTCCCACTTCCTCCCCATAGTTACCTCCTCCCAGTGTCCATCCCTTCATACTCTTCGAGAGGCCCATTGTCTGCCAACCCTGTATATGATCTTGGATACACTCTCCATTTAGACATACATAATTGTTTAGCTTGTTCACCCATCTATCCGTCCCTATACCCATGTTTGCTTTCATTAACAACTCAGTATTGTATTTACAAAGGGGTTCATATTTGTTGTTTGTACTGCCCATGTAACTCTCTCTGTCTTTCTCATCCTCAATGCTGCCATATTGGTCACTCACATTTGGTACATTGCCCTTCTCTTCACCCAAATCAATATTTATCTCTATCTATCTAACAGCATTCCCTCCCCTTCCCTCCCACCCCTGGTAACCAACAAAGAAAATGTCCTCCAATATATAAACCTTTCCTTAACTTTCACAATAACGGACTAATACAATATTTGTCCTTTTGTGACTGACTTATTTCGCTCAGCATAATGTCCTCCAAGTTCATCCACGTTATGCGGTGTTTTGCAGATTCTACATTATTCTTTAGCGTTGCATAGTATTCCATTGTGTGAATGTACCAAAGTTTGGTTATCCATTCCTCAGTTGTTGGACACCTAGGTTGTTTCCAAGTTTTGGCTATTGTAAATAGTGCTGCGATGAACATCGGCGTGCATATATCTGTTCTTGTTATGGCTCTCACTTCTTTAGGGTATATACCTAGTAATGGGATGGCTGGGTCAAATGGTATTTGTATTTCCAACTTTTGAAGGAATCGCCATACTGCTTTCCACAATGGTTGTACCATTTTACAGTCCCACCAGCAGTGTATGAGAGTCCCAATCTCTCCACAACCTCGCCAGCATTTGTTATTTTCTGTCTTGTTGAACTTTGATACTAGTGCTGGAGCAAGATGTTATCTCATTGTTGTTTTGATTTGCATCTCTCTAATGCGAGCTGACAGTTTTGTTTTCATCCAGCACTTTAAAGATGTACCATGGTTTCAGATGAGAAATCTACCATCATTCAGATCATGCTCCTCCAATAAGTAATGTGTTGTTTTTATCTGACTGCTTTCACAGTTTCTTTTCCCCTTTTTTCTTTTATTCCATTTACTTTCCTTCCTTCCTTGCTTTTACAGTTTGGCTATGATGTGTCTTGGCATGATTTTCTTCAAGATTATCCTGATTGGGGTTCACTGATCTTCTTGAACGTGTAAATTTATGTTTTCCACCACATTTCGTAAGTTTTAAGAATTCCCCTCTTTCTCTTCTTGCTCTTGGATTCCAATGGCATAAATGTTTGACATTTTGATATCGTTCCCCAGATCTGTGAAGTTCTGCTTATTTTATATTAAATCTTCTCTCTTTTGATTTTTCAGATTGGAAAATTTCTATTGATCTATCTTCAGGGGTTTTCCTCTGTGATCTCCAATCTACTCCTGAGCCAATACAATGAATTTTTATTTTATATTGCTGTGGTGGTTAAGTTTGTGTGTCAATTTGGCTGGGCCCAGTTGAGTGGCTGGGCAGCTGGATGTAGTATTTCCCATGGGGAGACTGGTAATCAACTCCATGGTGGAATCTACTGTGAGCAGCTGAGTAGCTGCCTTTGGGTGTGTGGTCTGCTTGCCATATAGAAGAAACAGCTTTGGGAATGTTCCCTAGCTTATGGCACACTTGAACCCTGCATGGAGCCATGTCGTTGTTCAGCAGCCTGCCATGCTCTGCCGACCTTGAGACTTACAATGGACTTGAACTAATGGCCTGCCATGTGGTTTGGTAACAGTGGGACTGAGCCTTTTTATTTATCAACCTTGGGTTTGTCAGTCTCAGCAGCCAACAGCTGTCTAGCTCCAGTGGGCTGGGAGCAGGAGGCAGAAATTAAGCCCAAGGTTGAGGGGCTTTCACCCAGCCCCTAGAGCCTGGCACTTTGAACTTGGGCTTAAAGCCTCCAAACTGTAAGACAATAAACTTCTGTTTAAGGACATCCCATTTGTGGTATATATTCTTGTCAGAGTGGCACTAGGTAACTAGAACAATTGCATTTTTCAGTTCTAAAATTCCCACTTGTTTCTTCTTAATAGTTCCTATTTCTCTGTTCAGAATGTCTATCTTTTCATTCATTTCAAGCATGTTTGTAATAGCTGCATAAAGACTTTGCTAATTCCAGTATCTGGGCCATCTCAGGGTTAGCATTTGTTAACCATCTTTGTCCTTGAAAAATAATAATCTTTTCCTTGTTATTTGTATATGGAGTAATTTTACATTGTATCTGGAACATACTAAATATTATGTTGTAAGATTTGATCCTGTTTAAATTCTTTGAGAATGTTGATTTTATTGTTTGTTTTAGAAGGCACTCAAGTTCTGTTTTACCTTCTCTGGGCAGTGTTCAATTTTAGTGCTGCTTTCTAAGATTTAGCTATGCTGTTTGAGTCAGCTCAATGAATGAGCCCTTTAGGGGTCAGCCTTAAGACTTAAGCAGTCATTTATAAACTAGTGCAGCTCTCTAATCCTATGCTATGCTTTCTTTGGTTTGGTCTGTGCATTTGCAGCTCCAGGATAAGCTCAGGGCTTGTATAAATTCATACACAGAATTAGCAGATATCCTTCTCCAATTAAATTCTCTCTGGCACTTCTCACATATCATCTGACTCCTTGAGGCCCCTTATCCTGGTTCCTGTGACCATAAAGATAGTTTTGTTTGAGGTTTTAGGTGTCCTTGCTGCCACCACAGCAGTGTACTCTGCAAGTAGATCTGGCTTCGTAACTGGGCCAAGACAGAAAAAAGAGAAGAAAAAGAAAACATATTTCCTATTTCCCTGTAGTTTTCAGCTCACAAGAGCCCCCTTTCTCAGTTCTCTGGCCAGAAAGAGAGGGTTTCTCTTGGAATTTTTACTTTCTGCACCTGCTGTGCAGTCCTCTGACTCAGGTTGCCAGGTTACCCTTGGGTCAAAATCAAAAAAGGAAGGGAAGACAACCTTGGAAACTTAATTCCAAGTAATTTTTTCAAGTTTTTAATTCACTCCCCTGTTTGCTGTTATTTGCTTTTAATATCATTTAGGCAGTTGGTTTTTGTATTCTATTTAGGATTTTTACTTGTAATCGGCGAGAGAGTTCCAAAAACCAAACCCACTGCCATAGGGTCAATTCCAACTCAGAGTGAGCCCCACTGGGTTTCTTGAGGTTTTTAGGGAAGTAGATCACCCCATCTTCCTTCCGTAGTGGCTGGTGGGATTGAACTTCCAACCTTCTGGTTAGCAGTCAAATGCCTTAAGCACTGCACCACCAGAGCTCCTTACTGAGTGCTTGTTGTTGTTGTTGCTGTTGTTATTTGCCATCGAGTCAGCCCAGACTCATAGCGACCCCTCCTTGGGTTTCCGAGGCGTATCACTACGGAAGTAGGAATGCCCAACCTTCCTTCCGAGGAGTGGCTGGTGGGTTTGAACCGCCAGCCTTCTGGTTAGCAGTCAAGTGCCTTAGGCACTATGCTAAGCACTAATAAATGTTGAATGGAAAAAAAAAAAAAAAAAAGTCTGCTCTATCTCCTTTACTGGAGTGTTGTCTTTATAAACACAAAAAAATGTGTTTATCTTCTTTATTGTGATGTTATTGACATCTAATCCAGTGTAGTATATGGGTGGGTCAATAATCACTGAATTAATTAATATTGGACAAAGAAGAATGAACAAGAGAATACTAAAATGATTATGATAAAATAGAATTTAGCCCAGAATATATGTAGTGAATCTAAATGGGAATAATGAGAGAATTATACACATTTTCCTAAAAACTTGAGATTAACTACAAAAATCCTGTAAATACACAAGCGTTTTAAAAGATTTAAATGGAAGGATATTGCAGTTGCAATTTTAAACAATAATAAATAAGCTCTCAGCAGAGAGAACAAATAAAATACCATTCAGAAAACAGTCGAAATTGGCATCGATTTTCAAGAGAGAAAAAAAAATCATTTGAAATCTAGGTTTTGAGTTCTGATTAAAAAAAAAAAAAAGAAAAAAACTAGCAATTGTGTGTGTGCAGAGAATAAAGAAAGAGAGGAAGCTTATTATCCCCTGTAAACAATGTATAATAAGAGGCTTGAAAGCAGAGATAATGGAAACTGTCCTTTAGAACTGCCCTTTGAGGTGTCAATGCCTATCCAAATGAAGTAATCAGAAAGACACTCAGAAGCCGGATAATAAAATGGTCACAGGTTGAGGCAAGAGACATAAATCTAAGGTCATCAGTACAGGAAGAATGACATTATATAGGATGTCTGTTGACATCTCTTGGCAACTGAGAAGGGGAATTATCAGGGGATTCTCTAGTAGAGTGGAAGAGTAATTGATGTTCAGTCCCAAATAACTAGAGCTCATTCAAATGATCTGTCTCCAAAGGTAGTGTTTTCTTTGCAGAAATGAATGGGTGAAAGAATATTTCCAAAGTATATATCTTTCAAAAGAAAAGTAAGAATTTGCTTAAATGACAAAAGTTATTAGAAGGCTACAAATTGGAGAAATGCTATAGTTCCACTGCATGGGCTTTTCAAGGCTGTGACCCCTTGGAAGTAGATCACTTGGAAGTAGAAAGTAGGCCTTTCTTCCAAGGTGCCTCTGGGTGGGTTCAAACCAACGTTTTGGTTAGTGGTTGAGCACTTAACTATTTACACCACCCAGGACTCCTTGGTTGAATTTTAATAGCCTTCTCATTTCAGAAATTTCAAAGAAGCATGTACAGAAAAACTTTTTTTTTTTTTTTAAAGCAATTTACAACATTTTCTTTAAAGCATAAACAGCTTTAAATACTGACTATAACACTCACTATTGCTAGCATTTGTCCAGCCAGCAAGTATTATTAGTTCACATATAAGCACTGGGCTGCTAACTGCAAGGTTGGTGGTTTGAACCTACCCAGAAGGATTACAGGAGAAAGATCTGGCGATCTGCTTCCTTAAAGATGTTGTTGTTTGTTGTTATGTGCTGTCAAGTCGGCCCCGACTCATAGCGACCTCTCCTTGGGTTTCCGAGGCAGTATCACTACGGAAGTAGGATTGCCCAACCTTCCTTCCGAGGAGTGGCTGGTGGGTTTGAACCGCCAGCCTTCTGGTTAGCAGTCAAGTGCTTTACACCCAAGAAAACACTATGGGGCAGTTCTACTCTGTCACGTAGGGTCACTATGAGTCAGAATCAATTCAGTGCCACCTAACAATAACGTTATTAGTTCATAGAAAACCAAAAACTCACTGCCATTAAGTTGATTCCAACACATAGTAACCCTACAGGACAGAGTGGAACTGCCCCATATGATTTCCACAGCTATAAGTCTTTATGGAAGCAGACTGTCATAACTTTCTCCCACAGATAGCTGGTGTGTTCAAATTGCCAACCTTTTGGTTAGCAGCCAAGTGCTAACCATTATGCACCCAGGGTTTGTTTAGTTCATAGGCATAAAGAAAAATAGAGTGTGAAAGGTGAGGAGAGAGCAAATGGCAGTAGTAAAGATAGCAGTAAGGGGCAGGGATGTTTCAGTGGTCGAATTCCCCCTTCCATGTAGGAGACCTGGCTTTGATTCCCAGCAATGTACCTCATCCACAGCTACCACCCATCTGTCGATGATGGCTTGTACAGATGTCAGCAGAGCTTCCAGACTAAGATAGACTGGGAAGAAAGCCTTTTGATTTACCTTTGAAATTAGTCAATGAAAGCCCTCGAAAGATCATAATGCTTCGATCTGCAACCAATTATGGGGACGATGCAGGAACAGTTTGGAGGCTTTAAGTCCAAGTTCAAAGTGCCAGACTCTAGGGGCTGGGTGAAAACCCCTCAACCTTGGGCTTCAGCTCTGCCTCCTGCTCCTGGCCCACTGAAGCTGGAGGCTTTTCTTCACTCAGCGGCTGGCTGCTGAGACGGACAAATCCAAGGCTGACAAATAAAAAGGCACAGACAAACCACATGGCAGGCTGTTAATTCAAGTCCATTGAAAGTCCCAAGATCAGCAGACCATGGCAGCTTGCTGAACAATGACTCGGCTACATGCAGGGTTCATGTGTGTCACAAGCTAGAGACCATCCCAAAGCTGTTGCTTATATATGAGAAGCATTACCACATCCCTAAAGCAGCTATTCAGCTGCTTGTGGTAGGTCCCACCATGGAGTTGATTGCCAGTCTCATCATGGGGAAAAACTACCAAACCAGCTGCTCAGCCACTCAACCAGGCCCAGCCCAGTTGACACACAAACTAAACCACCATGGTATATTTTCTATTTTTCTTTAAGGCAGGAAAAGAGAAATGGGGTTAAAAAAAAAAAAAAAAGCATAACCTACCAAATAAAAAACAAATAACAAGATGGTAGACTAGACATTCCAATTAAAAGACATTGTTAGACTGAGTTAAAAAAATAATTGTGTTGTTTACAGGAGACATCTCAAAAGGGACATAAGGACACAAATTGTAAACTATATAAAAAGATACGCAAACACTAAGCAAAAAACCTATTGTTGTTAGGTGACCTGAGACTCAAATTTACTCTATGTACAACAGAACAAAACACTGCCTGGTCCTGGGCCACCCTCAAAATCATTGCTATGCTTGAGCCCATTGTCACAGTCATCGTGTCAATGTACCTCCTTGAAGGGCATGGTGTACTGAATTACATGGTGTGGCTTTTCTAGCCATAGTCTTGGTAACTCCCACCAGATTACTGGGTGGGACCATGTAAATATCTGTCAACATGGCTGGGCAGCTGGTAGTAATTATTTCCTATAATAAGACTGGCAATTAACTCTGTGATGGAATTTGCCTTGAACAACTGAGTAGCTGCTTTTAAACTCCTGATGGTTAAAGTCATCCACCTGGGGTATTTCTGTCGGAGCTGCACCAAGTAATCTTCTGAGAAAGTTCACTCTCAGGTGTGTAGAACTCTGATGTTGGGATTGGTCAGTTTTGCCACTCTGCTAGGCTTAAAATGAGCTCTCCTAGAGGCAGAGGGGGGAATCCGACTGCCAGCTGAGATAGACACACTGCTGAGAGAGACACACTGCTCTATCTTAAGTACATTCCTGAATTTGAATTGTAGCTTGTTGCTTCCCTAATAAACCCCATAATCTGTGAGTTCTGTGTAGCCACTGCAGCAAATTATTGAACCCAGCAGAGAGGTGGTGGGTGCTACAGGAGGGACGATTGGTGTCAAGGTTGGTAAAAGGGCTAGAAGGTGGCAGCATGTCTGGTCTCATAGGAACAGGCCTTGGGCTGCTGATGGTGATTCTGTCTTCCTCTTGTGCTGTTAGGAGGTCAAAAGATGCCGCCTCCTTGTCCCTTTAGCAAAGGGCTTCCTCTTTTTTCCTGACCCTCTACTTTACCAAGCATGATGTCCTTCTCCAGGGACTGATGCCTCCTGACAACATGGCCAAAGTTTGAGAAGGTGAAGTCTCACTGTCTTCACTTCTAGGATCGTTCTGCCTGTACTTCATCCAAGACAGATCTGTTTGTTCTTCTGGAAGTTCATGGTATTTTCGATATTCTTCACCAACACCATAATATAAAGGCACCAATTCTTTTTTGATATTCCTTATCCATTGTCCAGCTTTCCCATGCATATGAGGCAATTGAAAAATACCATGGCTTGGGTCCCCAAAGTGACATCTCTTCTTCCTTCCTTCTTTCTTTTTTCATCCCCTCCCTTCCCTTTCCTTTCTTTCTTTTTGTGGTTTGGGTGAAACTTTATGGAGCAAATAATTTTTCATTCAACATTTGTACACATATTCTTTTCTATAGTTGCAATTCCCTCAATATAGTAGTGCTCTTCCTGCTTTCTGCGTGGGTCCCCCTTATTAATTTTTTCCTCCTGCTTCCTGCCTTCTGAGCTTTGTTTAGGGACAAATGCTGCTCTCTGGTCTTGTATGGTTGATTATTCTGAGGAGGACATTCCCCACAAATGTTATTGTTCACTTTATTGGCTTGTCTGTTGTTTGGCTGCAAAATAATCCCTGGGGGGTGAGTTCAGTTCCAGGTCTGAGTGAAATAAGTCAATCACATAAGGACAAATATTGTATGAGACCACTATTAAAAAGTGGTCACTTTTTACTCCTTAAAAAGTGAAGGAAAGGTTTACACAGAGAAAGAAACATTCTTTGATGGTTACTAAGGATGAGGAGAGAAGAAAGGAAAAAACAGTAGCTAGATAATAAAATTAAAGGGGAAAAAAAACACAAAAACCAAAACTCACTGCCATCAAGTTGATTCCAACTCATAACGACCTCCATTGGGTTTCCAAGGTGGTAAATCTTCACGGATGTAAATTGCCCCATCTTCCTTCTGCTTAGTGGCTGGTGGGTTTGAACCAACAACCTTCTGGTTAGCAGTCAGATACCTTAGGCACTATGCCACCCGATCTCCTTAGCTACATAATAGAAACATATTAATTTGGGTGAAGGGCAAGGCAATACACAATAAGGGAGAGATAAGCACAATATCACCAAGGCAAAGGAAGACACTGAGAAATGCACAAGAATTATAGACAACAGAGGTAAATACACACACAATCCTGCAGTATCAGTAATAACCAACAGGAGTCTACAGGTAGACTCACAGCCAGACATGCAACCTGAACATGCATGTGTAGGCAAACAGAACTATACCTATGACCATATATAGGTTTGGCAGAGGATATTTGTACATACTTATTTCTATGTGCTGTTAATATATTAATGTATATAGTGAAGCAAAGAGAGGGCAAAGTGATAACTTCCTAGCCATAAACAAATACCTTGTGGGAATGAATCATTGGGCTTGAGGGCTTAGGACCACAGTTTCAAGGGGCAGCTAAGTCAATTGACATAACATAGTTCACAGAAACAATGTTCTACACCTTATTGTGGTGGGTAGCAACTGGAGTCTTGAAAGTGAGCAAATAGCCGTGTAAGATGCAACCATTGATCTCTCCCCTTCTGGAGAAAAGATTTGTGAAGAAAAAGACTCAAGGAAACAATTAGTCCAAAGGACTAATGGACCACAAGAACCATAGACTCCAGTACCTTAAGGCCAGAAGAACTAGATGATGCCCTGCTACCATTATTGAATACTCTGATCAGGACCAGAGGAGATCTTGGAAAGAATGGGAAAAAATGCAGAACAAAATTCAAAATAATAAAAAAGTCCAGACTTACTCATCTGGGAGAAAGTGGGGAAACCCCCAAAAAGGTTGCCCTTAGACATCTTTGCTTTTTAACACTTTAAAGAAGTCTTTTGTAGCAGAGATTCCCAATGCAATACATCATTTGATTTCGGACTGATTCTTCCATGGGCGTTGATTGTGGATGCAAGTAAAAAGAAATCCTTGAAAATTTTAATATTTTCCTCTATATATCGCTATGCTGCTTATTGGTCCAGTTGTGAGGGTTTTTGTTTTCTTTATATTGGGTATGATCCATATTGCAGGCTATGTATAGTCTTTGATCTTCGTCAGTAAATCTTTCAAGTCCTCTTAACTTTCAGCAAGGGAGGTTATGTCATCCACAGATCTCAGATTGTTAATGAGTCTTTGTCTAATCCTGATGCTGTATTCTTCATACAACAACAACTTTGTCTAATCCTGATGCAGTATTCTTCATATAAGAATGTCTGATTTATGGACAACTCTTACTTGCCCTTTGTTGTTGTTGTTGTTTGCCTTCGAGTCGGCCCAAACTCATAGCGACCCCTCCTTGGGTTTCTGAGGCAGTATCACTACGGAACTTGCCCTTTAGTGTTATGTAAATTTGCCCTCACTTTGAAACAACTGAACCAACTCCCGCTTGCAATGAGTTCTTCATTACAATCACTTTCACTTGCTGCACATGTAGTTTATAAATCATTGAAAAGCTTCCAGCCTTTTCTCACACTAAGGGCTAAATAAGGGCATTATGTACCTGTTCTGACTTATTTACAAATTCTTAAAGACACAGTTAAGAATGGATCTCATTTGTACCTCAGGGACTGCCTGTAGTCCAGCTTCTCAGATTATTTGCCTAACATTCAGATTGATTAAGTGTGGGAAATGGATATAACCCTGATGCACACCTTTTCTGATTTTAAATCACATAGTATCCCCTTGTTCTGTTCGAATGGCTGCTTCTTGCTCTAAGTACAATTTCCACATCAGTGCCCTAAGTGTTCTGGGATTCCCATTCTTCACAATGTTATCCAGAATCTGTTATGATCCATACACAGGAAAGCCTTTGCATAATCAATAAAACACATGTAAAAATCTTGATATTCTCTGCTTTCAGCCAAGATCCATCTGACATTAGCAGTAAAATCCCTCATCCATATCTTCTTCTGAATCCCACTTCTGAATCCTTGTTGATATAGTACTGCAACTATTTTAAAATTTTCTTCAGCAAAATTTTGCCTGCATGTGATGTTAATGAGTTTTTTCAATAATTTCCTCATTCTGTTGGATCACCTTTCTTTGGAATGGGCATGAATATGGATCACTTCCAGTTGGTTAGTTAGGTAGTTGCCTTCCAAATTTTTTGGCATAGAAAACCAAAAGGGAAGAATTATGTTAGGCATTTTACAAGCTGAAAGAAAGGAAAAAAAATCAAGCCTCAAGTTGCAATATTGAAGGATTATATGGGCAAAAAATTGAATGACACAGGAAGCATCAGAAAAAAAAAAAAGAGGAAGAGAAGGAGTATACAGAATATGTGGCTAATTGCCTCCATAAGCAAAAGTCACCTTTACATTAAACCAGAACTGGATGGAACCCAGCTATCACTACTGAACAGTTTGATTAAGGATTCTATAGAGGAATCCTGATCAAAAGTGGGGAAATGTAGAACAGAATTTCAATTTCTAATTAGACTCCAGACTTTCTGGAGCCATGGAGAGTGGATGAACAACTGAAAGTAATGCCTTGAGATAATGTCTCGACCTAAAACCAAAAATTTCCCCTGAAATCTTCTAAAACTGAACAATACTTTAGCTGAATTAATAAAAAGAGAAAAGAAAAGAAAAAAGTCTGCCTTGAGTGTTATACTCTTTTTTAGAACTACCTGTATATGGGATCAAATTGATAACAGTAACTCAAAAGATTAAATAGGGAAACGTTAGAGGATGGTGAGTTTATGTTAATGGGGGAGGTACATCTCAGAAAGGCAAAGAGAATGGTTGCACAACTAAAAGAATGTAATCAGTGTCACTAAATTGTGCATGTAGGAATTGGTGTATGATTTGTTGTGTGTCTTCTCAACAACAGGAAAAAATAAGTAAAAAAATTTTGAAGAAAAAGATAGAAGAAATACAGGGTGTAAAAATGACATGCATCAGAGGCCCTCTAACTTCATGAGGGGGGAGGATAATCAAATCAGCATCACCCCAAAGCTGCTTCCTATGAGATGCAAGTCAGGCATACCTCCACTCTCTAAACTTTTTACCAATTCTAACAACAGCTGTCCCTCCCATGGTACTCTCTACTTCTCTGAGGATTCAATATTCATTGCAATGGCCACAGAGAACCCTCAGATTGTGATCATGATTATAGTATTTTTAGGGAAGTAACAGGTTACAATTCAGGATCAGGATCAACTTGGAAGTAACAAGAATAACTCAGGATACAATTTTTCGATTAGGACAGTTTCTCCTTGGCTCCTCCTGTTGGGACCCTGCACTCTGCCTGGACCCTTGCTCTTGACCTTAGCCCTCACTCCAGCAATAAGTGCCTGGAGGCACCCCACTCCACTGGATAGTCTCTTGGAGGGAGGATCTCAGTTCTCTTGTTTCTTGGGCCAGGAAAAATTTATTTACTTATTTTGTTCCTGTAGCTTGCCTCACTCCATGGCCTGGGAAGCCTGTTGTAGATGCCTTGCTCCACAGGTCAGGAAGCCCACCACACCATCTCATGCTGGCCTCCTGGTTCCCACTGTCTAGTGCTGCTCTCACATACACTTTTACAGCTCTCCCTATCACTTGGGTCTACTAGTTTCTCAACATATGGACCTTGGGTCCAAAGGACACATTCTTTTCCTGGCTTTTCTTCTTGATGGTTGTGAGGTCCCCCTCCAACCTCTGGGATTGGCTCCCCTTAAGCTTAGTGGGACAGCAAAACTGACCAATCCCCTACAAGGGTCCACACACCTTGTTTGCATAGTCCCATCCCCTAGAGATTTCCACATAGCTTATTCACATTAGAGAAACTGTCCAATCTCTTGGTGGCCCACAAAAACTTTATTTCATAGTCCCAACCAATTATTTCGGGAGCTCTGGTAGCATAGTGCCTAAGGCACTTGACTGCTAACCAGAAGGCTGGCAGTTCAAACCCACCAGCCACTCCTCGGAAGGAAGATGGGGCAATCTACTTCCGTAGTGATACTGCCTTGGAAACCCAAGGAGGGGTTGCTATGAGTCGGGTCTGACTCAACGGCACATAACAACAACAACCAATTATTTTGTTTGAGTTACAAGACCATGGCTAGAAGAGGCATATTAAAGCAATTCACTGCTCAGTACAGAGTCATTATACCAAAAAGAATTGATTAATATTCAACCATTTCAGGAGGTAACATATGATCAAGAATTGATGATACTGAAATTTTGATGAAAACTAGGCTCCAGAAATTGATGTAATACCAATTGAGATGCTTCAACAAATGGAAAGGAAAACTGCTATGGCTATATTAACATAAGGTAAAGCTAACTTTAAGTTCAAAAGAATTTTTTGAGATAAAGATGGATATTTCATCATAATTGAAAGAATCAATTCAATAGGAAGATAAAACAACTAGTTTTGGATTAATAATATATGTCTTTACAATATAGAAAGCAAAAATAATAGAATCAAAAGCAGAAATTGATAAATATATAACCATATACCACCACACATCTGTCAGTTTGCCATACTCTGATAGTTTGCGTGTTGCTCTCAGGCTGGAGGCTATGCAACTGATATTTCAAATACCAACAGGGTCACCAATGGTGAACATGTTTCAACAGAACCAGATTAAGATTTGGAAAAAGGAAGGAACCATCCACTTCCAAAGAATTTACCAGTGAAAACCTCACAAATAGCAGTGAAATACTGTCTGATATATTACTGGAAAACTTTATGAGCTTTATGAAAAACTGATGGGGCCAGAAGATGAGCAACAAAAACCATATGATCTACTATGCCAGGAAAAACAAATTGAGGAGAAATACTGTGGTATTCATCACCACAAAGAATGTTTCAAAATCTATCCTGAAGTACAATGCTGTCAGTGATAGGATAATATCCATACACCTACAAGGAAGACCAGTTAATAATTCCTCACTGCTGTTGAGTTGGATCCGACTCATAGCGACCCCTTCTTGGGTTTCTGAGGCAGTATCACTACAGAAGTAGAATGCCCAACCTTCCTTCTGAGGAGTTAATAATACTATTATTCAAATTTACACACCAGCCACCAAAGCCAATGAGGAGATTGAAGATTGTTACCAACTTCTGCAGCCTGAAATCGACCAAACATGCAATCAAGATGTGTTGATTATTACTGTTGATTGGAATGCAACAGTTGGAAACAAGGAAGAATCACCAGTAGATGGAAACTATGGCCTTGGGGACAGAAATGACACTGGAGATCACATGATAGAATTTTGCAAGGTCAATGACTTATTTATTGCAAATACCTTTTTTCAAAAATATAAACAGTGACTATACACGTGGACTTTGTCAGATGGAATACACAAGAATGAGATTGACTACATGTGTGAAAGAGGCAATGGAGAAGCCCAATATCATCAGTCAAAACAAGAACAGGAGCTGACTGTGGAACAGAACAGACAGACTATCAGCTCCTGACATGCAAGTGCAAGTTGTAGTAGTTCAAGACAATTAAAACAAGTCCATGAGAGCCAAAATATGACCTTGATTATATACCACTTGAATTAAATTTAAAGAATAGAATTCATGCATTGAACACCAATGACCGAAAACCAGAGGAACTATGGGATAACATCAGGACCATCATCCATGAAGAAAGTAAAAGGTCATTAAAAAGGCATGAGAGGAAGAAAAGAGAAAAATGGATGCCCATTTTTCTTTTTTTGATTACTGTTCCTGTGTGATTACATGGGGTGTTTTTCGTCCATGGGCTTTTAGTTTTTTGATGGTTATTCAATTGTAATTTGTGTCTAACTGACTGGGAGACAATAATAGTCCCCATAAGACACAACTACACCCACACATCTTGCAACTTCACTTACTGAACGAGAGCCACTGCTTCCTTCTCCACCAACGGGCCAACAATAAAAAACCACCAAGAAGAGCCTGAATCACACTTGACTGCTCTTCATAAACAGTTAACAAAGATTTAATACAACAATGCCATGATGCCTCGGAAACAACAGACCATCACAGTCCACACAAAGAAGCAGGATAAAGTGGTAGAAACAAGGGAACAGGATACAGGCCTAGAACACATCCTTGAGGAAGAAGCACCATTGGAACACTCTGACAAGGAATTCAAAGGAATTATATTTAGGTATCTTCAAAGGATTGAGAGACAGACCAAAGAAAACACAGAAGAAACCTTACAAGAATTTTGGAATAAAATACAAAAACAAAATGACAAAATAAATGAAAAATTAGAAATGATTCTAAATCTACAGATAGAAATCCAGAAGATTGATATTAAT
>NW_006921787.1:385047-393484 GCF_000298275.1 Orycteropus afer afer | reverse complement strand
TTCCCTCATCATCTTAGATTTCAAATAACTAAGAACCTTTGATTCTCAGTTGGAGTAAACCTAGATTACCGTGGGCTGGATTTGGGCCCAAGTAGCAAATGTAACAAAAATTCAAATAAAACAAGAGACAGTGAGGTTTGAAGTAGAAATGAAACTAATTCAGAGCTGGCTACATAATTGTTGAATTAGAAATGTGAAGCTTTTTATTCAAAAAGCAGGAAAAAATTGCTGTTAACAATACTACAATAAGGATTATTTTCTTCCTTTTTTCCACGGTCTTTTGCTCAACTTTTCATACTGTTTTTTTTTTTTTCCTATTTAATGTGATTCTAAATAAACAAACATTAAAATTTAAAAAATAACATAGTTTATTGAGTACTACTGAGTTTCAGTTTACAGTGATGGAAAAATCACATTGATTAAGGCTTGCAGAGCCAATTAATGTCACTGTTGCAAATAGTTACACACTTGTTAAAGTTGAATTGGCATAAGTTGTGTGATAGATACATTTACAACAATGACAAAACAATAATTAGCTGTGACAAAACAGAAAGTGTTGTACATTAAGATTGCTTATAACAAAACACGTCATGGGATTTGGTTCCTTGGTTTGTAGAATTAGGGTTATTGTTTCATGAGACATCCCAGTTAATTTGCATAATAATGTATTTAGTGTTTAGTTTGTTGCTTAGACCATGATATCCTAAAACTTGCAAGTGGCCATCCAATGCACAACAATTGGTCTCTATTCACCTGGAGCAACAGATGAAGAGTGTCAGGAATAGGAGGAGGATATGGAATGTGTAGTTAATTACCTCCATGAACAAATGCTTCCTTTGCCATGGGACCAGAAGAACTGGATGGTACCTGATTACTGAACATCTTCCTCAAAGACTCTATAGAAGAATCTTGATCAAAAGGGGGAATATGCAGAACAGAATTTCAATTTCTCATGGACTACAGACTTCCCGGAGCTCTGGTAGCATAGTGGGTTAGGCACATGACTGCTAACCAGAAGGCTGGAGGTTCAAACCCACCAGCCATCCTCGGAAGGAAGATGGGGCAATCTAGTTCCATAGTGATACTGCCTCGGAAACCCAAGGAGGGGTCGCTGTGAGTCGGGTCCGACTCGATGGCACATAACAACAACAACAACAGACTTTCTGAAGCCATGGAGTGTAGATGAACCTCTGAAAATATTGCCCTCAGATAATCTTTAAACCTTAAACCAAAAATATCCCCTGAACTCAACTTAAAACCAAACAAAAGTTTAACTTAACTTGTAAAGAAGGTCCACCTTGAACACTGCACTCATTTAAGAACTCTCTATATGGGATCAAATTAACAACAACAACTGAAAATATTATATAGGAAACTTAGGGAGCAGGGTGTTTATGTTAATGGTGGAGGAACAACTCAGAAAAAGAAGGTGAGAATGGTAACACACTCAGAGAATGAAATCAATGTCACTGAATTATACATGGGGAAGTGTTGAGTTACTATATGTTCTGCTGAACATACTATATGTTCTGTTGAATATTCTCAACAACAACAAAAATAAAGTAAATCAGTAAAGAAATTATTAGTAAGTATGCTGAATATGTCTCTCTCTAAAAAGCAACTATATTTCTATATACAACAAAACAATTATAAAAATAGCTTTTACAATAGAGTTAAAAACATCAGTTAGGAATACATCTAGCAAAAAGACATGTAAAACTTGTATACTGAAAGCTATAAGACATTGCTGAAAGGAATTATAAGTAGAGATACATACCATGTTTATGAATGAAAGGCTCAATATTGTTAAGAAGTCAATTTACCACCAAAGTGATCAATTATAACTCCAATTCCAACCATGATCTCAGTAAGTGTTTTTTGGTAGATATTAACAAACTGATTTTAAAATTTATAGCAAATATAAAGGACCTAGAAGATTCAAGACAATCTTGAAGAAGTATAAACTCAAGAACTTAAACCACTAGGTATCAAGACTTATTATAAAGCTACGGTGTTTATGACAGTGTTGTTGGCTGAAGGCAAGACATATAGGATTTAACAGAATAGACAGTTAAGAAATGCACACAAATTTAATTAACTTATAAAATGCTACTAAAAATAGAAAAACTGCAGTCCTTTCAATAAATAATTGGAAAATTTAACCTTAAAATCTAATTCAAACTAAAATGTAATTAGAGGTGGATTTGTGAAAGCAAAGACTATAAAACTTACAAAAGAAAATATCGAAAAATACCTTCATAAATATGGAATGGCAAAGATTGATTCTTCAGCAAGATACAAACAGCATTAATCATAGAATAAAAGACCAAGAAATTGATTTTCATTAAAATCGGTAATGTTTTTTAAAATCAAAAGACACCATTAAAAAATGAAAATACAAGCCTCAGGCTGGGAAAGCTATTTACTATACATATACCTAACAAAGGACTCATATCCAGGGTAAGTAAAACCCAAACAAGTAAATTTTAAAAACAAGCAAAAAACTAAACACTTCAAAAGAAGAAGATATTAAATGGTTGACAAATATATTAAAAGGTGCTCATTATATTTAGTTATCACAGAAATGTAAAGTAAAACCACAATGAGATACAACCACACATCCATCAGAGAGCTAAAGTTAAATGACTGCCACTACCAAGTGTGGACAAGAACGAGAAGCATTTGGAACTTTCATACATTGCTGGTGGTATGTAAAACATTACCAACACTTTGGAAATCTGTTTGGCTGTATCTGCTAAAGATAAACCTATGCCTACCCTATGACACAAGGAGCTCTGGTGGTGTAGTGTCTAATGCATTTGACTGCTAACCAGAAGGCTGATGGTTCGAACCCACCAGCTGCTCCTCAGAAAGAAGATTGGGCAATCTACTTCTGTAGAGATACCACCTCGGAAACCCAAGGAGGGGTCGCTATGAGTCAGGTCCGACTAGACGGCAGTGAGTACCCTATGATAAAATAAGTTTACTCCTAAGTATATTTCCGAGAGAAATGGGTGATTGTGTCCACCAAAAGGCAAGTAAAATTGTTCAGCTATATTCACAACAGCCCATGTCTGGAATCAACCAAATATCCATCAACAGTAGAATGGATAAATAAATTATAGTATATTTATATAATAGGTTACTACTACCCAACAGTACAAAAGAAAGAACTACTGCTAAATACAACAACATGGATAAATTTTACAAACATAATGAGCAAGAGAAGCCAGACAAAATAGCTATGTCCTACATGGTCCCATTTATATACATTTTAATAAAAGTGAAAAAAAGAAAAAGCATGGTGATAGAATCAGAATGGTAGCTGTATCTGCAGGGGAGGGCATTGACTGAGGAAAAGAACTGGTGTGTTAAAAATATCTTGATCTGGGTGGAAGTTACAAGGTGTGTACACTAGTTACATATTAAATGCATTAAACACTTAAGATGTGTGTACTTTACATACATTGTAACTCATCATAAAGAGAAACTAAAGGCTATGGGTGCTTTAGTGAGGTTTTTTTTCTTTCTTTCTTTCTTTCTTTCTTTACAGAGCAAATTCATTTTTCCATTCAACAGTTCATACACATTTTGTTTCACGGCATTGTAATCCCTATAATGGATTCTCTCTTCCCACTTCTCCCTGTGGTTACCAGTTCCCTGTGTCCTTTCCTATGCATTCCTTTCCTCTGAGCTATCCCCTGTGCAAATACTACCCTTCTGATCTTCCACGGTTGATTGTTCTAAGTAATGTACCTACCTGGCATAAATGTTCACCTTATATGCCTTATATGCCTGCCTATTGTTTGTCTCGAGGAGCTCTGGTGGCGTAGTGGATAAGGCACTTGATTGCTAACTGGAAGGTCAGTGGTTCAAACCCACTAGCGGCTCCATGGAAAGAAGGAGGGTAATCTACTTCTGTAACGATTTACAGCCTCGGAAACCCAATGGGGGTCTCTGTGAGTCGGAAACAACTCGATGGAAGTGAGATTTTTTTTTTTTTTTAATTGTTTGTCTGGATGCCATAGGAGTGAGTTCAATTCCAGGCCAGAAGGGTGACAAGGGGACACAGTCTCAGGGGTTTCACCAGTCTCTATTAGACCAGTAAGCCTGGTCTTTTTTTTTTTTTTTTTTTATCACTTTGAGTTTTGTTCCACATTTTTCTCCTACTCTATCCGTGATCTCTTATGGTGATCCCTTTCTGAGTGGTTGACAGTGGTAGCCAGGCACCATCTAGTTCTGGTCTCAAAGTCATGTAGGCTGAGGTCTGCATGGTTCATTAGTCCCTTGGCCTAATCGTTTCCATGTGTCTTTGGTTTTCTTCATTCTTCTTTGCTCCAGACAAGGAGAGACCAATTGTTGCATCTTAGATGGCCGCTTGAAAGCTTTCAAGACCCCAGTCACTACTTACCAAAGTAGGATGCAGAACAATGTTTTTGTGCAGTATGATATGCCAGTTGAGCTTGCTGTCCCCTGTAACCATGATCCTGAGCCTGTAGGCCTACTGACTCACTCCCTCCAGATGTTTGGCTGTCACTAAGAAGTTATATCTTTCTCCTGTTAGTATATTATATATATGGACATTCTTATAGCACATATGAATATATAGGTAAAAGTATTATCTGCCAAACTTAGATGTGGTCATGAGTATATTCCCTTCTACCTAGACTTACCTGATCATTCAATCTGTCTACTTATGTATCCACCCAAAGATTAATGTTTGCTATTACTGATAATTCAGTATTGTGTATGTAAAAGTGTTTATTTTTGTTGTTGGTATCTCTTGTGCACTTCTCTCTGTCTTCCTTTTCCTTAATGTTATGGTGTTGGTCACTCACTTTTGGTATATTGGCTTTCCTTTCACCCAAATTAATGCTTACTTATCTAGCAATTTTCCCTCCTCTCTTTGTGAGATATTTTTATTGCTTGTATAATATGTTTTCAAGTTAAAATTATTTGTGTCTATGCTATGTATTGGGAGCTCTGGTAGCATAGTGGCTAAGGCATTTGACTGCTAACCAGAAGGCTGGCGGTTCAAACCCACCAGCCACTCCTCGGAAGGAAGATGGGGCAATCTATTTCCATAGTGATGCTGTCTCAGAAACCCAAGGAAGGGTTGCTATGAGTCGGGTCCGACTTGATGGCACGTAACAACAACAACAACAACGTGCTATGTATCAACAATCTCTGGTTAAGCACTCAGCTGCTAGCTGAAAAGTCAGGAGCTTGAACCCAACACCAACTCTATGGGAGAAAAGACCTGGCAATTAGTTTCCATAAAGTGTACAGCCCAGGAACTCCTATTGGGGCAGTTCTACTCTTTACTATGAGTTGAATCCATTTTAACTCAACTTCTTTGGGAACTAGAGTTGGTAGGTAGCCTCCAATGTGTGGAGATGGGAAAGATCAAGGATGATAGAATGGTATAAGGGATGATTTGACTTCAGTTTGCCATATAGCATTTGGAGCAGGTTGAATCCTTAAACTTATGAGTTGGAATAGACCTGAGGACATACAACAACTCTACATTTATCTGTATGTATGTGTGTGTATATGTGTATAAATGTATACAATTATATAGTATTGTGGTAGTTAAGTTTGTGTGTCAACTTGGCTGGGCCTGGTTGAGTGGCTGGGCAGCTGAATGGAGTTATTCCCCATGGTGAGACTGGTAATTAACTCCATGGTGGAATGTATTGGAGCAGCTGAGTAGCTGCTTCAGGGATATGGTCTGTTTCCCGTATGTAAGAATCACTTTGGAAGTGGTCTCTAGCTTATGGCACGCTTGAACCTTGCATGCAGCCGTGTTGTTCAGCAGCCTGCCATGCTCTACCAACTCTGGGACTTTCAATGGACTTGAATAAATGGCCTGCCATGTGGTTTGGTAACATCAGAACTGTGCCTTTTTACTTGTCAACCTTGGGCTTGTTGGTCTCAGCAGTCAGCAGCTGAGTGAAGAAAAGCTTCTAGCTCCAGTAGGCCGGGAGCAGGAGGCAGAGCTGAAGCCCAAGGTTGAGGGACTTTCACCCAGCCTTAGAGCCTGGCACTTTGAACTCTGACTTAAAGCCTCCAAATTGTGAAAGAATAAACTCTTGTTTGCTCAAGCCATACCATTAGTGGTATATTCTTGTCAGAGTGGCACTAGGTAACCAAACAAGTATATATATGTGTATGTGTGTATTATATATATATATATATATATATATATATTTGTTGTTGTTGTTGTTGTTATGTGCCGTCAAGTCAGACCTGGCTCATAGTGACCTCTCCTTGGGTTTGTCTCCCCTAAGACTCCTCCTTTGCAGTGAAATAATCCATAACTGGACTTGTCACAGTGATGAGGACGTCACTAAATATTTCTTTGACCATATTTTCTAAGTAAAAAATACTGTCAAACTGATGGTTTGAAAACATTAAAAAAAAAAAATCTCCTTTTTTGCATAATGCCTATTTTGGCTATTTTTTGCATAATGACCTGGTCTTTGGGATTAAACCTTATCACTAGAAGTAGATTACCCAGTCTTTCTCACAGTGGCTGGTGGGTTTGAACCACCAGCCTTCTGGTTAGCAGTTGAATTCCTTAGGCATTGCACCATGAGAGCTCCTTACTATGTGAGGAGTGAGTATATACAACCACCACCACCAATACCATATATGTGCCTGGCACATGCTGCAAGGAATAAATTGGGGCCAGATTGTAAAGTCCTTGCATGCCATGAAAAGAGTTTGGATTTTATCCTTACAAACGAGAATCACTGAACGATTTTCAGAGGGAGAAGGGTAAGATCAGATTTGTTTTAGAAAGGTAAAACTAGCAATAGTGTGGGAAACGTATTTGAGCTAGGTTGTGCTTACAGCAGTGCTTGGCAACATCTTTGGTACTATAGTTGGAGATGGGATAAATCAAAAGACATCACTTTAAAAAGGAATAGACAAACTCCACTAAAGCAGACCAAAAACCAAAACCACTGCCATCAAATCAGTTCTGACTTACAGAGACCCTATAGGACAAAGCACCACTGCTCCATACAGTTTCTAAGGCTATAAATCTTTATGGATGCAGACTGCCTCATCTTTCTCCTGTGAAGCAGCTGATGGTTTTGGATCACTGACCTACTGGTTACTAGCCTAATGTTTTAACCACTTTGCTACCAGAGCTTCTTCAAATCCCACTAATCAATGAATAATACATAGGATGGGGTGTGCATAGATAAAGAACAGGGAGAATCTGAAGACAACTTCAAGGTTTTTACCACCAAACTCAGGGAATTTCAAGAAAAGAGTAGGCCTGGTAGTGATGAGGGTGATGGTGAGCATACATTCTGTTAAAAATATTCTTACTTTAAAATTCTTATAGAGTATCTAACTCAGGCAGCCAACAAACACATGAAGAAAGGTTCATGATCATTAACCATTCCAAAAAAACAAACTAAACTCATTGCCATCAAGTCAAGTCCGATTCATAGTGACCCCTCGTTGGGTTTCCCAGGAGGTATCACTACAGAAGTAGATTGCCCCCCCCCATCTTCCTTCTGAGGAGTGGCTGGTGGGTTTGAACCCATCCTTCTGGTTAGCAGTCAAGTGCCTTAGGCACTACACTCCCAGATCAAAACAACAATGAGATACCATCTGAACCCAGCACTAATAGCAAAGTTCAACAAGGCAGAAAATAGAAATGCTGGCAAGGATGTGGAAAGATTGGGACTCTTATACACTGCTGGTGGGACTGTAAAATTATACAACCACTGTGGAAAACAGTATGGTGATTCCTTAAAAAGTTGGAATTAGAAATACCATTTGATCCAGCAATTCTATTACTAGGTATATATCCTCAGGATGTGAGAGCCAGGACAAGAACAAATGTATGCACATCCCATTGCACCACTATTTACAATAGCCAAAAGATGGAAACAACTTAGGTGCCTATCAACAGAAGAATTAGTAACGAAACTATGGTACATACACACAATGGAATACTATGCAACACTAAAGAATAATGTAGAATCTGCAAACACCACACACACAACATGGATGAACTTGGCGGACATTACACTGAGTGAAATAAGTCAATCACAGAAGGACAAATACTGTATTAGTCCATTATTGTGAAAAATCAAGGAAACGTTTATATATGGAAAGAAACTTTCTTTGTTGATTACCAGGGGTGGGGCGGGAGGGGAGGAACCACTACAAAGAAAATAAAGAAAAGAATATTCTTATCCTAAGGCATTTGGGAGTAAGGTAAGCACGGGCGGGCTGGTGCTTACTCACTGATCTGCACTGAACACTTTCCCTTGTCACCCTCCCGAGAGGGACCGGGTCTCCGGGAGTAAGGTAACCACGGGCGGGCTGGTGCTTACTCACTGATCTGCACTGAACACTTTCCTTGTTACCCTCCCGAGAGGGACCGGGTCTCCGGGAGCAAGGTAAGCACGGG
>NW_006921787.1:363989-381054 GCF_000298275.1 Orycteropus afer afer | reverse complement strand
GTTCTGCTGTGCATGGGGTCGCTATGAGTCGGAAACGACTCGCCGACACTTAACAACAACAACAACAAGGCATTTGACTACTAACCAGAAGGCTGGCAGTTTACACCTACCAGCCACTCTTCGGAAGGAAAATTGGGCAATCTACTTCTATGGAGATGCCTCCTCAGAAACCCAAGGAGGGGTTGCTATGAGTCAGAAACGACTTGATGGCAGTGAGTTTGGTTTTTGGTTTTACAGAATATCTAACCTCTGATGTTAAATAAGTGAACAAAAAAAAGAAAGATTAGCAGTTCAAGAGAGGTGATTTATAGATTTTGGGGCCATCAGCAAATAGTGGACTAGTTATTGCTATAGAAGGAAATGGACTCATTCAAGAACAACAGGTATCTGGGGAACTTGGAGTGGTTGAGTATGTCTAGAAAATTTTAGGTGAGCAGAAGTCAAGCATAGAATGTTGAATGATCCTCTGCCACATCAAGCAAACTGGTGTGGGCCAAAGAGGAGGAAGAGATCCCTTCCACCTTCAAAAAGAATATTCTCTAATAAGAGAGACAGGCATATTAAAAATTGTAATACATTATGGTAAGTTCTAAAATACAGGTATACACAAAGTACTGTTGAAGGACAAAGGAAGGAATGTATTGTTGTGTCTGGGGATGTTTTTAGCAGGAAGAAGAATTGAGCTATATCTCAATGGATGAATTAGAGAGAGGAAGACAGTCCAGCAGGACAGACAGCACTTACAAAAATACTAAGTACAAAACAGCATTTTTTTTTTTTTTAGCATGACTTTTTTTGAGAACAAAAAATTGCTATGTGAAAGAACATTAGGTTGGAAAGAGGCAAGTAATGGGATGTGATGTCAGAAAGGCAGGCCTGTGCCAGACTGGGAAGAGCTTGAATGTTGGCCGAACAGGCACTGGAAAGGGAACATGTACCCCCAGGGATTTATGAGTGTCTTAAGTAGGGCTTGTTTTGATACAAGGAACATAAAACCACTCAAAGCAGATTAAGTAAAAAGGAAATTTTTTATGAAAAATCAGGAAATAGTCTTTGAATCCAGTTGTTAGAAGTCAGCTGGATATCATAGGAAAGATATTATACCAAAAAAGACCCAAACTCATTGCTATTGAGTTGATTGCAACTCATAGCGACCCTTTTTAGGACAGAGTAGAACTGCCCCATAGGGTTTCCAAAGCTGTAAATTCTTTCAGAAGCATGGAGCAGCTGGTGAATTCAAACTGCTTTTTGGGTAGGAGCCAAATGCTTTAACCACTACACTACCACAGCATCTTTGGGAAAGATATGAGGCAGCATTTATTTCTTCCTTCTTGCTCCATTTATTTCAGGTCACAGGTGCTGTGTTTTTGCATTTGTTTTGCTGCACATTCATTTGTTCCTCTTCTCCCAAAGATTTAGGTTTTCATGACACCAATATGATTGCAATTCTACATTACTGCTGTGCTGCAGTGCGCAGTCTATTTGACTCATAATCTGTATCTCTGATAGCTCATAATTTAATTATTCTGGATCCAGACACTGGAAGGTGTAGGGGAGGGATTCCTTAGTAAAACCCAATTCTTCAGATATATCCTACTTAGCAGTAGCTTGGGAAGCATTTCAAAGATGAGGGCATAGATTTAAAAAGTACCTCCTATGTATCTACATAGTGTCAATGTACTGAAATATTCAACATATAGGAAAAAACATGGTTCATCTTGGAGTATGGATTTTCTCTTTAATTCATCTAACAAGTTTTAATTGATCTTCTGTTATTTACTAGGGGTTCCTGGGTAGTAGATACAGTTAATGTAGTCAGCTACTAACCAAAAAGGTTCAAAGTTTGAGTCTACCCGAGGTGCCTTGAAAGAAAATACCCCTATGAAGTACAGTACTGCTATGACATATATACAGAATTTTAGCAAACAAACAAACAAAAAAAAAAGTCAGTCCTGTCAAGAAGCCTATATTTTAGTAGGAGGAGACAGATAACATATAATATGCCACATAGAAATAAATCTGATTTATATGAAGTGGGCAAAAGACCTCTTTAAAGTGTCAAAAAGCAAAAATAACACTTTGAGGACTAAGGTGTGCCTGATGTATGCCACTTTGTTTTCAATCACCTCATATGCATGTGAAAGCTGGGTGCTTTAGACATGTTGGGGTGGCAGGATCAATCCCTGGAGAAGAACATGATGTTTGGTAAAGTAAAGGGTCATTGAAAAAAGAGGAAGACCCTGAACGAGATGAATTGACACACTGGCAGCAAGAATGGGCTCACACACGCAATGATTGCACAGATGGTACAAGACCAGGCAGTGTTTCATTCTGTAGTACATAGGTAGCTGTGAGTCAGAACCAACTTGACAGCAACTAATAACAACAAGGGGGATTATATTAGTTAGGATTCGGTTTGGTTGCAAGTAATATAAAAACTTAAAGTAAGATTAAAGTTAAATTTGTTTCTCTTTCACTTTCAAGAAGTCTGGAGGTGTACACCAATGTTCACTGCAGCACTATTCACAATAGCCTAAATGTGGAACAGCATAAATGTCCATAAACAGATGAATACACCAAAAACCAAACTCACAGCCATTGAGTCATTTCCGACTCATAGCAACCCCTCTTTGGGTTTCCAAGGCAGTATTTCTATGGGAGTAGATTGCCCAAACTTCCCTCTGAGGAGTGGCTGGTGGGTTTGAACCTCCAGCCTTCTGGTTAGCAGTCAAACATCTCAAGCACTATGCCACCAGACCTCTTAAACAGATGAACAGGTAAACAAAATCTGATACATACATACAGTGTAGTGATACTCACCCAGGAAGATAAACGAAATCTTCGTACATACTAAGATATGGATGGAGCTTGAAGATATTATGCTGAGTGAAATAAGTCAATCACAAAAGGACAAATATCGTGTTGTTGTTGATGTTGTTATGTGCCGTCGAGTCGGACCCTCACTTATATAAAAATACAAGAAAAAGAAAATATATACAAACTAAAGCTTATTAGTGGTTGCTAGGAACAGGAGGGAGGGGAAAAAAGGAGAGAAATAGCAAAGCACTACTGAAGAAGAACAAAGTAGGAGGTCTCACACTCCCCAATCTTGAAACCTACTATACAGTCACAGCTGTCAAAATAGCCTGGTTTGGGTATGAAAGACACATAGACCAGTGAAACAGAATAAAGAACTCAGAAACAGATCCAGCCACCTATGGTCAGGTGATCTTTGAAAAAGGGCCAAAATCCATTAAATGGGGACAATATAGTCTCTTTAACAAATGATTCTTGCAAAACTGGATATCCATCAGTAGGAAAGTGAATCAAGATCCATACCTCACACCATACAGAAAACTAACTTCAGATAGATCAAAGACTTGAATGTAAAACCTAAAAGTATAAAGTTCATCAAAGAAAAATAGGGGCAAACTTAGGGGCATGAATCTGTGGCATTAATAGACTTCCAAACATAAGTAAAAATGTAAAAACAACAGAAGATAAACTAGATGACTTGGACCTTCTATAAATAAAATTCTTATGTGGATCAAAAAATTTCTCAAAAAGAGTAAAAAGAGAACCTAAAGACTGGGAAAAATATTTGGCAGTGACATATCTGACAAGGGACTTATCTCTAAAATTTATAGAAAACTCCAATACCTCAACATCAAAAACAAACAAACAATCCAATTAAAAATTGAGCAGAAGACATGAACAGACACTTCACCAAAGAAGATATTCAGGCAGCCAACAAACACATGAAGAAATGTTAGTGATCGTTAGCCATTAGAGAAATGCAGATCAAAACAACAATAAGATATCATCTCACCCCAGCATTAACAGCAAAGTTGAAAAAAAAAAAAAAAAAAACAGTTAACAAATGTTAGCAAGGGTGTGAAGAAACTAGAACACCCATACACTGCTGGTGGGACTATAAAATGATATAACCACTGAGGAAAACAGTATGGAAATTCCTTAAAAAGTTGGAAATAGAATTTGATCCAGCAATCCCATTATGAGGTATATATCCTAAAGAAGTAAGAGCCAGGACATGAATAGATATGTGCACGACCAAGTTCATTGCAGCACTATTCACAATAGCATAGAGATGGAAACAACCTAAGTGACCAGCAACAGAGGAATAAATAGCCAAACTCTGGTATATACATACAATGGAATACTACGCAACACTAAATAATAATGTAGAATCGCAAAACACTTCATGTGGATGAACTTGGAGGATATTATGCTAAGTGAAATAGGTCAATCACAGAAGGACAAATATTGTAAAAGTCCCCTATTGTAAAAAGTCAAGGAAAAGATTTACATATGGAAGAAAACTTTCTTTGTTGGTTACCAGGGATGGGAGGGGAGGGAAGGCAGGGAAAATACTTAGATAGGTAAGAAACTAGTATTGGTTTGGGTGAAGGGAAAGGCAATATACTAAAAGCAAATGACCAGCACAATAACACTAAGGAAAAGGAAGACACAGAGAGGTGCACAAGAGGCACCAACCATAAAGGTAAATAATTTTATGTACACAATACTGCATTATCAGTAATAATATACATTAATCTATGGTTGGATACATAGGTAGATAGGCTAAATGAGCAGGTATGTCTAGGTAAGAGGGAATATATCCATAACCATATGTAAGTTTGGCAGATGATATTTCTACATACATATTTGTATGTGCTATAAGAATGTCGAGGAACTCTGGTAGTGTAGTGCCTAAGGCACTTGACTACTAACCAGAAGGCTGGCAGTTCAAACCCACTGGCCACTCCTCAGAAGGAAGGTTGGGCAATCTACTTCCGTATTGATACTGCCTCGGAAACCCGGAAATTCGGAAACTCACTATGAGTCGGGTCTGACTTGATGGCACATAACAACAACAACATAAGAATGTCGATATATATAATAGGCTAAATGATCAGGTATGTCTAGGTAAAAGGGACTATTTCCATAACCATACATAAGTTTGGCAGATGATATTTCTACATACATATTTGTATGTGCTATAAGACTGTTGATATATATAATACAGCTAGTGGGGCAGTTATGATAACTACTTAGCCACAGCTTCACCTTCAGGGAGTGATACACTGGGCCCTTGGGCTCTGGACCATAGTTGCTGGGAACATAAAGCTCAATTGGCATAACATACCACACAAAAACTTTCTTCTACTTCCTACTTTGGTGAGTAGTGGCTCGGGTCTTAAAAGCTTAGAAGAGGTTATCTAGAACACAATTGGTCTCTCCTCATCTAGAGTAAAGAAGACTGAAGAAAATCAAAGACAGAAGGAAACAATGAGTCCTAGGGACTAGTGGACCATGAGACCTCGGCCTACATGACCCTAAGACAAGAAGAACTAGATAGTGCCCAGCTACCACTTTTAACCACTCAGAAAGGGATCAGTACAGCAGATCCTGGACAGAGTAGGAGAAAAACATGGAATAAAAGTTAAAATCATAAAAAAAGACCAGGCTTACTGGTCTCATAGAGACTGGTGAAACCACTGAAATTATGGCACCCAGTCACCCTTTAAGCCTGGAAATGAACTCATTCCTGTGGCTTCCAGCCAGAGAATGGACAGGTGTATAAGGTGCATAAAGGCAGGCCACGGTAAGCCAGCCCCAAGAGCATTGGAAGGTGGGATTTTGTGTGTGTAGTGGCAGGCCAAGGTAAGCCAGCCCCAGGACCAGTAAAAGGTGGGAGTTTGCACCCTGGAACCAGACTGGATAAGAGAACAGGGTGGGAGAGACCAGGAAATGAGCAGAGCAGTTTAGAACAACTAAGGGAGACAAACTTGTCTGGTCAGTTTGTCATGCCATGGCAGCTTGAGTGTTGTGGTGAAGCTGGAGGCTGTGCCACTGATGTTTCAAATACCAGCAGGGTTACCCATGGTGGGCAGATTTCAGCAGAGCTTTCAGACTAAGAGAGATTCAGAAGAAGGAAGACGCCATCCACTTCTCAAAGACCTCGCCAGTGAAAACCTTATGAATACCAGTGAAACAGTCTAATATATTACTGGAAAACATTATGAATAGCCCTGAAACATTGTGCAATATAGTGCCAGAAGAGCCTTTCAGATCAGAAGGCACTAAAAATTCAACTGGAAAAGAGCCGCCTTCTTAGAGAAGAACCAACCTTAATGATGTGGATAGAGTAAAGCTTTCGGGAGCTCCATTTGCTAATGCCGCATGTCTCAAGATGAGAAGAAACAGCTGCAAACATCCATTAATAATTGGACAATGGAATGTATGAAGTATGAATCTAGGAAAATTGGAAGTTGTCAAAAATGAAATGAAACATGTAAAGATTGATATCCTAGGCATTAGTGAGCTGAAATGGACTGGTTATGGCCATTTTGAATCAGACAACCATATGATCTACTATGCTGGGAATGAAATTTGAAGAATGGCATGGCATTCATCATCACAAAGAATGTATCAAGATGTATCCTGAAGTACAATGCTGTTAGTGATAGGATAATATCCATACACCTACAAGGAAGACCAGCTAATACTACTATTATTCAAATTTACGCACCAATCACTAAAGCCAAAGATGAGGAAATTGAAGATTTTTACTAACTTTTGCAGTCTGAAATTGACTGAACAAGCAAGCAAGATGTGTTAATTATCACTGGTGACTGGAATGCAAAAGTTAGAAACAAAGAAGAATCAGCAGTAGTCGGGAAATTTGGTCTTGGTGTCAGAAATAATGCTAGAGATCACATGATAGAATTTTGCAAGACCAATGACTGATTCATTGCAAATACCTTTTTTAAACAAAACAAATGGCAGCTATACACATGGACTTCACCAGATGGAGTACACAGGAATCAGACTGACTACATCTATGGAAAGAGGTGATGGAGAAGCTCAATATCTTCAGCCAAAACAAGGCCAGGAGCTGATTGTGGAACAGACCATCAACAGCTCATATGTAAGTTCAAGCTGAAGCTGAAGACAATTAAAACAAGTCCATGAGAGCCAAAATATGACCTTGATTATATCCCTCTGGATTTAGAGACCATCTAAAGAATAGATTTGATGCATTGAACACTAATGACCAAAAACCAGAGGAATTGTGGGATGACATCAAGATCATCATCCAGGAAGAAAGCAAAAGGTTGTTAAAAAGACAGGATAGGAAGAAAAGACCCAAATGGATGTCAGAAGAGACTCTGAAACTTTCCCTTGAATGGAGAGTAGCTAAAGCAGATGGAAGAATTGGCAGGATAAAAGAGCTGAACAGAAGATTTCAAAGAGCAGCTCAAGAAGACAAAGTCAATTATTATAATGAAATACGCAAAGACCTGGAGTTAGAAAACCAAAAGGGAAGAACACATTCGTTATTTCTCAAGCTGAAAGAACTGAGGAAAAAACTTAAGCCTCGAATTGCAATATTGAAAGATTCCATGGGCAATATGTTGAAATGATTCAGGAAACATCAAAAGAAGATGGAAGGAATACACAGAATCACTGTATCAAAATGAATTGGTAGACAATCATACATTTCAGAAAGTGGCATTTGATCAAGAATGAATGATATTGAAGGAAGAAGTCAAAGCTGCACTGAAGGAAGTGGTGAAAAACTAGGCTCCAGAAATTGATGGAATACACATTGACATGTTTCAAAAAAACAGATGCTTCACTGGAAGCACTCACTTGGCTATGCCAAGAAATTGGGAAGATAGCTACCTATCCAACTGACTGGAAGAGATGTATATTTGTACTCATGCCAAAGAAAGGTGATCCCACAGAATGTGAAAATTATCGAACAATATCACTGATAACACACACAAGTAAAATCTTACTGAAGACAATTCAAAAACAGCTGAGGCAATATATTGACATAAACTTCCAGAATGCAAGCTGGATTCAGAAGAGGACATGGAGTGAGGGATATCATAGCTGATGTCAGATGGATCTTGGCTCAAAGCAAATACCAGAATGATGTTTACTTGTGTTTTATTGACTATGCAAAGGCATTAAATTGTGTGGATCATAACCAATTGTGGATAACGTTGAGAAGAATAAGAATTCCAGAACACTGATGAGGAACCTGTACTTAGACCGGGAGGCTGTCGTTCGAACAAAACAAGGGGATATTGCATGGTTTATAATCAAGAAGGGAGTGTGGCAGGGTTTGTATCCTTTTACCATACTTATTCAATCTGTATGCTGAGCAAACAATCTGAGAAGCTATGAAGAAGAACGTGGCATCAGCATTGGAGAAAGGCTCATTAACAACCTGAGATATGCAGACGACACAACTTTGCTTCCTGAAAGTGAGGATGACTTGGCGCACTTACTGATGAAGATTAAAGACTACAGTCTTCAGTATGGATTACACCTCAATATAAAACAAAAATCCTCACAACTGGACCAATAAGCAGCATCATGATAGATGGAGAAAAGAATGAAGTTGTCAAAGACTTCATGTTACTTGATTCCACAATCAACACCAATGGAAGCAGCAGTCAAGATATCAAAAGACATACTGCATTGTGCAAATCTGTTGCAAAAGACCTCTTTCAAGTGCTGAAGAGCAAAGATATCTCCTTGAAGACTAAGATGTGCCTAACCCAAGGCATGGTGTTTTCAATCGCCTCACATGCCTAAGACATTTGACTGCTAACCAGAAGGCTGGTGGTTCAAATCCACCAGCCACTCATCGGAAGAAAGGTTGGGCAATCTACTTCCATAATGATACTGCCTCGGAAACCCAAGGAGGGGTTGCTATAAGTTGGATCCAACTCAATGGCAGTGCGTTGCGTTGCACTGCATATGCATGTGGGAGCTAGATAACGAATAAGGAAGGTCGAAGAAGAGTTGATGCTTTTGAGTTGTGGTTTTGGCAAAGAATGCTGAAAGTACTGTGGACTACTAAAAGTACTAATAAATCTGTCCTGAAAGAAGTGCAGCCATAATGCTCCTCAAAAGTGAGAATGGCCAGACTTCGTCTCACCTAGTTTAGTCATGTTGTCAGAAGGGGCCATTCTGTGGAGAAGGATGTCATGTTTGGTAAAGTGGAGGGCCGATGAAAGAGCAGAAGGCCCTCAACAAGATGAATTGACACGATGACTGCAGCAATGGCCTTAGGTATAGTAGGGATTGTGAGGCTGGCACAAGACAGGGCAGTGTATCGTTCTGTTGTACATAAGTTCGCTATGAGTTGAAGACCACAAAAGCACATAACAACAACATAAGGTGAATATTTATACCAGGTAGGTACACTCCTTAGAACAATCAGCCATATGAGATCAGAAGGGCTGCATTTGCACAGTGTGACAGCTCAAAGGGCAGAGATGCATTGGAGAGGACCCAGGAAAAAGGCATCCACAGGGAGGAAGCTGGAAGAGAGCTCTTACAGTATGGGGATTACAATCAATGTTATGAAAGAAAAGGTGTATGAACCATTGGAATGGAAAATCAATTTGCTCTGTAAACTTGCGTCCAAATTACAATTTAACAAATAAATAAGTAAAAAGGGGAAGGGATTAATGCTTATGGAGTACTGAATTTTGATTTATGGTGATGGAAAAATTGCATTGATTAAAGGTAGCATTGCACAGGTGATTAATGTAATTGCTGAGTAAGTTGTACACCTATTAAAAGTTGAATTGGCATAAGTTGTATAATAGATATATTTACAAAAATAACAACAACAAAAATAGAGTAACTACTGGGACTTCTTATACCAACACCTCATGGGATTTGGTTCTGTGATTTGGAGGATTAGGGTCATAGATTCATGGGACAGTCCAGATAATTGGCCTAATATCATGTTTAGTGCTTCTGTTCTACCTCTTAGTTCATGGTATAATGCCTGGGATCTTAAAAGCTTGCAAGAAGCAACTCAAGGTACAACAATTGTTCTCTTATCACCTGGTGCAACAGAGGAATAAGGAGAGTCTGGAATAGTAGGAGGAAATGTAATGTGTGGCTAATTGCCTCCATGAATTTCTCCCTTTGCCATGAGATCAGAAAAACTGGATTACCCCACATTTTGATCAAAGATTCTATAGAAGAATCCTGATCAAAAGGGGGAAGATGCAGCACAGAATTTCAAATTCTTATGGAATCCAGATTTTCTGAAGGCATGGAGACTGGTTAAACTCTTGAAACTACAGCACTGGGATAATCTTTAAACCTTAAATAAAAAATATCCCCTAAAGTCATCATAAAATCAAACAACAGTTCAGCTTAACTAGTAAAGAATGTCTGCCTTGTGCTCTTTTAAGATCTATGTATATGGGATCAAATTGACAAAGGCAACTTGAAAGATTAGATAGGAAACTTAGGGAGCAGTGAGTTCATGTTAATAGGGCAGGAACAACTGGGAAAACGAGGGTGAGAATGTACAACACAAAGAATGTAATGAATGTTATTGAATTGTCATGTAGAAATGTTGAATTGGTGTTATGTTCTACTGTGTATATTTTTAACAACAACGAAAATAAAATAAATTATACTAAAAAAAAAAAGAAGAAGAAAAAGAAGTCTGAAGGTGGTAAATCCATATTGGTATAACACTGCACAGTGCTAGGAATTTAACTTGCTTTTATTTATTGCTTTGCCATATGTGTCTTCCATGGTGGCTGCTGGATCTTCCACCATTACATATACATTTCACCCAACAAGAAAGAAAATACATTTCACCCAACAAGAAAGAAAAGGAAAAACAAGATGGCCCATGAGCTATACACACCTCTTCTTTTTACATTTCATTGGCTAGTCAAACTACCTCACTACAAGAGAAGTTGAGAAGTATTGCTTTTATTTTAGGCAACCATAAGCACAGGCAAAAATTGTTGCTGTTGTTTGATGCAGTTGAGTCAGTTCTGACTCACAGTGACCCTATATACCACAGAGTGAAATACTGCCTGGTCCTGCACCATTCTCAAAATGGCTGCTATGTTTAAGTCCATTGTTGCAGCCACCATGTCAATCCATGATATTGAGGGTCTTCCTCTTTTTCATTGACCTTCTACTTTAATTTTTTGCAGTGTAACCCTCTACTTTAATAACCATGATGTCATTCTCCAGGGAATGGTCCCTCCTGATAGCATGTCCAAAGTACATAAGATAACGTCTCATCTTCCTTCCTTCTAAAGAACATTCTGGCTGTACTTCTTCCATGACAGATTTGTTCATTCTTCTGGCAGTCTACAGTATATTCAATATTCTTCACCAATACCATAATTCAAAGGCATCAGTTTTTCTTCAGTCTTCCTTTGTTCAGCTTTCACATTCATAGGAAGTGATTTAAAAGACCATGGCTTAGGTCAGGTGCACCTTAGTCCTCAAAGTGACATCTTTGCTTTTTAACACTTTAAAGAGGTCTTTTGTATCAGATTTGTCCAATACAATTAGTCATTTGATTTCCTGACTGCTGCTTCCTGGGTGATGATTGTGGATCCAAGTAAAAAGTAAAATGAAATCCTTGAAAATGTCATTATTTTCTCTATTCATCATGACGTTGCTTATTGGTCCAGTCGTATTTTTATAAAAATTGAAAACCTAATTATTATTACAGGAGAGAGTGGAAATTGGGGGGAAACTAGCCACGTCTGTTACAAAGTAGCACAAGGGGGGCATGTATTTCATCTGGGATGATAAGGGACAGTGTTATTGATAACATTTGAACAAAGACAGGAAAAGAAGTGATGAGGCAAGCATTATACATTTCAGGGAAGAACATTCCAAACAAAGGGAAGACCCATCCTGCTTGCTGCTCTAAAAAGATGGCGCAAAGGTCAGTGTGGTTGATTCTTCAAAAAACCACCAGAATAATTCATTAAGCAAAACCAAGTTTATTACTTTCTGCAGTAAGGTGAACACCATCTAGATAAAGTATTAGAAGAGAAAAGTCAAGAGAGGGCATTTGTAGGGTTTTGGAGTCTGATTTTGAGTGGTTTCAGGTATGTGGGGATCTAATTGGGACTTGTCAAAGCTTGTTATATAAAAATTCACAATTGGTGGGCACACTAAGTAAGGGTCTCAGAGCAAGACTAACTCATAAACAGCTCTTTAACAAGCGCCCAGGGCACTCTTGTCCTGAAAGTGTTGCTTACCCAGATGAAAAATCAGTTGTTCTGAGAAGGGAACTAGCTGAGCAATCTATTGTTTGGATAAATGGAATTTTGAGAGATTCCTGAAGGAAATAAAAAGTCTTACTAGTTTATAGTCATCCCATGCAAGAATTTCCAGGAACAAAGAATAAAGTTACATTGAGATAAATTTAGTCCTCATAGTTAGGCTATAAGGAGTTCTGGTGGTACAGTGCCTGAAGCTTTTGACTGCTAACCAGAAGGCTGGCAGTTCAATCCCACCAGCCACTCTGTCCAAGAAAGACTGGGCAACCTATTTCTGAAGATGTATCACCTCAGAAACCCAATGGTGGTCGCTATGAGTCGGAATCAACTTGATGGCAGTAGGTTTGGTTTTTTTTGGTTTAGTTAGGCTCTGGGTCTTAAATCTCAGCAAAGCTGAAGCACAATGAATCTGAGGTAAAGCCATAGAAGGAGGTCAGAGAGGTGGTTCATTGTAGGGCCTTGTAGGCAAAAGTGGGGCTCAATTTGGAGTTTACCCTGAGAAGGGAGTATCTTGAGCACAAAAGTAATAAAAGGATCACTTTGGCTGCTATGAAGAGAACAGAGTGAATGGTGTGGGGGATGGAGACAGGTGAGGTGAGGAACAATGATGAAAACAGGGAGATTAGTTACCAGGCTAGGCAAGAGATGACAATAGTCTACATAAAGGTTGTTTCTATGGAGATGGTGAGGAAGAATGGATTCTGGGTATATTATCATGGTGAAGTCATCAGAATTTACTGATGGATTGATGAGGTGAGAAAGAGAAGAGTCAAGAATGACTATCTGGCTCCTACCCAATGTTAGGTTAAAACTGCAGTTTACTGACCTCCTTTCCAACTTAGCACTAGATGTTTTCCCAGCTGGAAATACTCTGGTCTTAGATCTTTGCTTTGGTGGCCCACTGTCATTGTCCAGATTTTAGCTTAAATGGCTCCTCTTCAAGGAAGCATATCTTGACCTTATCATTTAAAGGAGCCCCTTTATCACTATCATAGTAACAAAAATACCAAACTTGTTACTGTCTAGTTGGTTTTGACTCATAGTTACCCTATAAGACAGAGTAGAACTGCCCCCACAGGATTTCCAAGGCTGTAATCTTTACAGAAGCAGATAGCCACATCTTGCTCCCACAGTGTAGCTTGTGGGTTCAAACTGACAGCCATGCTGTTTGCAGCCTAGTGCTTAACCATTGTGCCACCAGGGCTCCTTATTATACATTACTTTAGTCTAATACCTGCCTTTATAGCTGGAAAGCTGATATATTTTATTTATTGTATCTCATCATGGACATACATAATCCATTAAAACAGGTACCTTATCTGCCTTGTTCACAACTCTATTCACAGGCCCTAGAATAGCCTTGGACCTATATACAACCTCATAACAAATGGATAAAACATTGAAGTTGTCATGGATCTGCCTTGAACAGAGTACAACCAGAATCCTCCTTAGAAACAAAGATGGTGAGACTTCATCTCATGTACTTTGGACATGTTATCATGAGGGATCAGTCCCTGAAGAAAGACATAATGCCTGGTAAAGTAGAGGGTCAGTGAAAAAGAGGAAGACTCTCAACAAGTTGGACTGACACAGTAACTCTAACAAAAGGCTCAAACATAGTAATGATTTTGAGGATGGTGTAGTACAGGACAGTGTTTAATTCTGTTGTACACAGGGTCACTATGAGTCAGAACCAACTCAACAGCACCTAAAAACAACAAAACAGGACTTGGTACAACCAAACTCACCGCCATCGAGTCGAATCTGACTCACAGCGATCCCTCCTTGGGTTTCTGAGGCAGTATCACTACAGAAGTAGATTGCTCAACCTTCCTTCCAAGGAGTAGTTAGTGTGTTTGAACCACCTGCCATCTGGTTAGCAGTCAAATACCTTAGGCACTATACCACCAGAGCTCCTTTGGTACATAATAAGCACTTCTTGTTGTTGTTGTTATTTGCCGTCGAGTCGGCCCCGACTCATAGCTACCCCTCCTTGGGTTTCCAAGGCAGTATCACTACGGAAGTAGGATTGCCCAACCTTCCTTCCAAGGAGTGGCTGGTGGGTATGAACCACCAGCCTTCTGGTTAGCAGTCAAGTGCCTTAGGCACTATGCTACCAGAGCTCCCTAATAAGCACTTAATAATCATTTATTGAATGAATGAATGAACAGCCCAGTATCTGAATGGCTATCAGCAGGTGGGGAATAGGGAAAAATATAGAACAAGTTCTAGATTTCTAGCTTGAATAACTGATAACAGAATAAGAAATGCCATCTAAAATGGGTTTTAATAATAGAGAATTGTTTGCTCCTATTACTAGAGGGCTGGGAAACAGGCTGGGTTTCAGAGTTGGTTTGATTCAACAGCTCAAGGATTTGATCAAAGTCTTCTTGTTTTTTTATTTCTCTACTCTGCCCTTTGTGTGTCAGCTTCATCTTAAAGCTTACTTTCTGTATCATTGCAAAGTGGCTGTGCAGGTCCATTTTTCACTCCAGGTAAGTTACCATCTAGAATGGAGAGAGGAATATTTTCCTGTGAATCCTTCAGTGAAGCAAACACACTTTTCCAGAATCCCCTACTATCTTTTGAGTCTCAGAAGCTCTAAAAGGGTTTATCCCTGAATAAAATTTTGTCACAAAAGAAGTGGGTTGCATTGATTGCCTTAAACCAGTGGTTCAGGAACCATTTTCACCAAGAGCTTTCTTTCTCTCTCTCTCTTTTTAAATGTGAGTTATATTTATTGGTATTTACTGTATAAGAAATTAAAATGAGAACAATTTAAAAGGCTTAAGAATTCCTAAAAGAGTTCCCGCAAGATGGTGGACTAGGCAGAAGGACTGCACAGACCCTCTTCAACAAAGAAAAGGAAAACCAATTAACACAGACACAGAATATAATCCTGGACCCCTGAGACTTGAAGGGAAGGATACAGAAGTGGACTAAACCCCAACTAGCAGAAGAATGTGTGTGAAAATACCAAAAAAGGAGACATACGGAGCTGCGGTATGGCAATGACCTGAGCGACCCCGGCACAGACAGCTTGGACATTCCCGAGTGGTGGTAGGACCTAAAAATTAACCTAAAAATCACCCTGCTAGCCAGGGAGTGCACGGACTGTGCAAGGTGGCTGGGGAACAAACAGAGAAGGTGAAGAGAAAGGTAGGCTGAGTTGTGGAATTTTGCCAGTCCGGAGGATGCCGCCATTTTGAAGGTTTAAAAAGTGGCTTGACTATTTTGGATATTTAAAGAGACAGCGCTCTTGCAGATTCCTGTGGTGCTAGGACTTAGGAATTAACCTAAAAATCACCCTGCTACCAGGGAGCTCTGGTAGCATAGTGGCTAAAGCACTTGACTGCTAACCAGAAGGCTGGCGGTTCAAACCCACCAGCCACTCCTCGGAAGGAAGGTTGGGCAATCCTACTTCCGTAGTGATACTGCCTCGGAAACCCAAGGAGGGGTCGCTATGAGTCGGGGCCGACTCGATGGCACATAACAACAACAACAACAACCCAGGGACTACACAGAGGACTGTGCACAGTGGCTGGGGAACAAATGGAGAAGGTGAAGAGAAAGGTGGGCTTAGCTGGGGACTTTAGCCGGTCCAGAGAGCACCACCATTTTGAAGGTTTAAAAAGCGGCTTGACTATTTTGGGTATTCAAAGAGACAGTGCTCTCACAGATTTCTGGGGCTTAAGAACACGTTCTGCTTTCCAGCAACCCCAAGGACACTCGGGGCCTGCAAGACTGAAAAGGTATGACATTCTTCTTGTTACTACACCCTACATCCACCTGGTGAACGGAGGTGTGGCCATCCCCACTCCCACCTACCCTCTGGACACACAGGAACAACATCACAGTCTGTGTGCTCAGATGGAGCCTGGGTGCCCTACCCAGTTCTCCACCAATTTTTTTTCTTTTTCTTTTTTCTTTTCTTTCTTTTTCTTTTTTTAGTTTTTTGCTTTCTTTTTTCCTGGTGATTAGTTTACTTGTATTTGTCCATTTCAAAACAACTAATATTATTAATACTTTTGTCCTTTTTATTATTATTTTTAATCTTCCCCTACCAGGTCCTAGTTTTCAGCATTTTTTCTCTTCCCTGTGCCACGTTGAAATTCTGCCCCCCCCAATTTAACTTTTCTTTTCTTTTCCGTTTTTTTTTTCTCATGACTAACCCCAAACCTTGTTTTTCTTTTTTGCAATCTTCCTATTTTTTTCTCCATTTATTATTCTCCTTCCCTACTTTTTTTTTTTTCTTCTTCTTCTCTTAGTGCCCTATCCCCAGATATTGCAGGTTTGCTTGTTTTTTTTTTTTCTCCCTTTTCTCTTTTTTTGGTTACTGTTCCTCTGTGATTACATGGTGTGATTTTCATCCATGGGCTTTTAGTTTTTGATGGTTATTCAACTGTAATTTGTGTCTGAGTGGGAGACAACAACAGTCCTCATAAGACACAACTACACCCACACCTCCTGTGACTTCATTTACTGAGTGAGAGCCATTTTCTCCTTCTCCACCAACAGGCCAATGATAAAAAACCACCAAGAAGAGCTTGAACTATGCTTGGCTGCTCTTCACAAACAGTTAACAGAGATCTAAATACAACAACGTCACGATGCCTCGGAAACAACAGAAGATCACAGTCCATACAAAGAAGCAGAATAAAGTGGTAGAAACAAGGAAGCAAGATACAAACCCAGAACACATCCCTGAGGAAGAAGCAGCATTGGACCTCTCTGATAAGGAATTCAAAAGAATTGTCTTTAGGAATCTTCAAAGGATTGAGAGATAGACCAAAGAAAACACAGAAAAAAACCATACAAGAATTTTGCAAGAAAATACAAGAACAAAATGACAAAGTAATGGAAAAAATTAGAAATGATTCTAAATCTACAGATAGAAATCCAAAAGATTAATACTAAATTGTCAGAAATAGATAACACATTGGAAGGGCAAAGGA
>NW_006921787.1:324909-340503 GCF_000298275.1 Orycteropus afer afer | reverse complement strand
GTCTGTGCCATCTGTGCCGTCAGGGTCACTTAGTGTGCTGCCAGACCGCAGCTCCGTGTGTCTCCTTTTTTGGTATTTTCACGCAAATTCTTCTGCTAATTGGGCTTTAGTCCATTTTTGTATCCTTCCCTTCAAGGCTCAGGGGTCCAAGTTTATCTTCTGTGTCTGTGTTAATTGGTTTCCCTTTTCTTTCTTGAAGAGGGTCTGTGCAGTCCTTCTGCCTAGTCCACCATCTTGCTCGAACCAACAAAAAAAATTATTAAGAGTGGCATTGTTTCTCAATTTTTTAATACCACTTTAATGGGTGACTTAGAGTTTCTACCAACTTCTGCAGTCTGAAATTGACCAAAGATAGAATCAAGGTGTGTTGATAATTACTGGTGGATTGGAACATGAAAGTCAGAAACAAACAAGAAGCATTGGCAGTTGTAAAATACGGCCTTGGTGATAGAAATGATGCCAGAGATCAGATGAAAGAATTTTGCAAGACCAATGACTTATTCATTGCAAATATTTTTCAACAATGTAAATGGTGACTATAAGCATGAATTTCATCAATGGAATACACAAGAAACAAATAGACTACATCTGTGGAAGAGGTGATAAAGAAGCTCAATATCATCAGTCAGAAAAAGCCCAGGATCTGTCCGTGACCATCAATTGCTCATACGCAAGTTCAAGTTGAAGCTGACAAAAATTAAAACGAGTCCATGATAGCCAAATATGATCTTGAGTATATCCCACATCAATTTAGAGACTATCTGAAGAATACATTCGATGTATTGAATACCAATGACTGAAGAAGACCAGATGGGTTGTGGGATGACATCAAGGACATCATACATGAAGAAAGTAAAATACTGTTAAAAAGACAGCAAAGGAAGTGAAGACTAAAATGAAAGTTGGAAAGACTCTGAAACTTGCTCTTGAACATAGAGTAGCTAAGAAAGTGGAAGAAATGATGGAGGAAAAGAGCTGAACAAAAGATTTCAAAGGTCAGCTCAAGAAGACAATGGATTATACAGAAATGTGCAAAAACCTGGAGTTAGAAATCCAAAGGGGAAGAACACACTCCGCATTTCTCAAGCTGAAAGAATTGGAAAAAAAAAAAAAAAAATTCAAGCCTTGAATTGCAGTATTGCTGGAAGCATCAAAAGAAGATGGAAGGAATACACAGAGTCACTGTACCAAAAATAATTGGTTGATGTTCACCTATTTCAGGAGGTGACATATGATTAAGAACCAAGGGTATTGAAGGAAGAAGTCCAAGATGCACTGAAGAATTGGAGAAAAACAATGTTCCAGGAAATGATGGGGCATTTGGTTGCTAAGCAAAAAAAAAAAAAAAAAAAGGACAGTTGTTCAAACCCACTAGCCACTCCACAGAAGAAAGAGGAGGCAATGTGCTTCCATAAAGATTTACATTCTTGGAAATCCAATGGTTGTCGCTAGGAGTCAGAACCCACTTGATGGCAGTTAGTTTTTTTTTTTTTTTTTTTTTGAGGAAGTGATAGAATACCCACTGAGGTGTTTCAACAAAAGGTTGTAATGCTCAAAGTGGTCACTCATCTATGCCAAGAGATTTGGAAGACAGCGACCTGGCCAATCAACTAGAAGAGATCTGTATTTGTACCCATTCCAAAGAAAGGTGATCCAACAGAATGTGGAAATTATTAAACAATATCATTAATGTCACATGCAGGTAAAATTTTGCTGAAGATAATTAAAAATGGTTGCAGTAGTACGTAGACAGGCAACTTCCAGAAATTCAAGATGATTCAGAAGAGGGTATGGATTGAGGGCTATCATTATTGACGTCAGATGAATCTTGGCTGAAAGCAGAGAATATCAGAAAGATACTTCCTTGTGTTTTACAGACTATGCAATGGCACTGACTGTGTGGATTATAATAAATTATGGATAACATTGGGAAGAATGGGAATAACAAAACACTTAATTATGCTGATGAAGGACCTGTACACAGACCAAGAAGCAGTTGTTTGAATAGAACAAGGGGATTCTTCATGGTTTAAAAGCGGGAAAGTTTTGCATAATGGTTGTATCCTTTCACCATACTTATTCAATCTGTGTACCAAAAAAACTCACTGTCATCAAGTCAATTGGACTCATAGTAACCCCTCCTTGGGTTTCTGAGGCTGTATCTCTACGGAAGTAGATTGCCCAATCTTCCTTCTGAGAAGTGGCTGGTGGGTTTGAACTGCTAGCCTTCTGGTTAGCAGTCAAATGCCTAGGCACTGCAAATAGTCCACATTATCTGAAAAGGCTATTGAAATACTTCACTGTTTTTCCAACTACATATCTGTATGAGACTGGAATTTCTTCAGGTGCCTTAATCAAAAAAACAAGCTGGTAACAGATTGAAGAAGTAGATATGAATATCCAGTTATATTCTATTAGCCAGAAACAACTATATCTTCAAAAACAACAAATGCTATTATGATTGGTATGGTTTTTCAATTTTTTTATACCTCTTGAATATATGGCTTGAAGTTTTTACCAACTTCTTGGTAAGAAGGTGGGATTTTAGCAGTAAGTGAGTGAGACTTAAACCTCTCATTCAATATTCAAAACAGAGTATTGTCTGAATCTTTTAAAACAAGAATTTCTTCTTGCTTTGTTTGTATAAATAATTTTAAAAAAGCATATATGAAATTTTTGATGGCCACACATAGGTTGAGTATTAGCTACAATTTTTAAAAGTTGTCAGTGAATAGAAGATATTCTAATTAAAGATCTTTCCATCCTTTTACACTGAGACAAGTTTTCCTTTGCTTAGGAGGGTGTTAACATTCAGATCAGCACCTTTCTGTAACATTTAGGATGGTCAATTTACACTACAACTATTAGGTTACAGCTTTCTTTAATTACATCCCAAGCCTGAGTTCATGTAGATTGGATTTGGGTGTTCCCCAAGGCCTTAAGCAAAACACTAAGATCTCTGAGCACTCAGGGTATCTCCTTTCAGTAGTTTGTAGAATGAAACCACTAAGTGTATTCAACTCTGCTTTGTCAGATTCCCCTATGGACATTCCAACGTCTCTTATGAATGAACACTATATTATGATATTTGGCTTTAATATCAGTCCGCAGTATGGATTTCACCTCAACATGAAGATAATGAAAATCCTCACAACTGGACCAATAAGCAGCATAATGATAAATGGAAAAAAGTTTGAACCGGTCAAAGATTTCATATTACTTGATTCCACAATCAACAACAATGGAACTAGCAGTCAAGAGATCAGACAATGTATTGTATTGGGCAAATTGGCCGCAAAAGACCTCTTTAAAGTGACAAAGAGCAAAGATGTCTCTCTGAAGACTAAGGTGCACCTAGCCCAAGCCACGGTATTTTCAATCGCCTCATGGCTTGTGAGAGCGGGACAATGAAAAAGGAAGACTGGAGAAGAGTTGATGCTTTTGGGTTGTGGTGTTAGCAAAGAATATTGAAAGTACTATGGACTGCCAGAGGAACTAACAAACCTGTCCTGAAAGAAGTGCAGCCAGAATGCTTTTTGAAAGTGAGAATGGCCAGACTTCATGCCATCTACTTTGGTTATATTGTCAGAAGGGACTATTCCCTGGAAAAGGCTATCACACTTGATAAAGTGGAGGGTCAGTGAAAAAGGGGAAGGCCCCTAGTGAGCTGGATTGACGCAGTGGCTACAACAATGGGCTCAACTATAGCAGGGATCGTGCGGCTGGCACAGGACTGGGTAGTGTTCTGTTCTATTGCACATAGGGTCACTATGAGTCAGAGCCAACTCAATGGAACCAAACAACAGTCATTGCAGGTAAAAGTGCCACTTCAAGATCATAAACACATTATCCTATATATTTTCTAGTATTTTTATGGTTTTATTTTTTTAATTAAATTTTGCTTAAATCCTATACTACTTTGTTTTGGTGTAGGTTGTGATGTTTTCTCATACCCCCCCCCCCCGAAATACATACACAGTTGTAATAACACCAATTTTTGAGTAATTCATTCTTTTCCTTCTGATTTTAAATACTTTCATAAAACAATACATACATACACAGTACATGGGTTTTAAAACTATATTCTGCTCCATTGATCCGTCTATTTTGAATTACTAAAGTGCTGCTTACTGTATCTTTACAATATGCTTTGATATCTTCATGCACTGTACTATTTTCCTATTGTTGCCAAACGAGTTACCAAAAATTATAATCTTTTAGTTCTGGAGGGCAGAAATCTGACATGGATATCACTGGGTTAAAGTCAAACTGTCAGCAGAACTGTGTTCCTTCTGGAGGCTCTGGGGGAGAATTTATTTCCTTGTCTTTTTCATTTTTTAGAGGCTGCCCACCTTACTTGACTTGTTCTCTTCCTGTATCTCCAAAGCTAACAAAGCTGAGTGAAGTCCTTCTCTCATCACTATGACCTGCTCTTCTGCGTTAGTCTTCCATTTCTAAGGACCCTTATGATTACACTGGGCCTACTTGGATAATTGGGAGCTCTGGTAGCATAGTGCCTAAGGCACTTGACTGCTCACCAAAAGGCTGGCAGTTCAAACCCACCAGCCACTCCTCGGAAGGAAGGTTGGGCAATCCTACTTCCGTAGTGATACTGCCTTGGAAACCCAAGGAGGGGTCGCTATGAGTCGGGGCCGACTCGACGGCAAACAACAACAACCTGGATAATCTATTTTAAAGTCAGCTGATTAAAAACCTTAATTCTATCTGAGATCTAAATTCCTCTTTGCCTTGTAATGTAACATATTCATGGGTTCCAGGGATTAGGATATGGACATCTTTGACAGGCTATTATTCTGCCTACTCAGTACTCTTCCTTTTCAAAATTTCTGATTTTCCTATATGGATTTTAGAATGCACTTGTCAAGGTCCCACTACACTCTATCACTTTCCTCTATTGCATCCCTAAAACCTAGATTTTTATTCAAAATACATTAAAGTCATAGTGTGAAGTTGAATATTTTTACACCCTAACAATCAAAGAACCAAATTACTATTTCTAGCACACTGAGGGAAGTCGACTTTTCTCCCTTTCTCTATATGTTTTTGTTGTTAGGTGCCATGGAGTCATCTCCGACTCATGGAGACCCTATGTACACCAGAACGGAACAATGCCTAGTCCTGTGCCAGACCCACAATCCTTGCTATACCTGAGCCCGTCATTGCAGCCACTGCGCCATCCATCTTGTTGAAGCTCTTCCCCTTTTTTGCTGATCCTCCTCTTTTCCCTCGCACCATATCATTCTACAGGGAATGGTCCCTTCTGACAATGTGACCAAAGTATGTGAGATGACGTCTGGCCTTTCTTGCTTCCAAGGAGCATCTGGCTGTACTTCTTCCAGGACATATAGACAGACAGATATATATATATATATATATATAATAAAAAGTTTTCATAATCAAATGAAAGGTATACTCTATCATAGATAAATGATATGGTTTCATAATATTGTATTTTTTCTGTATAGTTTTGTTTGTGGTATATAAGCTTTTTAAAATGCTTTTTTCATTTCCCCATTCTAAATAAATACCCATATTCAAGGCTACTTTCGTACTTATAAATTTGTATTCTTTCTCTTAACAAGAATCTCCAAAACTGAATAAGCTCCATGCTGCACAAAACTAGTTCCATTCCAGCAGTGGATAAAACCAAATTCCACCTAGCTACTCAAGCCTGAAACTGAAGTCATGCTTCATTCCTCCCTCTTCCTCATTTCCCAATGCCAATTAACTCCTGTGGATCACATCTTCTAGATCTCAATTATAAAAGGTTACTGCTTTGCTTCTTTTTCTACTTTATTCATTTCTTATTGTGTATGTTAATAAGGAAATCCCACACTCCTTCCCCTTACCAGGCCATGGAGATTATGATCTCAGGACTCTTGTCTGTTCCCTATCTTTATCTCTGACACTGAGCATCATGTGGGACATTGAGCAGGCACTGGATAAATATTTGTTGAATCAATATTATTTTCTTGAACAACACAGGAAGTCCAATTTTCTTCATTTGATCTTACTCCTCTTTTTTGAGGTAATCATTGTTAACAGCATTTTTCTGGATATCTACATATAGAAATACATGGTTTTATTTAGTTTTTATAGAAATGGGATTATATTGCATATATTATTCAGCATTTTGCTTATTGCACCAAATGTCTTAGAGATCTTTCCAAGACAATATATTTGGATCTATGATTTTTTTTTAATGTTGCATTTCCAGTATCATCATTGTATATATATTTAAGTACTCATTCTTTTATTGACATTCATTTAGGTAGAATTACTGATTCATAGGCTGTCTGTCAATTTTTAATATGTATTGTTGAGTTACCTTCCAAAAATGCTGTGTATGAGGAATTTACTTCTTTCCATACAAGACACCATCAAATCTAAGCCACCATTATCTGTAGCTGGGTGTCTAGCAACAGTCTCCAAACTGCTTGCTATCTACTCTGTGCACCACCTGGAACAATCTTTTAAAATAATAATAATAATGTGACTTCCTTTCTTAAAACTTTTTAGCAGCTTCCTTATACTTTCAAATAATGTCTAAAATCTCTCACATGGCTTGTAAAACCAGGAGGAGCTCTGGTGGCATAGTGCCTAAAGTATTTGACTGCTACCAGAAGGCTGGCAGTTCAAACCCAAGAGCTACTCCTCGGAAGGAAGACTGGGCAATCTACTTCCATAGAGCTACAGCCTCAGAAACCCAAGGAGGGGGGCGCTATGAGTCAGCAACGCCTGAGACAAACTTTAGGGGGAAAAAAATCATGTGACTTCTTTTCTTAAAACTTTTTAGCAACTTCTCTATACTTTCAAATAATGTCTAATGGCTTATAAGACCCTGCCATTACCTGGTTCTTGTCTCCCTTTCCTGACTCAACTCCCATTATGTCCCCTTCCTTTTCCCTTACTTACTTTCTCTACTAGTAATCTTCAAATTGGAGTAAAGAGACCTTTGAGAATACATGACAATTTTCCAACAGACAGAAAGTCATGAATACTCTGAAAGGACTCAATTTTCAGATCCTCAATTTTCCTAAAACTGATCTAAGAGTCCCTGACTCCAGAGCTACCTCCAGAGCCCCACTTCCACTTTACCCAAATCTTACTATATTGCATTGCCATGAGATGGAAAGATAAAAAATTTTTCAGACATCAATGGATAATTTCAAAATGTGTTTTTATTAAGGCTCCATAAGCAATGATCTCCAATTCCAGTTCATTAAGAGATCATTTCCAAAATGCTTTTATTAAATAAATACTTACAAAATTTTGCGATAGATATGATAACAACAGTAATAACTTAATCCAGAAAATTTTTTTAACACTGATGTAATCTTCAAATTGGAATAAAGAGACTTCTGAGAATATGTGTGTCATCAATAACACATTGAACATAAAGGGAGATTACAGTAAGATAAAATGCTATGATAGAAAGAGAATGAAAATATATTTTCCAAGAAAGAAAAGAAAGGATCAGTGTAAAATTGTCAACTTCTGAATAGCTTGTTTAGGACGTTGTTGTTGTTAAGTGTCATTGAGTCAGATCCATCTCATATGGACACTATGTACAACAGAAGGAAACACTGCCTGGTTCTGCACCATCCTCAGAACCCCTGCTATGCGTGAGCTCATTGCTGCAGGCACTGTGTCAGTCAGTCTGTCTCATGGAGGGTCTTCCCCTTTCTCGCTGACCCTCTAGTTTACCAAACATGATGTCCTTCTCCAAGGATTGGTCCTTCCTAATAACAAGCACACAATACATAACACAAATTCTTGCCACCTCCATTCTAAGGAGCATTCTGGCTATACAAGACAGATTTGTTTGTTCTTCTGGAAATCAATATTTTTCACCAACACAGTTAATTAAAAGGCACCAATTCTTATTTGGTCTTCCTTATTTAACGTCCAGCTTTCACATGCATGTGTGATTAAAAATACATTCGCTTGGTCAGGCACAACTTAATCCTCAAAGTGACATTTTTGCTCTTTAATACTTCCAAGAAGTCTTTTGCAGCAGATTTTTGCAATGCAATATGTCACTTGATTTCTTGACTGCTGCTTCCATAGGCATTGATTGTGGATTCAAGTAAATGAAATCCTTGACAATATTTTCAGTTTATCATGATGCTGCTCATTCGTCCAGTTGTGAAGATTTTTGTTTTCTTTATGTTGAGGTACAATCCATACTGAAGGCTGTAATCTTTAATTTTCATCAGTAAGTGCTTCAAGTCTTTGCTTTAAGCTAGCAAGGTTGTGTCATCTGCATAACGCCAGATGTTAATGAGTCTTCCTCCAACCCTTGTGCTGTGTTGTTCTTTGTACAGTCCAGCTTCTCAGATTATTTGTTTAGCATACTGATTGAATAAGTATGTGGTGAAAGGATACACCCAGACACACACTTTCCCTGATTTTAAATCATGAAGTATTCCTTTATTCTGTTCAAATGACTGACTCTTGGTACAGGTTCCACATGAGCGCACTGAAGTGTTCTGGAATTCCCATTCTTCTCAATGTTATCCATAGTTTGTTATGATCCACATTGTCAAATGCCTCTGCACAGTCAATAAAACACAAGTAAATCTTTCTGGTAGTTTCTCCTTTCAGCCAAGATCTATCTGACATTAGCAATGATACCCCTCATTCCACATCCTCTTCTTCTTCTTTTTCTTTTTTTTTTTTATTGTGATTTGGGTGAAAATTTACAGAGTAAATTCACTTTCCATACAGCAATTCACATACACTTTGTCTCATGACATTGACCACAATTTACCACAATCCAACATCTCCCCTCCCACTTCTTCCCGACACTTACCTTTTCCCTGTGTCCATCCCTCCATGCATTCCTGGCCCCTGAGCTGTCTCCCTGTGCATAAGCAGCCCTTCTTTCTCCCATGCTTGTTCTCTCCAAGGAGTGTACCTACCTCAGATAAATGTTCAACTCATATGCCTGTCCATTGTTTGGCTGGAAGCCACAGGCATGCGTTCAATTCCAGACCTGAAGGGCAGCTAGGGGCCATCGTCTCAGTGGTTCCACGAGGCTCCATCAGGCCAGCAAACCTGGTCCCCCCACCCTTTTTTTTTCCCAAATGATTTGAGTTTTGTTCCACATTGTTCTCCCTGTCTATCCAGGATCTCCTACATAGATCCTCTTCCAAGTGGTTGACAGTAGTAGCTGGGCACCATCTATTTCTTCTGGTCTCATAGTTGTATAGGCTGCAGATCGGATGATGTACCAGTCACTAGGACTAATTGTTTCCATCCATGAATTTTTGGTTTTCTTCATTCCTCTTGGCTCTGGATGAGGAGAGACCCATTGCTGCATCTAGATGGCAGCTTGCAAGCTTTTAAGATGCCAGTCGCTACTTGCCACTGTAGGAGGTGGAACAATGTTTTGTGTAGTATGTTATGCCAATTGAGTTTAATGTCCTCTGCGACTATGGTCCCAAGCCCACAGGTTCAACTGCTCAGTCCCTCTGGGTAGCTGGCTGTGACCAAGCATTGACTACAATGTTGCCCCTTGTCAGCCCCATTATACACCTGGGAATTCAGATCATACACATAAAGTTATAGGACCTCTGTCTGCCAATCCTATACATGTTCTTGGGTGCATTCCCCACTTCATAGACATAGCTAATAGTTCAGCCTGTCCATCCATCTATCCACCCATATACTCATATTTGACTTCACTGATCACATCGTACTGTATGTGCAAAAGGGTTCATCTTTGTTGTCTGTACTTCCCACATACCTCTCTATGTCTTTCTCTTTCTCAATGCCACTATATTGATCACTCACATTTGGTACATTGCCTTTCTCTTCACCCAAATCAAAACTTATTTCTATCTATCTAACCATATTCTCTACCTTCCCCTCCCACCCCTGGTAACCAACAAAGAAAATGTCCTTCTATAGATAAACATTTCCTTGACTTTACAGTAACGGACTAATAAAATATTTGTCCTTTTGTAACTGACATATTTCACTCAGCAAAATGTCCTCTAAGTTCATCCATGTTATGCAGTGTTTTGCAGATTCTACATTATTCTTTAGGGTTGCATAGTATTCCACTGGGGAGCTCTGGTAGCATAGTGGCTAAGACACTTGCCTGCTAACCAGATGGCTGGCAGTTCAAACCCACCAGCCACTCCTCGGAAGGAAGGTTGGGCAATCCTACTTCCATAGTGATACTGCCTGGGAAACGCAAGTAGGGGTCGCTATGAGTTGGGTTTGACTCTATGGCACATAACAACAACAGTATTCCATTGTGTGTATGTACCATAATTTGGATATCCATTCCTCAGTTGATAGACACCTAGGTTGCTTCCATCTTTTGGCTATCGTAAATAGTGCCGCGATGAACATGGGCATGCATATGTCTATTCTTGTCATGGTTCTCACTTCTTTAGGATCTATACCTAGTAATGGAATAGCTGGGTAAAATGTTATTTCTAGTTCCAATCTTCAAAGGAATCGTCATACTGCTTTCCACAATGGTTGTACCATTTTACAGCACAAATACTCAGCATATACTAAAACAACAGCAACGAAGGAAGTGATAACACGATTCATAAACATAATGAGCTCAGCACAGAAAGCTATAAGGAACAAAGAAACCAGGAATACCACAAAAAAAACACGTAACAAAATAACAGCAGCCAATTTATACTTGTCAATAATTACACTGAATGTCAATGGGTTTAACACACCACTCAAGAGATGGAGAGTTGCAGACTGAATAAGAAAACATAACCCATCAATATGCTGTCTATAAGAGACACACCTTAGAGAGAAAGACAAAAATAGACTAAAAATCAAAGGCTGGAAAAAGATATATCAATAAAATGGCAACCAAAAAGAGAGCAGGAGTTGCAATATTAATTTCTGATCATATTGACTTTAAGACAAAAACCACCATACGAGACAAGGAAGGGCATTATATAATGATTAAAGGATCAATTGATCAAGATGATATAACCATAATAAATATCTATGGTGTCCCAAAATATATAAATCAGACCTTAACAGAATTGAAAAGGCAAATAGATGAGTCCACAGTCATAGCAGGAGACTTTAATACACTACCTTTAATGAAAGATAGAACAACTAGAAAGAGACTCAATAAAGACAGAAGAGCTAAACAATACAATCTACCTACTTGACCTTACAGACATCTATAGAGCACTGCACTAAACAACAGGACAATATACATTCTTTTCCAGTGCACATGGAACATTCTCCATGATAGACCATATGTTAGGCCATAAAGCAAGCATTAATAAATCTAAAAACATTGAAATGCTGCAAAGCATCTTCTCAGATCACAATGCTATAAAATTATAAATCATTAATAGGAAGAGCAATAGAAAAAAAGCAAACACATGGAAACTGAACAACACCCTCCTTAAGAATGATCGGGTAATAAAAGAAATAAAAAATGAACTTAAAAAATTCCTTTAATCAAATGAGAACAAAAACACAACATATCAAAATCTTTGGGACACAGCAAATGCAGTGATCAGAGACCAATATATAGCAATAAATGCCCACATCAAAAAAAAAAAAAAATCAACCCCTTAAACCAACATCTCCAACAATTAGAAAAAGAATAGCAAGAAAAGCCTACAGTCACCAGAAGGAAGGAAATAATCAAGATTCAAACAGAAATCAGTGAAACAGTAAATAGTACAAAAAAATCAACAAGACTAGAAGTTGTTTTTTTTTGAGAAGATTAATAAAATTGACAAACCACTAGCAAATTTAACAAAGTAAAAGAGGGAGAGAATACAAATAACATGAATAAGAAACAGAATGGGTGGCATCACAACAGAACCAACTGAAATAAAAAGGATAATATCAGGATACTACGAAGAACTGAGGGAGCTCTGGTGGTGCAGTGCCTAAGGCATCTGACTGCTAACCAGAAGGCTGGTGGTTCAAACCCACCAGCTACTCCCCGGAAAGAAGGTCAGGCAATCTACCTCCATAGTGATACCACCTCAGAAACCCACGGAGGGGTCGCTATGAGTTGGATATGGCTCGGCAGCAGTGTGTATGAAGAACTGCACTCCAACAAATTTGAAAATCTGGAAGAAATGGACAGATTTCTAGAAACATGCTACCTACCTAAACTAACATTGATTGAGGTGGAAAAGTTGAACAGATCCATAACAAAAGAAGAAATTGAACAGGTCATAAAAAAATTACCAAAATTCTTTTGAGTCCTGGCCCAGATGGTTTGTCACCAGAGAATTCTACCAAACATTCAGAGAAGAACTGACACCAATCTTACTCAAACTATTCCAAAACATAGAAAAGGATAGAGTCCTCCTAAATTTATTTTATGAAGCAAGTGTAACCTTGATACCAAAATCAGGCAAAGACATCACTAAAAAGGAAAACTACAGACCAATATCCCTCACGCATATAGATGCAAAAATCTTCAACAAAATCCTAGCCAATAGACTCCAACAACATATCAAAAAAGTAAAACCTTATGACCAATCGGGGTTCACATCAGGTATGCAAGGGTCGTTCAGCTTTAGAAAAACAATCAACATTATCTACCACATAAATAAAACAAAGGAAAAGAACCACATGATCATATCAATTGACACAGAAAAGGCTTTTTATAAAATCCAACATCCACTCCTAATATAAACTCTCAGAAAAATAGGAATAGAAGGGACATGCCTCAACATAATAAAGGGCATATATGCAAAACAAACAGCCAACATTACTCTCAATGCAGAGAGACTGAAAGCATTCCCCTTGCAAACAGGAACCAGACAAGGATGACCTCTATCATCACTTCTATTCAACATTGTATTGTAAGTCCTAGCCAGGGCAATAAGGCAAGAAAGGGAAATTGAAGGCATCCATATTGGTAAGGAAGAAGTCAAACTATCCCTATTTGCTGATGATATGCTCCTATATGCAGAACACCCAAGAAATTCAGTAAAAAATCTAGTAGAACTAATTGAGAGATTTAGCAAAGTGGAAGGATGCAAGATCAACATCCAAAAATGAGTTGGATTCCTGTACACCAGCGAAGAGATTGCTGAAAAAGATATAAGGAAATCAATACCATTCACAATTGTTGCAATGTGCCGTCGAGTCGTCTCTGACTCATAGCAACCCCTCCGGGTTTCTGAGGTGGTATCATTACAGAAGTAAATTACCCAACCTTCCTTCTGAGGAGTAGCTGGTGGGTTTGAACCACCAGCCTTCTGGTTAGCAGTCAAATGCCTTAGGCACTATGCTACCAGAGCTCCTCATTTACAATAGCTACCAAATAAAATAAAATAAAATACTTGGGAATAAATCTCACCAGAGACACAAAAGACCCATATAAAGAAAACTATTAAAACTACTTCAAGAAACCATGAGATCTGCATAAATGGAAGAACATACCATGCTGGTGGATAGGAAGATTGAACATTGTGAAAATGTCAATTCTACCCAAAACAATCTATACATTCAATGCAATCCCAATCCAGATTCCATCAGCATTTTCTAAGGATATGGAAAAACCAATCAATAACTTTATATGGAAATAAAGAGACCTCGGGTAAGCAAAGCATTATTGAAGATGAACAAAGTAGGAGGTCTCACACTGGCAGATCTCAAAACCTAGTATAAAGCCACAGTAGTCAAAACTGCCTGGTATTGGTACAACAGACACATAGACCAACAGATAGAATTGAGAACCCAAAAACAGAGCCATCAACCTATGGTCAGCCAATCTTTGACAAAGGGCCAAAATCCATTAAATGGAGAAGAGATTGTCTCTTTAAGAAATGATGTTGGCAAAACTGGATATCCATTTCCAGAAAAATGAAACAAGATCTGTACTTTACACCACATAAAAAAACTAACTCCAGATGGATCAAAGACTTAAATGTGAAACCTAAAACTATAAAGTTCCTCAAGGAAAAACGAGGGGCAAATTTAGGGGCCCTAATATATGGCATAAATAGACTATCAAGTATAACCCAAAAAGCAAAAGATACTAGATGAATGGGACCTTCTCAAAATTAAATCTTTATGTGCTTCTATGGTAGTTAAGTTTGTGTGTCAACTTGACTGGGCCTGACTGAGTGGTTGGGCAGCTGATGGTAACTATTCCCCATGATGAGACTGGCAATTAACTCCATGATGGGACCTACCACAAGCAGCTGAGTAACTGCTTTAGGGATGTGGTCTGTTTCCAGTATATAAGCAGCAGCTTTGGGAATGGTCTCTAGCTTATGGCACCCTTGAACCCTGCATGTAGCTGTGTCATTGCTCAGCAGCCTGTCATGCTCTGCCAACCTTTGGACTTTCAACGGACTTGAATTAATGGCCTGCCATGTGGTTTGGTAACATCGGGATTGTGACTTTTCATTTGCCGACCCTGGGTGTGTCAGCCTCAGTAGCTAGCAGCTGCCTGAGTGGAGAGATGCCTCTAGCTTCAGTGGGCTGGGAGCAAGAGGCAGAGCTGAAGCCTAAGGCTGATTGGCTTTCACCCAGCCCCTAGAGCCTGGCACTTGGAACTTGGAATTCTAGCCTCCTGAACTGTAAGAGAATACACTCCTGTTTGTTATGGCTTTCCCATTTGTGGTATATTCCTGTCAGAGCAGCACTAGGTAGACAGAAAAGCTTCCAAAGACTTCTCTAAAAGAATCAAAAGAGAACCTACAGATTGGAAAAAAATATTTGGCCATGACATATCTCACAAGGGACTTATCTCTAGAATTTATAGAAAACTCCAACATCTCAACAGCAAAAAGACAATCCAATTAAAAAATGGGCAGAAGATATGAGTAAATACTTCACTAAAGAAGATATTCAGGTGGCCAACAAACACATGAAGAAATGTACATGATCATTAGCCTTAGAGAGATGCAAATCCAAACAACAATGAGATACCATCTTGCCCCAGCACTAATGGAAAAATTTAAAGACAGAAAATAACAAATGCTGGCAAGGATGTGGAGAGATTGGGATTCTCTTACACTGCTGGTGGGGCTGTCAAATGATATAACCACTTTGGAAAGCAGTATGGTGATTCCTTAAAAAGTTGAAATTAGAAATACCATTTGACCCAGCCATTCCATTACTAGGTATATATCCTGAAAAAGTGAGAGCCAGGACAAGAACATATATATGCACACCCATGTTCATTGCACCACTATTTACAATAATAGCCAAAAGATGGAAACAACCTAGGTGCCCATCAACAGAAGAATGGATAACCAAACTATGGTACATACACACAATGGAATATTATACAGCACTAAAGAATAATGTAGAATCTGCAAAACACCACATAACATGGATGAACTTGGGGGACATTATGTTGAGTGAAATAAGGACAAATATTGTATTAGTACATTATTATAAACAGTGAAGGAAAGGTTTATACATTGTTATTGTTGTTGTTAAGTGCCGTCGAGTCATTTCCGACTCATAGCGACCCCATACACAGCAGAACGAAACACTGCCCGATCCCGTGCCAGCCCCACAATCCCTGCTATACTTGATCCCATCATCGCAGCCACTGTATCAATCCATCTCGTTGAAGGCCTCCCC
>NW_006921787.1:303421-322441 GCF_000298275.1 Orycteropus afer afer | reverse complement strand
GCCTGTATCTCTTCAATTTGAGTGGTGCCACATCAGCAAATGAAGGTCTCAAAAGCTTTCTCTTTTCCATGAGTAAGGCTGGGTTTACTCAGATGTTGCAACTCTTTCCCAGTCCTATTTTGCGAGCCTTTTAGCCTAAACGGACTATTCCTAAAGTTGCGCAGTAATGTACCAAACAGTGTTTCTTTGGTATTCATAAGGTTTATACATAGAAGGAAACTTTCTTTTTTGGTTATCAGGTGTAGGAGGGGAGGGGAGGGAACACTATTAGATAGGTAGAGACAAGTATTGATTTGGGTGAAAAGAAGGGCAATTGTTCTGGTTACCTAGTACTGCCATGACAAGAATATACCACAAATGGGATGGCTTGAACAAACAGGAGTTTATTCTCTTACAGTTTGGAAGCTTTAAGTTCGAGTTCAAACTGCCAGGCTCTAGGGGCTGGGTGAAAGCCCCTCAACCTTGTGCTTCAGCTCTGCCTCCTGCTCCCAGCTCACTGGAGGTAGAGGTTTCTCTTTACTTGGACAGCTGCTGGCTGCTAAAATTGATAAGCCCAAGGCTGACAAGTAAAACAGCACAGTCCCAATGTTACCAATCCACACAGCAGGCCATTAATTCAAGTCCATTGAAAGTCCTAAGGTCGGCAGAGCACGGCAGGTTGCTGAACAATGACATGGCTACATGCAAGGTGCAAGCATACCATAAACTAGAGACCATTCCCAAAGCTGCTGCTTATATACAGAAAGCACACCATAGCCCTAAAAGCAGCTACTCAGCTGCTCCAATATATTCTACCATGGGAATAAGTACATCAGCTGCCCAGCCACTCAACCAGTCGTAGCCAAGTTGACACACAAACTTAACTACCACAGCAGTGTACCAAATGTGAGTGATCAATACGTTGGCATTGAGGAAGAGGAAGACATAGAGAGATGCATGGGAGGTGCAGACAACAAAGATGAACCCTTCTGCACATACAGTACTGTGTTCTCCGTGATGGCAAACATGGATATATGGGTGGATAGATGGGTGGACAGGATGAACTATTAGGTATGTCTATGCAGGGGGGAGTGTGCCCATGCCCATGTATAGGGTTGGCAGAAAATATTTCTAGAAGTGCATTTGTATGTTCTGTAAGAATTCCCAGGTATATAGTGGAGCTGACAAGGGACAAGGTTGTAGTCACTTCTTGGCCACAGCCTGCTACCCATAGGGAGTGAGTAGTTGGACCTGTGGGCTTGGGACCATAGTCACAGGGAAAATCAAGCTCAATTGGCATAACATACCACACAAAACCATTGTTCCACATCCTACTTTGGTGAGTAGCGACTGGGATCTTAAAAGCTTGCAGGTAGCCATCAAGATGCAACGATGGGTTTCCTTTTGTCTAGAGCAAAGAAGAATGAAGAAAACCAAAGATGCATGGAAACAATTAGTCCAAGTGACTGGTACAGCATGTGATCCTCAGCCTATATGACTATGAGACCAGAAAAACTAAATGGTGCCTGGCTACCACTGTCAAACACTTGGAGGGTGATCTATATAGGAGATTCTGGATAGAGTGGAGAGCGGTATGCATCAAAACTCAAAATCATTAAACAAAATTAAAAAAAAAAAAGTAAAAGGGACCAGGTTTGCTGGTCCAATAGAGCCTGACTGAACCACTGTGACTATGGCCCCAACTGCCGTTCAAGTCTGGAATTGAAACCCACTCCTGTGGCTTCCAGTCAAACAAAAGACAGGCATATGAGCTGAACATTCACATTAGGCAGATACACTCCTTTGAGAGATGAATTATGGGAGAATAGAAGGGCTGTCTGTGCACACGGAGACAGCTCAGGGGGCAGGGGTGCATGGGAGGGAAGGACACAGCGAAGAGGTAACTATGGAAGGAAGTGGGAGAGGAGCTGTTGTATTGTGGGAAATTGCAGTCAATGTCATGAGACAGTGTACGTGAGTTGCTGTTGGAATGTAAATTCGCTTTGTAAACTTTTACCCAAATCACAATAAAAAGAATGATAAAAAAAATCAATAATGAAAACCTGTGTATGAGGCAGCTATATAGGCTGGGGGTTCACTCAATGAGAACTAACAATAGTACCCTGACATTTCCTTTTTTCATAAAACGCGAACATAATGGTAGGTTGCTGAACAATGACATGGCTACATAGAGAGTTCAAGAATGCCATAAGCTAGAGACCATTCCCCAAACTGTATATATACAGGAAGCACACTATATCCCTAAAGCAGCTACTGAGCTGCTCCTATATATTCTACCATGGAGAATAAGTACATCCAGCTGCCCAGCCATCTAGATGCAACAATGGGTCTCTCCTCATTCAGAGCAAAGAAGAATGAAGAAAACCAAAGATTCATGGAAACAATTAGTCCTCATGACTGGTACACCATGTGATCCTCAGCCTATATGACTATGAGACCAGAAGAACTAGATGGTGGCTGGCTACCACTGTCAACCACTCAGAGGGGGCTCTATTAACTTTTATATCTTTTAACTTCTATATCCCAGTGTCCAGCACAGTGCATGAAAGCTAGGAAGTCAGCTGTTCTCTTTGAAAAGAATCATATCAGTAGAGTGATGGAAAGGGACATCAGATTGGTGGGGATTAACAAAAGTACCAGTTAAGGAAGTAGAGGCAGAGGGTGCAGGTTGATTATAGATTAGTAAATTTGAACAAAAGGAGAAAAACAGAAAATGGTAGTTAGTTTCAGCAAAAGAGGGACAATCTGTTACAGTTAATAGTATGAGAGGAGAGTGAGGAGCACAGTGAATAACTGAAGAAATATGGGGCTGGGTTTTGAGATAACAGGGGATATGAGAAATTTAAGTTCTCTTTCTCCATGACAAAACACTGTACAAAAATTTACAACTTGGTGACTAACAGTAATAAATAAGTTTTGTTAGCTGCTGTCAAGCTGACACAACAGAGTGAAACATTGACTTGTCCTGCCTCATCCTCACAATCACCAGGACAGTGAGCCTGATGAAAAATGGGCTCGCATAAGGCTGTGGCTATCAGTAATAGCCTGACATTATGCAGTGACACAATCACAAGCTTTTATTTACTTACGCAGCAGTTAGGATGAAGATGAATTGGGCAATATTCATTATGGGGTTAGTCTCCCTGAGAACCTACTCCCAGGATGAGCTGACACAGGAAATCTGTTCTATACATGTATGATACCCAAGATGCACTGCAAATGAAAGGACAGGATAAAGGGATCTAGGGGTTCTATACCTCAGGGCGCATGGAAAACAGAGAAATGGGGAAGAGGAAGGAGGCTTTGTTTAGCTGCACCTGGCCTAATCGTCCAGTGAATCTTCGTTCAAATTCAAACAGCATAGTAATCCTGTGACTATGGGTGCAGAACCAGAGAGAATACTCCCTACACCCTAGCTATGAAACTGTTATTTTAAGTTTGTATTTTCTGATAATGAATGATACAGCAGGTTAGACTATCTCCTCTGGGTTGCACACTTTAGGATAATTAGTTATGGAGATGATGAGAAGCACTCTCACACTGAGAAAGCAGCCACTTCCCTCCAGCCAGCACATTCAAGTCCATCATTGAAGCCACTGTGCCAATCCATCTCACCTAGGGTTTCCCACAGCCCCCTACTTCACCAAATATGGTGTCCTCCCTGAATGATTAATCACTCCAAAGATTTTAATTGGCTAATTTTTGGAAGTACATTGCCAGGCCTTTCTTGCTAGTTTGTTTTGAGTCTGTAAGCTCTGCTGAAACCTGTCTATCATTCTAGCATTGTAGTAACACATAAGCTACCACAGTATGACAAACTGACAGGCAGTTGGTAGAGAAATGAGTGCTTAATGGTAATTCACAGAAAGTAATATATTAACATATATTACATGTATTTCTTGACCTATTGCTTATAGATTTTAATGTGAACTTTGAACCTGTTTTTTTTTTTTTTTTTGGTGCAATTTTTTATTTAATTGTGATCTGTGTGAAAGTTTACAGAGCAAATTCACTTTCCATACAGCAGTTCACACACACGTTGTCTCATGACATTGACTACAATTTACCCCAATGCAACAGCTCCCTTCCCACTTCCTCCCCATAGTTACCTCTTCCCTGTGTCCATCCCTCCATGCACTCCTGCTCCCTGATCCGTCTCCCTGTACAAACACAGCCCTTCTTTCTCCCATGATTTTTCTCTCCAAGGCATGTATCTACCTCAGGTGCATGTTCAACTCTTATGTTTGTCTTTTGTTTGGCTGGAAGCCACAAATGTAGGTTCAATTCCAGACCTGAAGGGCAGCTAGGGGCCATAGTCTCAGTGGTTCCACCAGGCTCCATCAAACCAGCAAACCTGCCCCCCCCTTTTTTTTTCCAAATGATTTTGAGTTTTGTTCCACATTGTTCTCCCACTCTATTTAGGATCTCCTCTATAGATCCCCCTCTGAATGGTTGACAGTGGTAGCCAGGCATCATCTAGTTCTTCTGGTCTCATCGTCATATAGGCTGAAAATCGTATGGTGTATCAGTCAGGAGGACTAATTGTTTCCATGAATCTTTGGTTTTCTTCATTCTTCTTTGCTCTGAATGATGAGAGACCCATCATTGCATCTAAATGGCTGCTTGCAAGCTTTTAAGATCCCAGTCGATACTCACCAAACTAGGAGGTAGAACATTTTGTGTAGTATGTTATGCCAATTGAGCCTGATGTCCCCTGTGACTATGGTCCCAAGGCCACAGGTTCAACTACTCACTCCCTCTGGGTAGCTGGCTGTGACCAAGAAATGACTACAACCTTATCCCTTGTCAGTTCTACTATACCCCTGGGAATTCTTACAGAACATACAAATATACTTGTAGAACCATTGTCTGCCAACCCTATACCTGGTCTTGGGTACACTCCCTGTTGCATAGACATACCTAATAGTTCAGCCTGCCCACCCATCTATCCACCTGTACACTCATGTTTGCCTTCACTGACAACGCTGTACTGTTTGTGCAAAAGGTGAACCTACTTTTTTTGCTTTATAAATTTTTCTATTTTTAATAATTACTGGTCTCAATTAGTTGGAGGTAGAAAGTATGAGTAGTTTTGGTTGTGCACATTATCCATACTTATGACTTTTTCTATCTAACACTAAATCCAGTTCTTCTCACAGTATAAGGCAGTAATTTCCATAGAAAGGCAAGGGAAATCTTTCTACTGTGTAGTGGTTGGTTCTTCATGGCACTCAGATACTTGTTATTTCAGTGAACTATATTCACCTGGTTTTGTCCCTAGGGATCACTGTTACAGATTTGTGTACCCCAAAAACCGTATGTTGAAGTTCTAATCCCTGTGCCTGTGAATGTGATCCTATTTGGAAACAGGATTTTTATTTTTTTTCTATCAAAGAGTCATACCAGTAGCATGGATCTTAAACCCAACCCCTTCTGGGTCGGGTTTCATAAAGGGGAGTTTTGATGCAATGAATTTCTTAATATGACCTTTCTAGCCAGTTTTTGGGGAGCTCTGGTGGCATAGTGCCTAAGGTATGTGACTGCTAGCTCGTGGTTCAAACCCACCAGCTACTTCTCTGAAGAAAGGTTGGGCAATCTACTTCCATAGTGATACTGCCACGGAAACCCAAGGAGGGGATTTGTTATGAGTCAGATCCGACTGGAGGGCAGTGAGTGAGTGAGCCAGTCTTTGTAACTCCCACCAAGTCTCTGGGTGGGACTATGCAAATGAAGTGCTTATGGCTCATGAAGGGGATTGGACAGCTTGCTAATAATGTGCATGGCACCCTTGTGGTATGAGAGCATGCTAATAAGGTGTATGGAACCCTAACAAGGGGACTGGTCAGTTTTGCCATCCCACTAAGCTTAAATAAGCCATCCCAGAGGCAGAGAGGGGGACCTCATGACCACCAAGAAAAAACAGGAGCAAAACACATTCTTTGGATCCAGGATCCCTTGAATCTCCCTCCTTGACCCAGGAGACAGAAAGCAAGCTGTAACACTGGAGAAGCAGCAGCAGAGACACTGTGGCAGAAGAACCAGGAGACGGAGAAGGAGACAAGCAGGAGATGGGGAGTTGGGCTTCCTTGGTCGTGGAGTAGAAAAAGTGCCTTCAAGGATACTTGCTGGCAGAGTGGGTTGCTTTTGGGCACCTAGTAGAGCAACCTGTTATAGACCCACGGAACTAGAGCTGAACACCCCTGGGCCAAGGCTTATTGGTGTAAGATCACAGGCACTGATCATGAGCGCTAAAAGAGATTTTTAACACTTGCCTGAGCAGGAGAGAGGCCACACCGAGGGTCTGAGGGCCAGCGAGAAAAAGCTATCTGTGGACACTGCCGAGAAGAGGGTATTCTGATTAAATAAACTATATTCTGAGAGTTCCTGAACTTGGATTATAACCTGTTATTTCTCTAATAAACTTCATAATCATGAATATTGTCTGTGAGTTCTGTGTGGTCACTGCAAGGAATTACTGAACCTAGCGGAGAGGTACAGAGTGCCGTGGGAGGACGGCTGGTATCAGAATTGGTGAAAACGTTGGAGGTAGAAGCATGTCTGACCTCCACCTCACGGGAATCAACCTTGGATTACTGATGCAAACAATGATTCTTTGTCCCTCATGAAAGTAGTTAGACCCTCAAACTCCCCGTGCTCACAGTCCAACTTGGTGGAGAACTCCCCAGGCCTCCCTCCTCCTGCCCTCACCCACCTTTACCCTGCTCTACAAGTCGCCACCTCCCCTTCCCGCTTCTACTACGTCATTATCTTTCAAGCATGCGCAGTGACCAGGCTTGTGCAGCCTCGAGTCCAGGACTAGTCAGTTGCACTTTAACCGGCACCAGGGCTCAGCCAATCAGGAGACGTCTTATTGCCCAGGAGCCCCCCCCCCACCCCCGGCAGAGGGAAATATGGTGACAGGCGAGGGTCACTATGTATAACCGCTCATGAGCTACAGAAACTAGGAAGGACCACAGCGTCCCTCCCCACCCCCCTCCGCGGTCGCCAGCAGCTTGCTGAGCCCCACCCGCACGTCCTCCTTGCTGTGCCTGGGTTGGGCGCCGCGAAACCGCCGCCGCCTCTCGCGTGGAAGTCGCCGGTCCGTCCGCGGCAGCGCAGCCCATGCGGCTGGGGGGCGGAGGCGGCAGGTTCGCGTCTCAGGTGGCGGCGGGAGCCCGGGGAAGGTGAGGCGGCGACGGCATCTGTCCCGGGCTAGGTGATTGGCCGCCGCTGGCTCGCCGCGGGCTAAGGGTGAGCGGGGCAGTTTGGGGAAGTGGCGGGGGCTGGGAGGAGGAAGGCAGTGGACGCGGCAAGCTCGGACGTGGAAGATGCTGCTGTCCCTGGTGCTCCACACGTACTCGATGCGCTACGTGCTGCCAGCCGCCGTGCTTTTGGGCTCGGCCCCCACTTATGTCCTGGCGTGGGGGGCTTGGAGGCTGCTCTCTTGCTTTCTGCCTTCCCGCTTCTACCAGGCGGTGGACGACCGACTCTACTGCATCTACCAGAGTATGGTGCTCTTCTTCTTCGAGAACTACACCGGGGTACAGGTGAGGCATTTTCTCTCTGAATCCAGTCCGCGGCACTTGCTTCCACTTCTCCGTCAGAGGCTCCCGCGGGTCCTGGCCGATTTTACCAACTTAGAGCTAGCCATTCCCCCACCCCCTTCCCCACCCCCACCTCTCTGGTTTGTAATAGTTCTATCTTGTGTAGCAGATCCGGCCCCCAGAACACGTGCTATCGCCCAGCCTTCCACGGTGGGGGAAGTTTTACGTTCTAACTTAAGGTTTGGCCCAGTGCAGTGATCACTAGGAAGTTGTAGTAACACATTGCTTAGGCTGTAAGTGGACAATCCGTTTGTAGACCCAAGAGTTCCTTTTCCTCTACTCTTGAGATATTTATCTGTTTAGCGAAATAGATGCAGGTGAACATTTAAGTAGGGCACGCGTCTGACAATATTTGGCGTTTTGCCTAAGAAGATGGTAATGCTGGAACATGAGATGTTTGAACTAAAAAATGCTTTTAAAAGTGTTCTTAGAAGACCTATTGAAACCTATGTTATTATTTGACCAAGAAGAACAACTTTGTTTTACATTCTTCCCAGTGTAAGTGAAAGCTAGGTGAGGAAATTAATACATTTGTTACAGTGGAAGCCTAACTGTAGATACACTTACCAACTTTGACTAGATTTAAATGTGTGACTAATCTTTGGTCTGATTACAGTTTCTATTTCTCTTTGTACAGATTGAATTTGAAAAACAATTTGAGACAATAAAGTAAAAAAGCCCTCAACGTCAGTTATTTGAAGTCTCATAAAATATACTACTATAACTTTTCCTTTTATTTCCCAGCCTGAGAAAAGGAGATTACTTCTTGATTATTCCTAATATCCAGTTAGTCTATCATTTTTGAGGATAGGAGGATGGGAAGGAATTGTTTTGTTTTTTGCCTTTCTTTTTAAAAATTTCTCACTAGAGCAGCTGTTTTCACTTAGTTGTCAACCAGCTACAGTATTGAGTTTGCAGTTGAACTGCTGGTGATCCCTGATGACTCTCAGTTTGCCAGAGTTGGAGGCTGTATGGAGGAAGGGTAATAGGAAAGGCTAGGATATCAATTTAAGTATAAGTGTTTTCATGGAAAGACAGGCCATTGTTGCAATTATGGTTTCCTTGAAATTGACTTTTAAGACAAAGCTCATTTAAAATTTTCACTAATTCATAAGGATCATTTAACCCCTATGCTTTTCACCAATCTTTAAAGTTATGGTGTTACCGTAGTTAAATATTTAATTTCAGAAATGACAGCTGTCCTGGGCTGATGTACAGACTCAGAAAATATGTACCAAATCTGTCACCTCTTAGAAAGAAGTTCTGCTGTTTTTGTTCAAAGAATTATATGTTCCACATGATATAGAATATACCATTGAAGTTCTTTGTTTGGCAAATTTATTTTTTAAAATGACTGTAAAGCTTCACGTTGTTTCTGAAATTGCTTATCTTACTTTATATACTGTGTTCAGTTCAGACCTTGAATTTATTGTTTGATTTTTCAGTTAGTGTAGTTTTTTTTTTTTTTTTTAGTTTATCTTGGTGATATTTTTTCCCTTCACATTATTCTAAGAACAGATCCAGTAGCCAGTGATGATACTTGTGCATTTATAAAAGAATGTCTGGTGACCCTCAATTATAATTCAAAATTTTATTTAATGTGTGTCCATTGATGAAATTTGTAAGGAATCCTAGGACTGATTGCTCACTAATCATCAAATGTAGGTTGTGAACATTTTGGAAAAAGGTAGACTCAAGAGTTCCTATTCCTTGTATTATTATTACTGTTATTGACAAGATGTTATTTGCTGATTAGTAACCCAGAGCAGAACTTTTCAGTATCTTAGGATATTTTTCTAGAATCTGAGGTTCCAGTCCAGGCAAGGCTACCTTCCAATATTTTTGATGGTTTTCTTTAAGATTAAATCAACAGATAAATCACTGACTATCTTCAAATATAAAACTCAAAGGAAAAAAGATAAAATTCTGACACCTAATTTTAATTTTTTCCTATTATTTTTCATCATTGGAATGTTTTGATTAAAATTTTGATTTTTTTTTTTTTATTTTGCTGGGAGAGTTTTTTGGTTTTGTTTTGTTTTCCTTCCCCTTTACTGGAATTGCTTGTTAGGTTTAATTTGTAAGGGCACTGAATATCTGCTTATTTGTTGCACATAACATATACTTGTCCTATTTCTGAAGATGTTTTAGTACTAAGAGGATACCAAAAAACCAAACTCACTCTCATTAAGTTAATTTGACTCATAGTGACCCCTCCCTGCATTTCTGAGGTGGTGTTATGTGTCATTGAGTCTGACCCAGCTCATAATGACCGCCCCCCGGGTTTCCAAGGGGGAGCTCTGGTAGCATAGTGGCTAAGACACTTGCCTGCTAACCAGACGGCTGGCGGTTCAAACCCACCAGCCACTCCTCGGAAGGAAGGTTGGGCATTCCTACTTCCGTAGTGATACTGCCTCGGAAACCCAAGGAGGGGTCGCTATGAGTCGGGGCCGACTCGACGGCACATAACAACAACATCACTACGGAAGTAGATTGCCCAACCTTCCTTGTGAGGAGTGGCTAGTGGGTTTGAACCACCAGCCTTCTGGTTAACAGTCAAGTGCCTTAGGCATTATACTACTAGAGGGCTCCCTATAATTGTAATAATTAGGATAAATAATGGGTTCGATTAGAATATGCTTAACTATTGTAATGATTCATACTTTTATTGAAACATTGTTCCATGTTTGTAAAAGAAATAGTAAAGGCTTTCTTACCTAGAGACCATTTATAACTAATAGTTTTTGTAGTGCTGTTTCATCAAAAATAGTCCTAAACTTTTTTTTTTTTGGTAACTTTTTATTGTGATTTGGGTGGAATTTTACAAAGTTAATTCATTTTACATTAAACAGTTCATATACACATTTTGTTTTGTAAAATAGTTCTAAAGGCCTAATGAGTTAAATTTGCGTTCTTTGTCTTGCAGTATAGGCAGTTCATCTATGAAAATGAAACGTTTATTTAGAATCAGAGAAGGGACCTTACAAGTCATCTAGTTTAACTCCTATTTGTCACATCTAAATTCTTTCTTCATTCCTGCCAAAATGTTGTCTAATGTCTTCTTGACTATCAGCAGTCTTAAAGAGAATGTGAATTTTTGTTTGTGTCCTTACTTTTATTATTCTCTGGTTAATAATCTATGTAAAGACCTTGAAGACAGTGTATCACTTCATTCAGTGTAGCTGGGAGTAGTACAATTGGGCAGATTTGGGTGTGCCTCTGCATTTGCCGGCTTAAGCAGAATGATGAAAGCCTTTGATAGAATAAATTAGACATTTCTCAATCAAATACAGTTCCCAGTGTCACAGTTTAATCTGGCTAGGGACCTGGTGAAAGAACCCTAGGGGATCAATGATTGCAAAAAATGAGGGTGGTGTCTTCTGACCTCTAACTTCAGGAGGGGAAGGAAGATCCAGAGTAACATCAACAGCCCAACTGAGGCTGGTTCCTATGAGGCAGTGGTAGCCATCCTGCTGCCTTTTAACCTTTTTGCCGGTTCTGACATCAGCCATCCCTCCCATGGTACTCTGTTTCTCTGCTGTTGTTGTTGTTATGTGCCGTCGAGTCGGACCCGACTCATAGCGACCCCTCCTTGGGTTTCCGAGGCAGTATCACTACAGAAGTAGATTGTCTCATCTTCCTTCCGAGGAGTGGCTGGTGGGTTTGAACTGCCAGCCTTCTGATTAGCAGTCAAGTGCCTTAGGCACTACGCTACCAGAGGTTCGATAATTCATTTTAGTGACCATACAGAACTCACAGACAATACTTAGGATTTTGAGGTTTATTGGGAAAATAATAATTAGACCCGTCGCTCTATCTCATTCCAGTCTCTTGATTCTGCTGCCTCTTCTGCTGCTCACTCTCTGCCATCTCAGTAAAGTGTTACAGCTCTGTCCTGAATTGAGGAGGTCTAGTGCAGGGGTGTCGGGTCCAAGCACGTGTTCCACTCCTGCTACTCTTTCTTGATAGTGAAATCCCCCCCTTTCTACCTCTGCAATAGCTCATTTTAACCCTTGTGAATGGGAAAACTGACCACTTCCCACATAAAAGTTCCATACACCTTATTTCCATGGTCCCACTCCCACAAAGGTGCTGTGTAGCTTATTTACATTATTAGCAAGCTATCCAATCCCTTTGGTGGTTACAAGCAGTCATATTAGCATAGTTCCACCCAGTCATCTGGTGGGAGTCAGGAAGTCCATGAGTAGAAGAGTCATATTAAATAACGTACTGCACCACAGTTATTAAGCACTTGAGTGTTGACTAAAAGGTTACTAGCTCAGACCTATCAGCTGCCCTGTGAGGGAAAGATGTGGCAGTGTGTTTCCATAAAAATAACAGAAACCCTATGGGACAGTTCAACTCTGCCCTATCAAGTGACCCCTCCTTGGGTTTCTGAAGCAGTATCACTATGAAAGTAGATTGCCTACTTTTCCTTCCAAGGAGTAGCTGGTGGGTTTGAACTGCCGGCCTTCTGATTAGCAGTCAAATACCTTAGCACTGTGCCACCAGAACTCTCATAGGATCTCTATGAGTCGGAATTGACTTAATGGCAACAGATTTGGGTTTTTGGTAAAGGGACCTGGTTAACTTGGTAGACTTATTAGATGACCTGTGAGAAATATGATTTGATAGATACAGTTTTGATTATCTGTTAGTGCTGCACTAACAGAAAATAGCACAAATGGGTGGTCTTAACAAACCAGGGCTTTATTCTCTTACAGTTTTGGAGGCTAGAAGTCCAAGTTCAAGTGCCAGCTCTAGGGGCTGGGTGAAAGTCCCTCAGACTTGGGCTTCAGTTCTGCCTCTTGTTCCCAGCCTACTGGAGCTGGAGGCATCTCTTCACTCAGGCAGCTGTTGGTTAGCTGAGGCTAACAAATAAAATGGCACAGTCCCAATGTTACCAAACAACACAGCAGGCCACAGTCCCAAATTGACAGGAAACATGACAGGCTGCTAAGTGAAGACTCAGCTACAAGCAGGGTCCAAATATGCCCAAAAGCTTCAGAGACCTTTCTAAAACTTCTTCTTATATACTGGAAGCAGACCACATCCCTAAGGCAGCTACTCAGCTGCTCCAGTAGATTCTACCATGGAGTTTGCTACAATTGTCATCATGAGGAATGACTACATCCAGGTGCCCAGACACTCTAAACCAGGCACAACCAACTTGACTATCACAGATACATAGAGAAATAGCTGGTCAGTTGACTGTGACTCCTGGCAGCCTTACACACAACAGAACAAAAGTTTGCCTGGTCCTGCATCATGCTCATGACAGCCAACATGCTGGAGTCCTTTGTGGCTTTTATACTATTCTCTCTCACCAAGGGTTTCCCTTGCCCTGTCGGTCCTTACTTCACCAAATGTGATGTCTTCCTCCAACGATTGTTCCCTCCTGATGACATATCCAAAGCAAGTCACCATTCTCTTGTGATCCATAAGGTTTTCATTGGCTAAATTTAGGAAGTAGATTGCCAGGCCTTCTTTCTAGTCTGTCTTCATCTGAAAGCATTGCTAAAATCTGTCCACTGCATCGCTAAAATCTGACCCTGCTGATATTTGAAATACCAGTGGCATAGCTTCCATGATGATAGCAACACATAAGCCACCACAGTATGACAAGGTGACAAAGATATGTAATGAGAACCTTATTTTTATATTTTCTATAAATAAAAATTTCTGGCTATAAGCAAAAGTTTTTTAAGTTTCATTTTGCAAAAACGGCAAGGAGGCCACATGTTCTGACCTCCTCTAACCCTACAAGGGGAAGGCAGGATTACCAGCAGTAACCCAAGGCCTATTACTGCCAGGCCAGACATGTTGCCTCCCTCCAGTCCTTTCTCCAACCGTTCCTCCCAGAGCACCCACCACCTCTCTCCTGGGTTCGATAATTCACTGCAGTGGCCACACAGAACTCACGGATTACGGGGTTTATTAGGGAAGCACCAGGCTACAACTCAAGTTCAGGAAGAACACTCAGTCTCTCTCCCAGCCCACCGTCCCTCAGCCAACAGTCTCTCACAGTCTCTTTCCCAGCAGTGCTGGTCCCTCGGTGTCTCACTCATCGATGCATGTCTCTTGCGTCTCTTTCCCAGCAGTGCGTGTCTCTTTCAGGGGCGCGTGTCTCTTTCAGCAGCACGTCTTCCTCCACCAGCCATCAGAGAGAGTTCTGCCTCCAGGAGGCCTCCTTTTGAGCCTGGAAGGGTGGTCAAACTAGCCAATCACAGCATCAGAACTCTAAGCACATGAGAGAGAGTGGGAACTTCCCAGAACATTGTATTGTGCCACGCCCAACAGAAATAACCCAGGTGGGCGACTTTAAAATCAGGATCTCCTCCGTAGCTAATAGCAATTCCCACCTTAGAGTTTACAAAGACTTATGGGTAGAAAAGCCACACTAAGTAATTTACTACACCGCACATTTATATAAGATTTCAAAATGTGTCTTTATTTTTTCCATTTTAAATACAGATGCAATAAAAATAATCAAACACTGCCAAAATATTTTGAGAAAGTTAGTTTCCTCTACCCATATCCCATACACAACTTTCATAGGTATGTAAATTTGGTGTACTCTAGATTTCTTCCAAGAAGCTTTTAAATATATACTAGAATTGTGGGAAGGCTCTTTCTCCATTAAATTAACTTCTTGGGTGGTGTATGAATTCAGTTGTGCTCCCAAGATATGTATGAAGTCCTGGTTCCTCTACCTGCAATTGTGATCCTGGTTCGAAATAGGTTTTTTCTGTTAATGACCTTAATGAGGTCATAGAAGAGGAGGATAGCTCCTAAATCTAATCACTCCTGAGTTACAGAAAGAGCAGAATGGACACAGAAGCATGCACAGAGGAAAGACACCCTTGAAGGTAGTTACACATGGCAGATGGATTTACAAATTCAGGATTGCTAAGATTGTGGCAGCTAAAATAAACAAAAGACCCTAAAGTCATGTCTTGAGTTCAAACTTCTTGCCTCCTGAACTATGAGACAAAAAATTTTTTTAAAGCCACCATTTGTGGTATTTTTGTTACAGCAGCACTAGGTAACTAAGACTTTGAAGTAGCATTAAATATACCATCATGTCTTTGGGTCCGCCTCTATGACATAATGGAAGACAAAGGAAAAGCAAATTTCTATATAAATAATTTAGGTTTCCTCTTTTGTAAGTTTGTCTACTTTTTTGGAGATTACAAATAATTCCACCTTCTTAAATGGAATTAGAGTTAATTTTTCCTTTATTATTATAGTTCCTTAAACAGAGGCTGATATTAATAGCTATGTGGTCCAATACTAAATAATGATTTTTAGTAAAGGATCCCAAGAACCTAATATTCATTCATTCATTCACCAAATAAGAGTATGCATCATGTACTAAGAGATATAATGAAGGAAAAATACCTGCCCATATGGAGCTCACATTCTAATGAGGGAGACAAACAATAACCAGTAAAAAACAAAAATTCTATTGGTATGTTGTCTAAGAATTCCCAGGTATATAGTAAAGCTGACAAGGGACAAAGTTGTAGTCACTTCTTGGCCACAGCCAACTATGCAGAGGGAGCAAGTAGTTGGACCTGTGGGTTCAGGACCATAGTCATAGGGGACATCAAGCTCAATTGGCATAACATACTGCACAAAACATTGTTCCTCCTCCTACTTTGGTGAATAGCAACTGGGATCTTGAAAGCTTGCAAGCAGCAATCTGGATGCAACGATGGGTCTCTCCTCATCCAGAGCAAACAAGAATGAAGAAAACCAAAGATGCATGGAAACAATTAGTCCCATCGACTGGTACACCATGCATTCCTCAGCCTATATGACTATGGGAGCAGAAGAATTAGAGAGTGCCGGGCTACTACTGTCAACCACCTGGAGGGGGATCTGTGTAGGAGATCCTGGATAGAGTGGAAGAACAATGTGGAACTAAACTCAAAATCATTAAAAAAAAAAAAAAAGAAAAGAACCAGGTCTGCTGGTCTGATAGAGCCTGAGGGAACCACTGAGACTATGGCCCCTAACTACCCTTCAGATCTGGAATTGAGCCCACACCTGTGACTTCCAGCCGAACAAAAGACAGGCATATGAGCTGAACATTTACATTAGGTAGACACACTCCTTGGAGAGATCAATCATGGGAGAATAGAAGGGCTGTGTATGCACAGGGAGACAGCTCCAGACAGGAGTGCATGGAGGGAAGGACACAGGGAAGAGGTAACTATGGGGAGGAAGTGAGATGGGAGCTGTTGCATTGTGGTAAATTGTAGTCAGTGTCAGGAGACAAAGTATATGAGCTGCTGTATGGGAAGTGAATTTGCTCTGTAGACTTTTACCCAAATCACAATTGGGGGGAAAAAAAAGTATCACAGGCTCTTAGCCTTAGAATCTTAGAGCTTGTCTGGTCCTACCTCCCCTCCTAATGGAGAAGCATCTCCCCAGTCATCATTTGGCAGATTAAAAAAAAAAATCCTCAAACTGGACCAACAAGCCAAATAACAATAAATGGAGAAAAGTTTGGAGTTGTCAAAGATTTCATGTTACTTGGATCCACAGTCAACACCAATGGAAGCAGTAGTTAAGAAATCAGCGTATTGCACTGGGCAAATTTGCTGCAAAAGACCTCTTTAAAGTGTGAAGAGCAAAAAGATATCTCTTTGAAGACTGAGGTGGGCCTAACCCAAGCCATAGTATTTGCAGTTGCCTCATTTGCATGTGAAAGCTGGACAATGAATAAGCAAGACTGAAGAAGAGTTGATGCTTTTGGCAAACAATACTGAAAGTACTGCCAGAAGAACTAACAGATCTGTCTTGGAAGAAGTGCAGCTGGAATTCTCCTTGGAAACGAGAATGGCCAGACTTCATCTGACCTACTTTGGTCATGTTGTCAGAAGGGACTGACCATTCCCTGGAGAAGGATATCATGCTTGGTAAAGTAGAGGGTCAATGAAAAAGGGGAAGGCCCTCAACAAAGTGGACTGACACGGTGACTGCAACAGTGGGTTCAGGTATAGCAAGGATTGTGAGGCTGGCAGAGGACCAGGTGGTATTTCGTTCTATTGTACTTAGGGTCACTGGGAGTCAGAGCCAACTCAATAGCACCTAACAGCAACATACTTTTCAAGTTTAACTAGTTTAGTGGCTGAAGGAATGGGGAGTTTGGGAAGGCTTCCTTAAGGACGTGACATTTGAATGGAGCTCTGAAAAAAGGCCACTTTGAAAGGTACTGAGTAATCCAGGCAAAAGGTAATGGTCAGCTGGGGGAGAGAATGAAAATAATTCAAGTTGTAATTTGGAGGTTGTTGACAGGGCATTGTGATTGGATGTGGAGGATAAGGAGTATAAGGTTAATAACAAACTTAGCATTTTTAGTTTCCTATGTGACTGGCATAGTGTGTAAGGCATTTGACTGCTAACCAGAAGGCTGGCGGTTCAAACCCACCAGCCACTCCTTGGAAGGAAGGTTGGGTAATCTACTTCTGTAGTGATAACGCCTTGGAAACCCAAGGAGGGGTCGCTATGAGTTGGGTCTGATTCCATGACCCATAACAACAACAACATGTGACAGTGGTGTAGTGCTTAAGGCACTTGACTGCTAACCAAAAGGCTGGTGGTTCAGACCCACCAGCCACTCTTCGGAAGGAAAATTGGGCAATCTACTTCTGTAGTGATACTACCTCTGAAACCCAAGGAGGGCTCACTATGAGTCGGACTCAATGACAAAACACAACAACATATATGACAAGTGTTTTTCTATTATGTGAATAAATCATTTCATCTTTTCAAAGTAGACACCATTATTCAAACTTTACCGGTGAGGAAACAGGCACAGTAAGTTCACATCTGTTGTAATCAAACCAGGATTCTGTCCAAGGCTGTTAAGATTTGGTCCCATTTTCTGAAAATGCTTTGCTAGGTGGCATGATTATATTGATTCAGGTGAGATTCTTACTCTCAAGTTATTCATACAAAGAAAACAATTTACAAGTACAGTAGAAGATAATTCTGAAATTGGAGTGTTTGTGTTTTTAGCTTGGTGATACAGAGATAATGTGGATTTGCTTGGATTAGTCAAGAAAGCTATTATCAATTGTTAGAAACTACTTTGAATTTTTCCTTCCAACAGAAGTTACATGGCATGTTTAGGGAAAGGAAACTCTCCATTAATTACAGAATAAAAATGAAGGCTTCTAAGCATGGCATTCTAGGCTGTCTAAACTCTGCCTTGCCCAACTTTTTCATTTATCAGTTTCCATTTAGTACAAATGATTCCCCTCCTTCTTTTTTCCTTACATTATCAGTACTTTCTCAACTGCATGCCTTTGGACTGGTCTTTCCTGTTTACTCTCTTCCAGATCTGATCCCATCTTTCCCTCATATATCATGATCTCATCTCATATCAATTTCAGAATCAAATATATGTAATGTTAATGTATGCTGCATTAACATATATGATGTTAACACTAACAGCATATTTTTTGTATATATGTTATCACTTCTACAGGATTGTAAACTCTTTGGAGACTGCAATGAAAAGGGAGACTAATTTGACTTGATTTTTCCCTTAAACAAAAGGAGAGCACATTCTAGAAGGGATATTAGTCCTGATTTCTGTTGAAATGTAGATCTCACTTTTAAGAGTGGAAATTCTTGAATGGCTCTCACTAGTTAATGAGGTTTGATCTAACAAGGTCTACAGGTCTAGTGAGTCTAATTGCATTCTCTATTTAGATAGATAGATAGGTAGGTAGATAGATAAGGGGTAAATATGAACTATACTGTCAGGAGTAAGACGGAATGAATGAGGTCAGAGACCTTGTATAGGAGGTCTAGAATAGCCATTAATATAGAGAAACCTAGTGTTGTTTACTTGTTTATGAAAACCTATCCTTTTGCAATTTTTGAATCTACACAATTACCCAAGATTTATTTTCTCTGTCTTGGTAGAAATTAACAATAATAATTTTTTAAAAAGCAGAGAATATAAAAGTGTTTCTTGAGTGTTTTAGCGAAGCATATGTGTGTAAGTAATACTGGAAAGACTGTGTTTTTCTGCCCCATCTTTGTGTGAGAATTCAGAAACAGGAAAAAAAAAATGCAGGTGATGAGACCTGCAAAGGAACTTGTTAATAAATGCCAACCATATTAGTTAAAATGTGAGGCTCTAACATTTTAGGTTGATAAAGTAGTCTCTACTCTCAATTTCTTTAGCAGTGTAGAAAGAAGTCTATTTAAAATAAAACAAAACTCAATGTTTAGTGTAAGTTTCAAAATGAAGAAATAAAGAACAGAGGAAATACAGAAGTAATGCAACACCATCTGAGTGTTTACTTCACTAGGTAGGCACTATCCATATAGAAGATATGATTCACGTATAAATTAAATGCGGAGCTCTGGTAGCATAGTGGCTAAGACACTT
>NW_006921787.1:296037-302726 GCF_000298275.1 Orycteropus afer afer | reverse complement strand
TTTCAGTTTTTGCAGAGAATGGTTTTGTCAGTCATTATTTTTGGTTCTTGGGGTAAGGCACATGATGTAAGCCCCAGGACTCTGCCACTTACTGTTATGTGAACTTGAATGAATAAATTTCACAATTTCAGACTTCTCATCCTTAAATAGGAATAATTATATGTACTGTCATATTTTGAAGACTAAATGAGATAATGTGTGAAACTGCCTAACTCAATGACTGGTAAAAACCAGTTCCTCTTCTACATCCTGTATAATAAGAATACCAGGAGTATATATGAGGAATATATAAGAAAGAGGTTTTTTTTTTTAATTTGTAAGGTCCCATTTAAATGCTGCATGATAATTGGTTTTTTCATTATAATTTTTATTAGCAAATCATTATGTATCTTTACCATTTTGATATTTTATTTTTCAGAGAGGGATCATAATTTTCCTATTTAATGAAATGCTCCAGATTGGGCAAAAAAAGATCACAGTTTGTATATGCTTCATGGTAGAAATCTAGCACTGGTTAAATAGGATAATTTATTTCATTGGCATAAAATTCATTTAAAAATTCATTTCAATTGATTATGAACATCATTGTCAGGGTGGAAATTGCATATGCAATCTTATTCAAGCAAACTCTATACCTGCATTTCTATGCAATCTATCAGAGACTACTACTTTTTTAAAGGAGAGACTAAACAGTTATTTCTCATCTCCATTGAACACTTAACACAGTTTTGAGTAAAACATTCCATCTTATTGCATAGTAGTAATAACAACGTTGTGTTGTTGTTATGTGCCGTTGAGTCAGACCCGACTCATAGCGATCCTTCCTTGGGTTTCTGAGGCAGTATCACTGTGAAAGTAGATTGCCCAACCTTCCTTCCTAGGAGTGGCTGGTGAGTTTGAACCGCCAGCCTTCTGGTTAGCACTCATGTGCCTTAGACACTACACTACCAGAGCTCCTATAGTAATAACAGTAGTTAAGATTTTTTTATGTGATTGATTTATTACAGGCATTGAAGTAGTTACATAGTCTGATTTATTTCATCACAACCTTATGAGGGGGTAGTTACAGTTACTACACTCATTCTGTAGGTGAAGAAACTGACTCAGAGAGGGTTGGTACTTTTGCTATAGTTCACATATCTAATAAAATCATGGCATACTGAAGGAAAATGGATGTTATTGAGAGAAATGAAGAATACTTTTTTTTTTTTTTTTAACAAAATCACTGTATGTTTATGTCCCCATGGCATTGGTAGTAGGATTCTCTACTGTGTTCAACATCCTGCTTTTGGGATGCTAAAGAGGAAATCTTCAAGAGGTTTACATATCATGGGAGCAAATTAAAGGCATTGTACAGATCAAGGTGAGGTGAAAGTAGTCATCTAAATGTAAGCCTTCCCCAGCATCATAAAACAAAATGTGTATGTGAACTGTTGAATGTAAAATTAATCTGCTTTGCAAATCACAAGAAAAAGTTAAAAAAAAAAAAAAAAAAAACTAAGCCGCCTTGTGGAAACTAGTTTGTAAAAGAACAAATTTGTTTAAATAACAATAATAGCAATAAATAAGAATAATAGCTTGTATGTTAGTTGCAATGAAGATAATTATTCAAAATCCATTTTTATTATCTCCTTCTGAACTCATAAAATTAAAAGGGAAAATTATTCTTTTTTCTAAGAGGACTTAGATGAGTTTTTAAAAAATGAATGACCTTAAAATTACTTTTAAAATTATGAAGAAATGTTTTTAAATGCTTTGTTTTGAAAGAATAAGTTATCTGTAAAATAAATTTGTAACAGTGATTAATATAATTTGAAATACAAATATGAGAAGATTCACCGAATGATACCTTTAAAAAGTCTCTGGTGGCGTAATGACTAAAACATTTGACTGCTGACCAGAAGGCTGATGGTTCAGACTCACCAGCCACTCCTCAGAAGGAAGACTGGACAGTCTACTTCCATAGAGATACCGCCTTGGAAACCCAAAAAGGGTTTCTCACTGTGAGTTGGAATCGACTCAATGGCAGTTAGTTGTGTTATTTATTTATTTATTTATTTTTTTTTTTCTGAGGCTCTGGTGCGTTTAAAATACATTCCCGAAGCATCTCTATTGTTGAAAATGAGGTATGGCTTCATCTACTTGTGAAAAATGAAAGTACATACTTAATTGATTGAATGTCTTAAAAATCAATGAGTGCTAGCCTTTTGAATAAAAAAATCAAGTGTCTGAAGCTGAGAATATGACTTGTAAACAGATATGCAAAATGCGATACTGATACTTTGGTTGGAGTGTGAACAAGTTATGTAATGGACTAAAGGGAGGCTTGTTTAATTCTGTGGGTCAGGACTAGAAAGTAAAAAGACTTCAGTGAGGAGGTACAGGCAGTCTCCATTACAAATGAGATCAGTTCCTAACTCTCTTTAAGTTGAATTTGTAGGTAAGTCAGAACAGGTGCATATGCTTCTTATTTAGCCTTACTTTAGTGCTTGTACATGAAGCAAGTGAAGGTGATTGCGATGTTCTGTTGGGAGTAGGGATTGGTTCATTATTTCAAAGTGAGGGCAAATTTGCATAACATTAACAGGCAAGTAGGGGTTGTTTGTAAGTCAAACATTCATAATCTTGGGACTGCCCATATATAAGTTATGAGGAAAAGCTGATTTAGTTGTCTTCTTCAAATTATATGTATTGCCATTTCAACTTTCTTCATAAGTATAACTCAGTGACACTAATTATATTTATTATATTGTTCAACCATCACTATTACCCTTCTGCAAAATTTTCCATCACCCTTAACAAGTTGACTACCTTCCTAAGTAATGAGTCTTTACACTCACTTACCAACCTCTGGTAACCACTAATAAATTGTGGCTGCTATCTACTTGCCTATTCTAGATATTTCATATACTCAAAAACCTAATGCAGTGCCATTGAGTCAATTCTGACTCTTAGCAACCCTTTAGGACAAAGTAGAACTGACGCCTGTAGTAACTCTTTACAGAAGTGGACTGCCTCATCTTTCTCCCATGGAGTGGCTAGTGGGTTTGAATTGCCAGCCAACCTTTTGGTTAGGAGCCAAATGCCTTAACCACTGTGCTACCAGAGCACCTTGATATTTCATATAAGTGGGATCATATAATATTTATCCATTTGTAACTGAGTTATTTCACTCAGCATAATGTTTTCAGGGCTCATCCATGTTGTAGCATGTATCAGGACTTCATTTCTCTTTATGGCTGAGTAATAGTCCATTGAGTGTATGTATCACAACCATCTGTTGATGGACATTTAGAAGGAAAAGCTGCTTTAGAGACAATAATAATAAGTTAACACAGGTAGGCTTGTAGGTAATTATATAATTACTTATTTATATGGATATTTTGTAAATTCTTATGAAGTTACAAAATGAAAAAAAATGTTTTCTTATAAAACATAGCTATTTTATTAGTCATACACTTGTTAATAAGGTGGCAATGACTGTCTTATTAAGTATTTTGAAAATATACATTCTTAAATAAAAATGCTTTACTTAAAACCATAAACAAGTAAATAACCTTTCTTGCATGGGAGAGATGTGATAATTTTCACTTAGAATGGGACTTGTGTTCATCTTTGGAGCCTTGGAAACAGATGTCAAATGAAGGACCTTAAAAACTGTATGTTTAATGTGTGTTGTTGTTGTTATGTGCCGTCGAGTCGGACACGACTCATAGCGACCCCTCCTTGGGTTTCCGAGGCAGTATCACTATGGAAGTAGTTTGCCCAACCTTCCTTCCTCAGAAGGCTGGGTTTGAACCGCCAGCCTTCTGGTTAGCAGTCAAGTGTCTTAGCCACTATGCTATCAGAACTCCTATTTAATGTGTAAGCATTGTAATTATAGGTTCCTTTCTTTGGAAACATTATGGGGCAGTTCTACTCTGTCCTATACAGTTGCTGTGAGTTGGAATTGACTTGATGGCAGTGGGTTAGTGGGTTTTGTTTGGTTACTCAACATGTATTTGAAGTGCTTAATTATGATTTGGATCTGTTACAAAATTTGGGCGCTCTGGTGGCGTGGTGCCCAAGGGATTTGACTGCTAACCAGAAGGCTGGCGGTTCAAACCCACCAGCCACTCCTCAGGCGGAAGGTTGGGCAGTCTACTTCCGTAGTGATACCACCTCGGAAACCCAAGGAGGGGTCACTATGAGTCGGATCCGACTCAACAGCAGTGATTTGCAGTTCGTCATTTCACTTACTTTGCTTTATATCCTTTAAAGCTATATGTATGAAAGGTAACTTTTATAGAGGTTAATTCTATTTTGTAAATTATATATTCTAGTTGAAGGAGCTCTGGTGGCATAGTGTCTAAGGCATTTGACTGTTGACCAATAGGTTGGTGGTTCAAACCCACCAGCCACTCCACAGAAGGAAAATCAGGCAGTCTTCTTCCACGAAGATTTACAACCTTGGAAACCCAATGGAGGTTGCTATGAGTCGGAACCAACTCAGTGGCAGTGGGTTTGGTTTTTAGTATACTCTAGTTTATACTTTGAGGAGCTCTGGTAGCGTAGTGCCTAAGGCACTTGACTGCTAACCAGAAGGCGAGCGGTTCAAACCCACCAGCCACTCCTCAGAAGGAAGGTTGGGCAATCTACTTCCGTAGTGATACCACCTTGGAAACCCAAGGAGAGGTCACTATGAGTTGGGTCTGATTTGATGGCACATAACAGCAGTTCATACTTTTAAGTTATAAATGAAAATACTTAAGAGACTGTCAATCCAAACATCTGCTTTGAGATCCTAAGCTATATTTTCTCAAAGGTTTACCATCTCTGGCATTTCAATTGGAAATAGCTATTATTTTAGTGAGATAAGAACATATATAATATATGTATTCTGTTTAAGAGTTATGAATTGGATTTCTGGTATCACTGTTGTGCCTTTCTTAACTAATTTAGTTGAACTACATTTTCCCCATCTGTTTTTACCCAATTCAATTCATTGCTTATCATACTTTCTCTAGATACTACTGAAAATCAGTTTTTAAATACTGAGCATTGTCAATTTTGTTATTGAACTAATCAAACAATACACTGAGAATACCAGTTGTTTCTAAGCCATTTGGGGGTGGGGAAAATTAATGAGCCTAATTTTTTGCAAAGACAGTTTTTTTACAAAGCTTTTAGGTTTGTATTTGCATGTAAAAAACCAACACAAAGGTTTTTTTTGGCATTTTAAAGCTAGCTTAGTACAGTAAATGGACCAAGCCCAAGTAGTGGAAGTGTGGAATGACCTTTTAACTGGTCATATGTCATAAGTTTAAAGGAGCTCTGGTAGCATAGTGCCTAAGGCATTTGACTGCTAACCAGAAGGCTGGCGGTTCAAACCCACCAGCCACTCCACGGAAGGAAGGTAGGGCAATCTACTTCCATAGTGATACTGCCTTGGAAATCCAAGAGATGGGTTGCTATGTGTTGGATACGACTCGATGGCAGTGAGTTTACAAAAGTTAAAGTCAGAGATCTGGACTTGATAGTCTCCAAACATCCTTTTAGTGTGAATGCGTATATTAAGTGTATGGTTTTCACATTTTGGAAGTTATTATATCATGATATTAGATGATTGTGCTTGTTTTTATGCTTTCCTTTTCACCTTCACCATGACTGTTTCATTTTATACTGAGATATGTTTAGTATTGTGAAAGATGTAATGTGCAGTCCTCTATTTTCTATACTTGGTACTATGCTCCTTTGAAAAATGCCTTTTAATAACTTGCTTATTACCTACGTTAAAAACCTACAGCCTGGCAATCTCTTAACTAAGCTTACAAAGGAAGGGAAAGGAAAGTCTCTTGGATGGGTAAAGCATTACCTTCAGCTTGAAGTAAAACTGTGGAGGCCAGGCACGTCTCCAGACAGTGCTGTTTGGGTTAAATCAATTAAACCACAACTTTTTTTTTTTAATTGTGATTTTTTGTTTAATTGCTCTGTGAAAGTTTACAGAGCAAATTTACTTTCCATACAGCAGTTACCATATACTTTTTCACATGACATTGACCACAGTTTACCACAATGCAACAGCTCTCCTCCCACTTCCTCCCCATAGTTAACCTCTTCCCTGTGTCCATCCCTCCATGCACTTCTGCCCCCTGAGCTGTCTCCCTGTGTATACACAGCCCTTCTTTCTCCCATGATGGTTCTCTCCAAAAAGTGTATCTACCTAGTGAAAATGTTCATCTCATATGCCTGTCTTGTTTGTCTGAAAGCCACAGATGTATGTTCAATTCCAGACCTGAAGGGCAGCTAGGGGCCATAGTCCAGTGGTTCCACCAGGCACTATCAGACCAGCAAACCTGTTCCCTGGTCCCTTTTTTTTTCCCCAATTGATTTTGAGTTTTGTTCCACATTGTTCTCCTTCTCTATCCAGAATCTCCTACATAGATCCTCCACCAGGTATAAACCACAACGTTTAAATCTGTACATCCTGTTCAGGAAAGTTGAGCCAGAAATTCTTAGCTGTATCTGCTAGTTTTGTAACCTCATAGCATAATTTCAAACCTAGTCTTTCTTTTATGATGATGATGATGATGATGATGATGATTTGGGTGAAGATTTACAGAGCAAATTCACTTTCCATACAGCAATTCACATATACTTTGTCTCATGTCATTGACCACAGTTTACCACAATGCAACAGCTCCCCTCCC
>NW_006921787.1:290093-295270 GCF_000298275.1 Orycteropus afer afer | reverse complement strand
ATTGTCTGCCAACCCTATAAATGATCTTGGATACACTCCCTATTTCATAGACACACCTAATCGTTTAGCCTGTTCACCTATCTATCCATCCATATACCCATGTTTGCCTTCACTGACAACTTAGTACTGTATATGCAAAAGGGTTCATATTTGTTGTCTGTACTTCCCATGTACCTCTCTATGTCTTTCTCATCCTCATTGCTGCCATCTTGGTTACTCACATTTGGTACATTGCCCTTCTTTTCACCCAAATCAATATTTCTCTCTGTCTATCTAACAGCATCAAACCTAGTCATTCAACAATTCTGTTTCATTGTTCAGAGGATGGTGGTTGCTCACAAGCCAGAACTTTCAGTTTAACCTTGTGTAGATCAAACTTTTTTTTCTTTTTTTAGAAGGGACTGTCGCAAACTGTATTTGTAAAAAAAATCAGTGGACAACTATTGTAAAAAATTAAAGAAATGTTTATATTTGGAAGGAAACTTTCTTTGTTGGTTACCAGGGTTGGAAGGGGAGAGGAGGGAAAATTGCTAGATGGGTTTTAAAAATAAAAAAAGTACATATATATGTGTGTGTATATATACATGTATTTATATACACACACAGACACACCAAAAATTATTAGTGATTACCAAGGGTAGGAGGGAGGGGAAAAGAGGAAGCTTTTGATTGTGGGGTGAGTTTTTTCTAACAGTGGTGGAATATTTTAGAAAAGGATAGCAATAATGTTAGCACAACATGAAAAATGTCATTAGTGTCCTTGAGCTGTAAATGTGGAAGTTGTTATGTTGCTGAAATGTCTTGATGTGTATGTTTTCACCACACACACACACAAAATCATTGGGCAAACATTCCTACATACATAAATGCATAACACTGTGCAGTTTTCTAAGGAAGATAATAGAAACCTGAATCTGAATCCCTGACCTCTAGAACTTTATATCATCTAGTTTCACTTATTTACAGAGATGTTGAATTAACGTCATTTTCCTTTCTTTCCTAAGATTTTAATGAGTAGTATCATGACCAAAAGATAATCCCTGTAGAGAAGATAGATCTAAAAAACTTCAGGTAATTTGTGGTCATTCATAATCTATGATGACAACCTGTGGAAACAAAAATACCCTGAATAAAAATATACCACTTTCAGCAGTAATTTCCTTTGAAGTCTATAAAAATGTATTCCCCATTTCTTTAAATAATTTAAGTTTTTAAGACCTACAAAACAGCATAAAGACTAATACAATGAACACCTATGTACCCACCATCAGCATTAAGCAACAAAACATGACTGGTAGAGTTGAAGCCTTCTGTGTACCCCTCCCTTAGGGCAACTCCTCCCTCTTCACAGAAGTCACTCTTATCCTGAACTCTTATTTATTTTTGTTAGAGCTACAAAGAGTCCTGTGGTAATTAAGTTTGTGTGTCAATTTGGCTGGGCCTAGTTGAGTGGCTGGGCAGCTGAGTGTAGTATTCCCCATGATGAGACTGGTCATCAATTCCGTGGTAGAATCTACTGTGAGCAGCTGAGTAGCTGCCTTTGGGTATGTGGTCTGCATCCCGTATGTAAGAATTAGCTATGGGAATGGTCTCTATCTTATGGCAGACTTGAACCCTGTGTGTAGCTGTGTCGTTGTTCAGTAGCCTGCAGTGTTCTGCCAACCTCGGGACTTTCAGTGGACTTGAATTAATAGCTTGCCATGTGGTTTGGTAACATCAGAACTGTGACTTTTCACTTGTCAACCTTGGGCTTATCAGTCTCAGCAGCCAACAGCTGTCTGAGTGAAGAAAAGCCTCTAGTTTCAGTGGGCTGGGAGCAGGAGGCAGAGCTGAAACCAAAGTTGAGGGGCTTTCACCCAGCCCCTAGAGCCTGGGACTTTGAACTTGGACTTAAAGCCTCCAAACTGTAAGAGAATAAACTTGTTTGTTCAAACATCCCATTTGTGGTATATTCCTGTCAGAGTGGCACTAGGTATCCAGAATAAGTCCTAATCATGTTGCCTTATTATTGACAGGATATACTTTTAATCTTTACCAAAGACTTTCTGTGTTCTGGTCAAATACATCTTTTTGGTCTTGCTCCACCTACCAATTTTCCACATCAAGCCCTGTGTTTTGGCCTTAAACATTACCATGTCCATTTCTCTATTTGTATTTTTCAAGAACATTTTTCTCTTCATCTCATCCATTGAAATTATACCTCATGACTACTTCAACTCTTTACAGTTCTTTATAAGGAAATGTATTTCACAAATTTTACTTTGTGTAACAGTTATTATGTCTGTTTCTATTAAACTATAGTCTCTTTGAAGGAAGATTTATGAACAGTGTTTTCTATATTATTAAGCACTAAATAAATGCTTTTGTATTTTTCTCAGGATGATATTTATCATTCTGTATTACTTTATGACCATTATCATGCCCTACACTTAACCAGTTTATGTATGATTTATGGTCCCTGAGACTGTTAAGAAAAATGGAAATTTTCTAAGTCATGGATAGAAATACAACATCAAGATTTTGTCAAATTTTGAACATTGTATTTTGTATATTACATGTTTTAAAATATCAAAGTAATGTTTCTTTTTTATCTTTTAGATACTGCTATATGGAGATTTGCCAAAAAATAAAGAAAATATAATATATTTATCAAATCATCAAAGCACAGGTTTGTATTTCATTTGCATGCACTTTTGGCTTTTCTAAAGCTGTATGGACATTTAAAATAGGATTCTTACATATTGAATTGAAATATTCTTTTATGAAAGCAGGAATTTTCTGTGCAAGTATTATCCTGCATAGATTTTTTTGTGTGTATGTGATTTCATATTTTGGAAAGTCAGGACTATGACAACTGTTGGATATAAATAATCTGTTTTCTTCTCTTTTTTCCTGTTTCTTTGAGTAGCTCTTTAAATAGTTTTGTATTTGTAGAATTATTTCTCTAAGTCATGTTTCTAAAAGTAGAAATACTGGTTCAAAGTGTAAGTACATTTTGTGTTTTTAATTGTTAAACTGCAGAAAGGTTGTACCAGTATGTACTAGTATGTGAGTACTCACCCATAAATACAGTATTAATTTTTAATGTCTGCTGTTACTTCTCTTCTTCCAAAAGCAAGTCTACCTTACCATTCTTCTATCAGAGGAATCACAGAAGACTAAATATAATAATACAATCTTTTCTTTAAATTAGGTTACAGTACTAATTTGAACTTTTAATTTTAAAATAATTATAGATTCAGAACTTACTGAAAATAGTACATAAAATTCCTAGTTTCACCAAAGGTGACATCTTAATTTTGGCAGTATCAAAACTAGGAAGTTCACTTTGGTTAAGATACTTTCAGTTGTTTAAATAATTCAGTCAAAAATAAATAAACAATAAAAAACAACTCACTTCATGTCTTATTTTAAACTTGCTTTTGTTACACACTTTTAAATTGCCATATTTATCATTTTAAAAAATACATAACCAAAAAACTCAAAGCTAAAAGCATCCTGATCATTGAAAATATTCTTAGTGGAGAATCACATATGCTTTCCTCTATCTACCTCCCTTCAACATTCTCTTCATGAGTTTGTTGCTTTTATTAAGCATTAAAAAAAAAACAACAAAACTTGCTGCCATTGAGTTGATTGCAACTCATAGTGATCCCCTTGGGGTTTCCGAGGTAGTAAATCTTTACAGAAGTAGGTTGCCTAGTCTTCTTTCCATGGAGTAGCTAGTGAGTTTGCACCACTAACCTGGTTAGCAGTCAAATGCTCTACTATAGTTCCTTTTATTAAATATTGTACATAGTATTTGCAGCCTGAGGAGGCCCAGGAAGGAAGCAAGGCAGCATGGCGGGTTTGGAGTAGGCTGAACGGGGGCTGGGAAGGAAGTGAGCTGGGGCAGTGGGTTTGGAGGAGGCTTAGGGGAGCTGGGAAGAAAGCGAGTGGAATGGTTTGAAATAGCTAAGGGAGAAAAACGTGTCTGTCCATTTGTCGTACTGTGTGGTTGCTAAGACAGACTTGGAGGAAGGAAGAGACCATCTACTTCTCAAAGAATTGGCCAGTGAAAACCTTATGAATAGGGGTGAAACACTGTCTGATATATTACTGGAAAACTTTATAAATAGCCCTGAAACATTGACCGATATAGTGTCGGAAAATGAGCCACTCAGGTCAGATGGCACTCAAAGTATGACTGGGTATGGAGTAGTAAATTACATAGTGGGCTGTTTTAGCCATAAGTCTTTGTAAACTCCATGGTGGAATTTGCCATGAGCACCTGAGTAACTCCTGATTGTTAACAGTTTTCCACCTGGGGTATTTGTGTTGGGAGCAGCACAAAGTAATTTTTTGGGAAGTTTGCTCTCAGGTTTATAGAATTCTGATTTTGGGATTGGTTAGTTTGCCACTCTGCCAGGCTCAAAAGGAGGCCCCCTAGAGGCAGAAGAAATCTCTCACTGCCAGCTGCACGTGAGAGGCATGCATCGCTGAGAGAGAAGAGAGAGACATGCACCACTGAGAGAGACACCAAGAGACATGTACCACTGAGAGAGGGAGAGACACCAAGAAACATGCACTGGTGAGAGAGACAGTGGTCTGAGAGAGACTGAGCATTTTCCTGAACTTGAATTATAGCCTGTTGCTTCCCTAATGAACCCCATAATCTGTGAGTTCTATATGGCCACTGCAACAAATTATTGAACACAGCAGAGAGGTGGTAGGTGCTGTGGGAGGAATGGTTGGTGTCAGGGTTGGTGAAAGGGCTGGAGGAAGGTGGCACATTTGGCCTCACAGAAGTAGGCCTAGGGCTTCTGATGGTGATTCTGTCTTCCTCTTGTGGGGTTAGAAGATGTCAGAAGATGTGGCCTTCCTGTCCCTTTGGCATTGGGGAAAACCTACCTCCTCAGAGTAGACCTGACCTTAATGATGTGGATAGAGTAAAGCTTTCGGGACCTCAATTTAGTAATGGGACATGACTCAAGATGAGAAGAAACAGCTGCAAACATCCATTAATAATTGGAACATAGAGTATATGAAGTAAGAATCTGTGAAAATTGGAAGTTATCAAAAATGAAATGGAACATAGAAAAATAGATAATCCTAGTCATTGTTGTTGTTGTTGTTGTTATGTGCCGTCGAGTCGGCCCCGACTCACAGCGACCCCTCCTTGGGTTTTCAAGGCAGTA
>NW_006921787.1:275619-289658 GCF_000298275.1 Orycteropus afer afer | reverse complement strand
GATACTGCCTCGGAAACCCAAGGAGGGGTCGCTATGAGTCGGGGCCGACTCGACGGCACATAACAACAACAACAACAACTATTCAAATTTGCACACCAACCACCAAAGACAAAGATGAGGAAATTGAAGATTTATACCAACTTCTGCAGTCTGAAATTTACTAAACATGCAGTCAAGATGTGCTGATTATCACTGATGATTGGCATGCAAAAGTTGGAAGCAAGAATCACCGGTGGCTGGAAAATAAGGCCTTGGTGATAGAAATAATGCTGGAGATCACATGATAGAATTTTGCAAAACCAATGGCTTATTCATTACAAATACCTTTTTTCAACAGCATAAATGGCAGCTATGAATGTGGATTTCACCAGATGGAGTACACAGGAATCAGATTGGCTACATCTGTGGAAAGAGGTGATGGAAAAGCTCAGTATCTTCAGCCAAAATAAGGCCAGGAGCCAACTGTGGAACAGACCATCAACTGCTCACATGCAAGTTCAAGTTGAAGGTGAAGACAGTTAAAAGAAGTCCACAAGAGCCAAAATATGACCTTGATTCTATCCCTCTTGAATTTAGAGACCATCTAAAGAATAGATTTGATGCATTGAACACCAGTGACCAAAAACCAGAGGAATTGTGGGATGACATCAAGAACCTCATCCATGAAGAAAGCAGAAGGTCATTAAAAGACAGGAAAGGAAGAAAAGACAAAAATGAATATCAAGAGAGGCTGTGAAACTTGCCCTTGAGCAGAGAATAGCTAAAGCAAATGGAAGAAATGACAAGATAAAAGAGCTGAACAGAAGATTTTGAAGAGCAGCTCGAGAAGACAAAGTCAATTATTACAATGAACTGTCTAAAGGCCTGGAGTTAGAATACAAAAAGGGAAGAACACATTTCAGCATTTCTCAAGCTGAAAGATCTGAAGAGGAAATTTAAGCCTCAAGTTGCAATACTGAAAGATTTCATGGGCAATGTATTAAGTGATGCAGGAAACATCAAAAGAAGATGGAAGGGAATACACAGAGTCACTGTACCAAAAAGAATTAGTTGATGTTCATCCAATTCAGGAGGTGGCATATGATCAAGAACCAATGGTATTGAAGTAAGAAGTAGAAGCTGCACTGAAGGAATCGGTGAAAACAAGGCTCCAGGAATTGATGGAATACCCAATGAGATGTTTCAACAAACATATGCCACATTGGAGGCACTCACGTGTCTGTGTCAAAATTTCGAAGACAGCTACTTGGCCAACTGACTGGAAAAGATCCATGTTTGTACCCATTCCAAAGAAAGATGACTCCACAGAATGTGGAAATTATCGAACAGTATCATTAATACCACATGGAAATTCAGGTGGCCAACTAATACATGAGGAGAAGCTTACAATCATTGGCCATCAGAGAGATGCGAGTCAGAACAACAATGAGATACCGTCTCACACCAGCACTGATGGCAGGGTTCAATGAGACAGAAAATGACAAATGCTGGCAGGGATGTGGAGAGATTGAGACTCTCATAAACCGCTGGTAGGACTATGAAGTAATACAACCACTGTGGAAAACAGTATGGTGATTCCTTGGAAAGCTGGAATTGGAAATACCATTTGACCCAGCAATTTCATTACTAGGTATATATCCTAGAGAGGTGAGAGCCAAGATAGGAACAGATATATGCATACTCATGTTCATCGCAGCCCTATTTACAATAGTAAAAAGATGAGAACAACCTATGTGCCCATCAGCGGAAGAGTGGATGACCAAACTATGGTACATACACGTACTGGAATGTTATGCAGCACTAAAGAATAATGTAGAGTCTGCAAAACACCACATAATATGGATGGACTCGGAGGACATTATGTTAAGTGAAATAAGTCAATCACAGAAGGACAAATATATTATTAGTTTGTTGTTGTGGAGGGTCAAGGAAAGGTTTATATATGGACAGAAGCTTTCTTTGTTGGCTGCCAGGGGTGGGAGGGGAGGGGAGGGAACACTGCGGGGAAAAAAAAAAAAAGCATTGACCCATGTCACTGTAGTTTTGTGTATTTCAGTGTACATAAATTATATTTCAATAAAATGTGTTAAAAAATAGCACATTCAAGTAAAATCTTACTGAAGATAATTCAGAAACGTTTGCAGCAATCTGTTGACAGAGAACTTCCAGAAATGCAAGCTGCATTCAGAGGAGGATGTGGAACAAGGGATATCATAGCTGATATCAGATGGATCTTGGCTCAAAGCAAAGAATACCAGAAAGATATTTACTTGTGTTTTATTGACTATGCAAAATCATCTGATTGTGTGGATCTTGACAAATTATGGATAACATTGAGAATGGAAATTCCAGAACACTTAATTGTACTCATGAGGAACCTGTACGTAGACCAGGAGGCTGTTGTTTGAAGAGAACAAGGGGATACTGCATGGCTTAAAACTAGTAAGGGAGTGTATCAGCATTGTATCCTTTCACCATTCTTATTCAACCTGTATGCTGAGTAAATAATCCAAGAAACTGGACTATATGAAGAGGAACATGGCATCAAGATTGGAGGAAGAATCATTAACAACCTGCAATACAGTAATGACACAACTTTGCTTGCTGAAAGTGAGGATGACTTGAAACACTTACTGATGGAGAGTGAAGACTACAGTCTGCAGTATGGATTACAACTCAGTATAAAGAAAACGAAAATCCTCAAAACTGGACCAGTAAGCAGCATCATGATAAATGGAGAAAAGATTAAAGCTTTCAGTGACTTCATATTACTTGGTTCTACAGTCAGCACCAATGGAAGCAGCAGCCAAGACATCAGATGATGTATTGCATTGGCCCAGTCTTGTTGCAGAAGACCTATTTCGGGTGCTGAAGAGCAAAGATAGCTCCTTGAAGACTAAATGCACCTGACCTAAGCCATGAAATTTTGATTTCCCTCATGGATGTGAGTTGGAAGGAAGATGGGGCAATCTACTTCCTTAGTGATACTGCCTTGGAAACCCAAGGAGGGGTCGCTGTGAGTCGGCTCCGACTTGATGGCACATAAGAACAACATGCATGTGAGATCTTGACAGAACAGTGAAGACTGAGGAAGAGTTGATGCTTTTGAGTTGTGGTGTTGTGAAGAATACTGAAAGTACCATGGACTGCTAAAAGAACTAACAAATCTGTCCTGGAAAAAGTGCAGCTGGAATGCTCTTTGGAAGCAAGAATGGCCAAACTTCGTCTGACCTTCTTTGGTCATGTTGTCAGAAGGGAACATTATCTGGAGAATGATATTATGCTTGGTAAAGTGGAGGGTCAACAAAAATGGGGAAGGCTCTCAACAAGATGGAGTGATGTGGCAGTTGTAACAATGGGCTCAGGTATAGCAAGGATCATGAGGCTGGTACAGGACCGGGCAGTGTTTTGTTCTGCTGTACATAGGTCACCGTAAGTCGGAGGAGAATCAATGGCACCTAACAACAGTAATATGTAGTATTTACTTTAAAAGGGTATATCATACTTAAGGACCCTAGTTGGCACAAACAATTGGCACTCTTATACTAATCTAAAGATGGGCAGTTCAAACCACTCAGTGGCATGATAGAAGAAAGTCCTGGTGATCTGCTTTTTTAAAGATTATAGCTAACAAAATTTCCTATGGAGCATTTCTACTGTGCAATCAACTCAACTGCAATAAGTTTTTTGTTTTGTTTTGTTTTGTTTTTTATACCATAGATAAGAAATGGAAAATAAAAGAAGTTGAAAAGTATTTTTCTCAATTTTCTTATTAATTATTACATTGCATTTTATAGGAGAAAGGTTAAAGCTCCAAAGAGTTGATGAGAATTTTGATGCATTTGTGTTATTTCCCAACTTTACTAACATGACTGGCTCAAACTATTTGATGTAATTACATTTGACTTTAACCATAAATATCAGAACAATGCTCATGGTCATTGTTTGCTTTTAACTTTGGCCTATAAAAGCAGACTAATTTCTTCCTGTATTTTGATTTTTTCTCCAGGCAAATTGGCCTTTTTTTTTTTTTTTTTAGTACTACTAATACAGTCCTGCTTATTCCTGCCCTGCTGCTGATACAGTATTCCTGGTGGTGTTCATATATCTTAACAGTATGGCAATTCCTTAAAAAGCTGGTGTTAGAAATACCATTTGACCCAGCAATCCCATTATTAGGTATATAACCTAAAGAAGTGAGAGCCAGGACAAGAATAGATAGATATACACACAATCATGTTCATCGTAGCATTATTTACAATAGCCAAAAGATGGAAACAACCTAGATGCTCATCAACAGAAGAATGGATAACCAAACTATGGTACATGCACACAATGGAATACTATGCAACACTAAAGAATAATTTGTTGTTGTTGTTGTTGTTATTTGCCATTGAGTCAGACCCGACTCATAGCGACCCCTCCTTGGGTTTCCGAGGCAGTATCACTACGGAAGTAGATTGCCCAACAAAACACTGCATAATATGGATGAACTTGGAGGACATTATGCTGAGTAAAACAAGTCAGTCACAGAAGGGCAAATACAGTATTAGTTCATTATTGTAAAAAGTCAAGGAAAAGTTTATATATGGAAGGAAACTTTCTTTGTTGGTTATCAGGGATTGGAGGGGAAGGGAGGGAACACTGGGGAAATAAATAAATAATTTGCTGCAGTGGCCACACAAAACTCATAGATTATGGGGTTTGTTAGGGAATCAGCAGGCTACAACTCAAGTTCAGCAACACACTCAGAGTGTCTCAGCTGGCCGTCTCTCGGCTGGCAGTCTTTCTCAGTCTCTTGTCAGTAGCACGTCTCTCTCAGCAGTGCATGTCTCTGGTATCTGTCTCAGGTCTCTCTCTCAGCAATGTGTTTCTCTCAGGTCTGTGTCTCAGCAGCACATCTCTCCCAACCGGCAGTCAGAGGGACTCTCTTTCTGCCTCTAGGAGAGCTCCTTTTTCAGCCTGGCAGAGTGGCCAAAATCAACTAATCCCAACAGAGAGAGAGAGAGAGAGAAGGGGGGGGGGGAGAGAATTTTAATAGTCAATTGTTTGTGGTAAAGTGGGATTTACAAATATATGGATAGAAAAGCTGTACCATGTAATTCACTACACTACAATATCCTAAAAAATTATTTCAGGAAAATCTGCCAAATTTTACTTTAGCTTTGTACTCAAAATATGTCCCAAAATGTACTTTAGCCTGAGAACCATACTCTTAGTTTTCAGAATTTATTCAGAGTTTACTAAATACATTTTGAAATAAATGTATTTATCAGTGATTGTTTATTTGATTTGAATTAGAGGAAAGGGAATAGTAAGAAGACTTCTACAGGAAACCGTATACATTAGAGAAAAGAGATTATTGATAGTCCAGTAGCATAGGTATTTCACAATGATAGGCATAGTGGCCAGGAATCATTTAATGTAGGAGGAGAACTTGCAGGCATCACTCTGTTCAAATGGACCTATTGATAAAATCTATATACAGTAACAGGTTACAATTGCTAATTTACTAACAACTCCTACTTACCCTTTAATGTTACGTAAATTTACCCTTACTTAGAAACCATTGAACCAAACCCTATTCATTCTTCATCATAATCACCTTCGCTTGCTGCTTGCCCAGCTTTTAAATCATTGAAAAGATGTCTATATGCTATATAAGATCCATAAGCACCTGTCTGACTTATCTAAAAATTTGACTTAAAGACACACGTAGGAGCAGGTATTGTTTGTAACCCAGGGACTGCCTGTATATCACAACTCTAACTCTTAAAATTTAATTTGTGAATGATAATCTCTGATTAAGAAGTGTTAAAGCAAAAATTGTGTTAAGCCAATAAAGAAATTTAAGTTTGTTTAATACACAGTTTGCAAATTGGAATACCATTTTGACCAGAGTCAAAAACGTTCCAAAGAGGAAAGAACTCCCAAAGATTCTTATATCTCATCTTTCAGCATTGCCATGGAAACAGTAGAGCAGTGTTATATAATAACAATGCACCCTAAAACACAGTTTCTATTTTGACCTTGGAGTTTGTTTCTTGAAACTGACTGCACATAGGTAACTTTTTTCAAAAGAATATAATGCTTGAGGTAAAACCAAACCAAAACCAAACTTACTGCCATGGAGTCAGATCCGACTCATAGCATCCCCTCCTTGAGTTTCCAAGGCAGTATCACTACAGAAGTAAATTGCGCAGCCTTCCTTCCGAGGAGTGGCTGGTGGGTTTGAACTGCCAGTCTTCTGGTTAGTAGTCAAAAGTGCCTTAGGCACTATGCCACCAGAGCTCCCTAAGGTAAAACAGTCTTTACTAATTAGCTAGATTATTGTTTGACTTAAAGACGACTTTTAGGGGTCCAGTTCTTGAAGACTTAAGGTTCAAAGATCATCTCTGGGTGGTATCTTGGGTGAGTTACCCTGACCTCCATGGAACCTTGAAATCTGAGTTCCTTGAGAATTAAACTGTTTTTCAAGAAGAGAGCTATATAATAATTGAGAAAATATTTATCCAAATGATTAATTTTTAGTGTATAAATGTTTAAATCTTGTTGGGGTTATTCTATCTAGAATGATACATTGCCTAAAGAATTTCACACATCTCAGGGTTAATCATTCTATAAAATTTTATAATTGCTCCTTTAATTTTCCAGCTTTTACGTATCCCCACACAACTAATTAACGGCTTTTGTTTTAATTTTTGTGGCTGAGAATACCCTTCTGATTTTAGCACTATATTTTTTCACAGATTCTTAGCGATTTTCTTTTCAAGTGTTCTAACCTCCCAATTCATCCAGTGTAGATACTAGAATAATCTTTCTCATTTCATTTATATTAACTTCATTCTCATCTAGTGGTAGGGGAGTTTGCAGCCCTTTATTTTTAAATCCAAATCTCTCTGGTCTTCAGACCCTTTACCATTTGTTCTCTTCATTTCATTTTATTTTCCCTTATTCTATTTCAACCATTTTCTCTTTTTTTCCATTCTCGTATATATTTACTCTATATTTTGGTTTTGGCTGATCTCTTGTAATAACATATGTATATAATTATAATTACTAGAAATGAATATGTATGTTCTTTGGTTGCCTGAAAGAGCTCTGGTGATGTAGTTGTTAAAGCACTGGGCTGCAAACCAAAAGGTCTCTGGTTCAAACTCCTCACTCTCACTGTGGGAGAAATATGAGGGAATCTGCTTCCGTAAAGATTTACAACCTTGGAAGCCCTGGTGGGCAGTTCTACCCTATCCTTTAGAGTCCCCATGAGTCAGAATCAACCTGATAGAAGTGGGGTTATTTTGGTTTTCTTATACTTAGTTTTGGTTATCTGAGGAACACATGGCTGTCTAGCACAGTTGTAAGCTTCTTGAGACCTTTGCTTTGAATGCTGTTTATAACCTTGTATTGTGCCCTAAAAGTGATAAGTATAGTGTCTTTGCCTTTTGTTGAACATGTTAGTATATATAGTTTAGTTGTACTTGAAATTTTCATTTTTATAGTTTTTGCTTATAATTTCCTTTAAAAAAAAGTCTTTATGTGTTCTACATTTTAAGAACTAAAGCAGCTTGCTTTATTTCTTGTTCATGCTGCTTTTGGATTACTTTGATGTTGTGTGCCTTTTGTGTTCTATCCCTTAAATAAAAACCCTTAAAGAAATGTGAATATACTTGTAGTTTTAAATGTCTGGAGTTGATTTAAAATAATTTTTAAGATTCTAATTAATTTTAAAAGTATATTCCTAATAAAATACTATGAAGTTACTTTCTATCCATGTGAAAGGAATGTTGATGTTCATATGAGGGTATTTAAACACTAATTAGTTGGGTTTTCTCTTTGCAGTTGACTGGATTATTGCTGATATTTTGGCCATTAGGCAGAATGCTCTTGGACATGTGCGCTATGTGCTAAAAGATGGATTAAAATGGTTTCCATTATATGGGTGTTACTTTTCTAAGGTAATTTTTTCCATATATTTTTCTTTGTATATTGTAATTTATAAAAATTTTTATATGTAACAATTTAATGTGCCTGTTACACAGATGTATACTTTTTTTGGTTTAATAGGCTTTTCTAAATTGAAGTATCTTTATTTTATATTTTTAATGCTGTGTTTTTTATGTTGTTGTTGTTGTTATGTGCCGTCGAGTCAAACCCGACTCGTAGCGACCCCTCCTTAGGTTTCCGAGGCAGTATCACTATGGAAGTAGGATTGCCCAACCTTCCTTCCGAGGAGTGGCTGGTGGGTTTGAACCGCCAGCCGTCTGGTTAGCAGGCAAGTGTCTTAGCCACTATGCTATGTTTAATTACTCAGGTAAATCAAATTGTAAGGATACATATGTACAAAAGTGAAACAAATAGGGCATTTACAGGCTTAGAATTTGATAGATGATTTACCTTAGGAAACTAATGATAAAAATAAGATCTGTAGGATTTAAAAAAATAGTGAACTATATATATAAATTATTTAGCATAAATGTCAGGCACATAATATTTACTGTGTTATTTCCTAAACCAAAACTCACTGCCATCGAGTTGATTCTGACTCAGAGAGACCCCCTTTGGGTTTCCAAGGCAGTTGATTTTCACGGAAGTAGATTGCCCAGTTTTCCTTCCACAGAGTGGCTGGTGGGTTTGAACCACCAGAGTTCCTATACAGTGACCCCTGTGAGAGCCAGCAGATGACAAGACTGCTTTGTTTTTCTAGATCTTGCAAGTTTTTTGCCTCTGACGGTGTAGTTTTAACACTTTTCTGTTACTTAATTTAGTGGAAAATATTTAAGATTTCCTTCTCTGGTAAGTTTCTACCTTACACAGTTTCCAGTGTTAATGTTTTACCTTCAGATCATGAAACTCCACATAACATGGTTTTTTATGTCCAGAGAGTTCACTGGCATTTTTCTGTGTCTTTCTGAATACAGTAAGTCCCTAGGTCACAAGTATCTAACTATGGACAGCTCATACTTGCCATTTAATGTTATGTAAATTTGCCCTCACTCTGGTGGTGTAAGGAGCTCTGGTAGCATAGTGCCTAAGGCACTTGACTGCTAACCAGAAGGCTGGCGATTCAAACCCACCAGCCACTCCTCGGAAGGAAGGTTGGGCAATCTACTTCGTAGTGATACTGCCTCGGCAACCCAAGGAGGGGTCACTATGAGTCGGGATCCACTTGACTCGATGGCACACAACAACAACAACAACTGTTGGTGTAGGGCCTAAGGTATTTGACTGCTAACCAGAAGGTTGCTGGGTCAGACCTACCAGCCACTCCACATAAGGAAGAGTGGGCAGTCTATTACCGTAAAAGATTTACTGCCTCAGTGAGTTTTTTTTTTGAAACAATTGAACCAATCCTTACTCCCCAAAAATTCTTCATTACAATCACTTTCACTTGGCTGCACATGCAGCTTTCAAATCGTTGAAAAAGCTTTGAGCCTTTTCTTTCACTAACCAAACCAAGTCCACTGTTATCAAGTTGATTCTGACTCATAGCAGCCCTGTAGGATAGAGTCAAACTGTCCCCATACGGATACCAAGGCTATAAATCCTTACAGAAAGAATGCCTCATCTTTCTCCCTTAGAACACCTGGTGGATTCAAACTACTGGCCTTTTGGTTAGCAGTAAAATGCTTTAATCATTGTGCCACTAGAGCTCCTTCATGCAATTAAAAAAAAAAAAAAAACCACTGCCGTCGAGTCGATTCTGGCTCATAGCCACCCCCATTGGGTTTCTGAGGCGGTAAATCTTCATAGAAGCAGATTGCCCACTCTTCCTTCCGTAGAGTGGCTAGTGGGTTTGAGACACCAACTTTCTTGTTAGCAGTCAGGTGCTTTAGGCACTATGCTACCAGTGTTCCTTTCATGCAATAAAGTAAGGCTAAATAAGAACCATATACACCTGTTGTGACTTACCTACAAATTAGACTCAAAGCTACGCTGAGGAACGGATCTTGTTTGTAACCCAGGGACTGCTTGTATATAAATTACCTAAATGTAATTTAAAAAATTAAAATTTTGTATAGTTTTCATATTTTTTTAACAAGAATTTAAAAATCAATAAAGAAGGAAGGCTGGATCTTTTAAAGGAAAATGCTTAATATCTTAATGAAAATATTTTAAACTGAGTACTAAATAAAAATGGATTATTGTGAACTTTATGTTTATGTCGAATTTAATTTTTTATTTGAAAAGACTTGTTTTTCACAATTTGTGTGAAGGAAAAACAGTGCTTTTCACAAAAAGTTATTTATAAGGAAAGTATGATGAAATGGACATTTATTTTGTATTTTTTGGTAATTATTGTGCTTAGAAAACATATTTTGTATGTATGGAAAATACATATAAATATATAGATACTGGGAAAACTAAAACATTAGTAAGCTATCAGTTTGTGAACATTGTAAGTTATAGTTTAGGTTTAGGGTGCATAATAGAGTTCTTCTTTCTCCTCCTGCTCCAACAAAAAGCAGGATTCTTGGTAACCTAATTGTTGTGATTTTTTTGTTTTGTTTTGTTTTTAAGTTAGATAAACATCCTAGAGTTTATTTCTATAAAAGGATGAAAGTAACCATAAAGTTTAAGTGATATAAGAACAAATAAAATTAATGAAAGTTGAGGAAGGCTTGAAATTTAAAAGTAGTAGAAGAAATATATTTTGTCTAAGACTGTGTTGCTTTTGTGCCATGATCAGGATCTCCAGTGGAGTAAAGATTTTGATGTGGGGGAAGAATATTTATGAATAGATTCTATAACATTTTGGAATTCTAAAAAGGATGGTAGAATAAGATGCCCACAACACCTTTTGAATAAAAGGCAATTAAGTACAAAATCCAACCACATACTTTTTTTTCTTAATTTCCTTTTTTTCCCTTTATTTCCATTTTACTAGGATCCTTTCTCTTTTTTACCCTCACCTTCTCAATCTTAAGACAAGATCGATAATGCTTTAACTAAAAAAGAGCCATATGAACACAGAAACTTCAATAAGATTATGCTTTATTTTTATTATTATCATTATCCCTATTGACTCATTTTTTCTTTTAAGAATTAAATTAGATCTTTTTCTGAAAACCAGGATCTCAAATCAACTTCAAAAGTTTTTTAGTCTGTCCATTTTACTAACTTCAGATCAAACTAAACCTTTTGCTGAGGTTTTCAACACAGTGCTCCCCTGTTACAGGCCATACGGAGATTAAATGTTAAAATGTCACGAACTAAGAGGAAAAAGTGTTCTGAATGGCTAGCTAGAGTAAGTTCTGATTGGTTATTTTTGGAAACTCTTTAAGGACATGCCCAGGCAAGTTCCCTGGTTCTTCCTGTGAGGACTTTTCTGCATCCTAGTTAATTTACTTTCAGTCACATTCTTCCTGAGCTCAAGCTTCCCGTCCTTGATTTTGCCTAGGCTTGTCTAAGCATAGCCACATTGTTAGTTTAATGGTCAACAAGCATTGAAGAAATAGCATGAAGAACTCAAATAGTGTCTGAACTTACATCAAGGCTCAAAATGGAGTTAATGGCTCCAGCTGTAGATTGTAGTCCGCAGACCAACTGCTCTCCTCCATTCTCTCATGTTTAAAATCTTTTGATCACATTTAGGTTGCTGTGCTTTCTTCTCCATGGGCTGGTTGATAGCTCCTTTACATGGCTACTTGTTTTAGGATAAGCTTTTCAGACCCCAGACACTATGCTTGTTAATAGCTGGGCACCAACTGATTTCTTGACCATGCTTTCTTACAACACTCAGTCTTTAGTTATTGTACCATGAAGCTAAGTATGGAGTGGGGCCACTTTGGAGGAAATACTTGGCCTATGGTTAGGTTACACGTCTTAAAGTGGGAGCTGAAGTTTGTCTTTAGAATATATCTTGTCTTTATGCATGATTGGCTTCATGTATTAGCTTTCTGAGAAATCACGTTAGAAGTAACTTTCATACAACATTTGATAATGCCAGTAATAACAATTGCAGTGATTATCATTGATCCAGTCAGTAGTCTTGATCTAATCCAAGAGCCTATTTCTTTGGGTAACCAGCTGAAAATACCAAAGAAGAGGAAGTCAGTTGGGGAGGTTTGTAGAGGCATGTAGCCATTTGATAGATGTTTTGTTCTCCTATGCCAGAGGTGTTCATTCAAGTGCAACAAGAAGCATTAGAAATGGCACAAACTCTACCTTATAGTAACTTATTCCTGGGGGCAAGCTGCCTGTTCCTTGTTTACCCATCAGCAGTCATGGGTCACATCTACATAGCAAGGAGGGGAGGGTAGCGGTTTGATTACAAGCATTAGACAGGCATTTCATACAAGATTGACTTGGAGACCAACTGAAACACAGATTTACTCAAATATAGTTGCCATCCTGATCTTTGGAGTCTATTTACTGTGACAGACTGAATTCTTCAAAAGAACACAACTCTCATAGCAAAATGGACTTGATAGTTTATCAGGACCATTGCTTGACTTAAAAATAGCTCTTCGACAACAGTTTTTCCAAGGCTTAAGATTCATAAGACACCTGAGGGCAATGGCATGTATGGATTACTCCAACTTCCTGAAAGCCAGAAGTCTGGCAGTGAACTTGGAGGTACAGCAGAGACTTTGGGAACACTATTAGTCTAATTGTCTGAAATAACCCATGAAACTTATGGCTATAAGGTCATTGTACCAAGGAAACATCTCCTATGAGGAGTTTGTTTATACATAATCAGCATCAATATCTGCTTTTATGTGCCTCAGCTGCAATGACATTCTGCAAAACCTCAGCTTGCATATTAATATAAACATTCATCTCTTACGGTACAAAAATGTTCCTTGGGAGACTTAGCAGGAAATCTTAACGCTATTCTATTTTGTAAAATCATAGCTTGAACTTCAGACACTTCTCTATTTATGGTATTTTTAACTTAATTAAGCTTACCAATAAAAACTTCTAATTTGAAAGTTATAACATCTAAACCCACTACCCCATTACTTAGTTTATGGGAAAGGAGGAAAATAGTTTCTTATATTCAAAGAATAGAACCTTAAAATATCAGCAGTATTCCCACATAAAACCCATATTAATCCTTTAGTCCAGTGAATCCTACATAGGTACTGCATTTTTACACAAATAATGCATGCATTATATGTTTTTTGCAAACCACACAATCCTCTCATGTGTTAGTTTCTTATGTGTGCTAAGTATGTTGTATGTGTGTATGTGAATAATGTGGGCATACTGTGAAAAAATACAGTAATTTCTGTTCACACAATTCTTGATCAGCTACAGTCTGTGAACCATCAGCTTCTACACAAGAACTATGGAAATCTTGATTTTGTCTAATGGAATCTACATTCAAAATATCACAGTCCTTTTCAAAAGTCCAATATAGTTTATCTTTTTGTTGAGATATTTTGGTAAGGCATTTTCAGCAAGTCAGCAAAGTAAGAGCTTATCTGCAGATGAAAAACTTAATGTGGCCGTAATTAACTTATAAACTCATACTATGGGTATAATCCCTACACCCAAAGTCACAAATGTGTTCTGTGTTTCAACTTCTGAAATTTCTTTCAGATTCTTTCCTTCCATTTAGATAAGCCTAATCCCATCACTCTCTTTGGTTTCTTTTTTTGTTTAACCTACCTAATATTCTTTCTACTGCCAGATTTTTTTCATTGTCTAAAGTTTTCTTTTTCTAACTTGCTTCACAAACCATAAAATTTATGCACGTAACTGGTTGTTAGGTGCCATTGAGTGGGCTGTGACTCATAATGACCCTCTGGCTGGTCCTGCACCAGCATCATTTGTTGCTGTGTTTGAGCTCGTTGTGGCAGTCGCTGTGTCAATCTGCCTCCTTGAGTGTCTTTCTCTTTTTCACCTACTCTCTACTTTACCAAGCATGTTGTCCTTCTCAAGGAACTGATCCCTCTTGATAATATGTCTAAAGTATGTGAAGTGAACTCTTGCCATCCTCACTTCTTTTTTTTTTTTTTTTAATTTTATTTTGATTTGGGTGAAGATTTACAGAGTAAATTTACTTTTCATACAGCAGTTCACATATACTTTGT
>NW_006921787.1:265375-271809 GCF_000298275.1 Orycteropus afer afer | reverse complement strand
GGGTGATTTTTAGGTTAATTCTTAGGTCCTACCACCAGTCGGGGATCTCCGAGCCGCCTGTACTGTCTGGGTCACTCTGTTCACTGTCAGACCGCAGCTCTGTATGTCTCCTCTTTTTGGTATTTTTACGCAAATTCTTCTGCTAATTGGGGTTTAGTCCAATTCTGTATCCTTCCCTTCAAGGCTCAGGTGTCCACGATTATCTTCTGTGTCTGTGTTAATTGGTTTCCCTTTTCTTTGTTGAAGAGGGTCTGTGCAATCCTTCTGCCTAGTCCGCCATCTTGCCGGAACTCAGCCATCCTCACTTCTAAGGAGCATTCTAGTTGTATTTCTTTCAAGGCAGATTTGATCTGTCTTCTAGCAGTCCATGATAGAGTCCCTATTCTTTGCCAATACCATAATTCAGATGCAGCAATTCTTTGATCTTTATTCCTTGTCCAGCTTTCACATGCATGTGAAATCATTGGAAATACCATGGATTACGTCAGGGGCACCTTAGTCCCCGAGGTGAAGAAATCTTTGCTTTTTAACACTCCAAAAAGATCTTTTACAGCAGATTTGCCCAATGAAATACATCATTTGATTTCTTGACTGCTGCTTTACTTGGATTGCAGATCCAAGTAAAATGAAATCCTTTGACAACTTCAGTTTTTTCTCTGTTTATCGTGATGTTGCTTATTGGTCCAGTTGTGAAAATTTTTGTTTTTTTTGTTGAGATATAATCCATATTGAAGGCTGTAGTATTTGATCTTCATCAGTAATTTGCTTTAAGTCATCTTCACTTTTAGCAAATAAGTTGTTAATGAATCTTCCTCAAATCCTGATGCAGCATTCTTCTTATAGTCCAGCTTCTCATACTATTTGCTTAGCATTCAGGTTGAGTAAGTATGATGAAAGGATAAAACCCTGACACACACCTTTTCTGATTTTAAGCCATGTGTTATCTCCTTGTTCTGTATGAACAACTGCCTGTTGGTCTGTGTACAGGTTCCTCATGAGCACAGTTAATTGTTCTGGAATTCCCATTCTTCCCAATGTTACCCATAATTTCTTAGGATCCGCAGAGTCAAATGCCTTTTCATAATCAATAAAATGCAGATAAACATCTTTCTGTTACTCTGCTTTCAGCCAAGATCCATCTGACATCAGTAATGATATCCTTCGTTCCACGTCCTCTCTGAATCCAGCTTCAATTTCTGGCAATTTACTTGTCAAAGTATTGCTGCAACCATTTTGTTTAAAAATTATCTTAAAGAAAAATTTACTTGTGTGTGTTATTAATGATACTGTTCAATAACTTCTGCATTCTGTTGAATCACCTTTCTTTGTAATGGCCACAAATACTGATCTCTTTCAGTTGCACGGCCAAGAATCTGTCTTCCAAATTTCTTGGCATAAATGAGTGAGCATCTCTGCTCTGCAGCCATTTGTTGGAACATCTCAGTGAGTATTCCATCAATTCCTGGAGGTCTTGTTTTTCACCAGTTCATTCAGTGCAGCTTGGACTTCATCCTTCGTTGCCATTGGTTTTTCATAATATGCTACCTCCAGTAATGGCTGAAATTCAACCAATTATTTGTTTCGTTTTCTTTTGTTTTGATTTTTATTTATTTATAATTGGGCAGTAATTTACAGAGTAAATAGGTTTTCCATTCAATAGTCATACATTCTGTTTTGTGATATTTAATACCCGTACTATAATATCATTCTTTCCACTTTTTCCCTGTTCCCACCTCTTCCCTCCGTTCTTTCTTTCCATCCCCTCCTGACTCCTAGATCTATCCCTGAGTAAATGCTATCCTCTAGATCTCGTATCCTTGATTGTTCTAATGAGTGCATACCCTTTGCTATTTCTTACAGGCCTATCTATCTTTTGGCTGACAGTTGAACCATGGGGGTTAAGTTTAGTTCCTAACTTGAAGGGTGTCTTAGGGCCATAGTCTCTAAGGGCTCCCTCAGTCTTCATCAGATCAGTAAACCTGGTCTTTTTTTTTTTTTTAATGATTTTAAGTTTTGTTCCACATTTTCTTCCACTCTATCTGGGACCTCCATAAATACATTCAAGCAGGCCACACCCCTAGGGAAACTACCTTTCAACAGATTGGCTGCTCAAAACATATACATCTGATCTTGTCATGGGAATAACCCACATCACAACTGCTTAAACGACTGAGAATTGTGGTCCAGCCTAGTTGACACACAACTGCAACTATCACACTTTATGTTATGTTTGTATACATATCTGACTTCCTTAGTAATCCATTAGTTCCTTAAGGAAAGATACTTTATTTTTGTTTCTATAGCTTCTGTATAACTTTGTTGTTGTTGCTGTTATGTGCTGTCGAGTCGGACCCAACTCATAGCGACCCCTCCTTTGGTTTCTGAGGCAGTATCACTATGGAAGTAGATTGCCCAACCTTCCTCCTGAGGAGTGGCTGGTGGGTTTGAACTGCCAGCCTTTAGGTTAGCAGTCAAGTGCTTTAGGCACTACACTACAGATGAGTGAAATACCTCTCATATGTTTTTGAGTTAAAATAGACTTTAAGAAAGTTAAATGACAGAAAAGAAATTGTATGTAAAGAATAGTCATGATATCTCTAAAAGCTTGAGGAAAATTTACATTAGGGTATATATATTCTATGGTCTTTATTTTTATAGAGTAGTTGAAGAATGGATTTATTCTCATCAGTCATTCCTCTGGGTAAATGTTGTTGTTGTTGTTATGTGCCATCGAGTCGGCCCTGACTGATAGCGACCCCTCCTTGGATTTCCGAGGCAGTATCACTACCGAAGTAGATTGCCCAACCTTCCTTCCGAGGAGTGGCTGGTGGGTTTGAACCACCAGCCTTCTGGTTAGCAGTCAAGTGCCTTAGGCACTATGCTACCAGAGCTCCTATTTGGGTAAATAGTTACATCAATTCTATAGAGTCCTTGGAGCTTCCATCTGCACTGACATGATGCTCCTTCTTCCTCTTCTCTAGGGGAATAGAAAACAAATATTCTTTATGAGTCTTTTGACACTTTAGTTTTAGAGCAGTTCTAGGTTACTAAAAAATTTGGAAGCAAGTACAGAGAGTTCCAATAAATTCCTTCTCCCTTCTCCTTGTAGTTTCTCCTATTGTTAATATCTTGAGTTGCTGTGGTACATTTGTTACAACTGATAAACTTATTGATACAGTATTATTAACTAAAGTCCATAGTTAGCATTAGTATTCTCTCTTGTTTTTCTGGGTTCTTTGGGTTTTGAGATGACAGAATGAGCAGTGGCAGTGATCCAGGTAAAGGGAAGGACCCAGGCCCCACCCCTGAGAGGCAGGAAAGTGGGGGAAAGAAAACCCAGGGGGTGACACAGCAAGCAGTGGCATGGATCCAGATAAAGGGAGGATGGAGGGGTTTCAAACAGCTAAGGGAGACAAACTTGTCTGTTTGTTGTACTGTGGTGGCTTATGTGTTGCTATGAGGCTTGAGGCTGTACCATCGGTGTTTCAAACACCAGGAGTGTTGCACATGGTGCACGGATTTCAACACAGCTTACAGACTGAGAAAAAGTAGGAAGAAGGAAAAGGGCATCCACTTCTCAAAGAATTGGCTAGGGAAAACCTTATGGAAAGTAGAGAAACACTGTCTAATAAATTACTGCACAACTTTATGAATAGCCTGGAAACATTATCCAATACAGTGCAGAAGGATAAGCCCTTTAGGTCAGAAGGCTCTCAAAATATGACTGGGTGGGAAAGAGCTGCATCATTAGAGTAGAATCAGCCTTATTGATATGGAGAAACTAAAGCTTTTGAGATCTCTATTTGCTGACGTGGCATGACTGAAATTGAGGAGAAACAGCTGCAAACATCCATTAATAATAGGAACATGGAATGTATGAAGTATGAATCTAGAAAATTGGAAGTTGTGAAATATGAAATGGGACGCGTAAAGATCAATATCCTGGGCATTAGTGAGCTGAAATGGATGGGTTTTGGCCATTTTGAATGAGACAACCGTATCTACTATGCTGGGGATGACAATTTGAAGAGGAATGGTGTGGCATTCATCATCACAAAGAATGTTTCAAGATCTGTCCTGAAGTACACTGCTGTCAGTGATAGGATAATACTCATATGACTATAGGGAAGACCAGTTAATATGACTATTATTCAAATTTATGTACCACCCACCAAAGCCAAAGATGAGGAAATTGAAGATATTAATCAATTTCTGCAGTCTGAAATTGACGAAATGTACAATCATTATGTGTTAATTATAACTGGTAACTGGAATGCCAAATTTGGAAACAGAAGAATCACTGGTAGCTGGAATAATTGGCCTTGGTGACAGAAATAACGCTGGAGATCGCATGATAGAACTTTGCAAGACCAATGACTTACTCATTGCAAATAACCTTTTTTCAGCAACACAAATGGCAGGTATCCACATGGATTTCACCAGATGGGGTATACAGATACCAGATTGACTACATCTATGGCAGGAGGTGGTGGAAAAGCTCAATATCTTCAGCCAAAACCAGGCCAGGAGCTGATTGTGGAACAGACCATCAACTGCTCATATGAAAGTTCAACTTGAAGTTGAAGACAATTAAAACAAGTCCATGAGAGCCAAAATATGATCTTGAATATATATCCCTCCTGAATTTAGAGACCATCTAAAGAATAGATTTGATGCATTGAAAACTAGTGACCAAAAACCAGAAGAATTGTGGGAAGACATCAAGAACATCATTCATGAAGAAAGCAAGAGGTCATTAAAAGGATGAGTAAAGAAGAAAAGACCAAAATGGATGTCAGAACAGACTCTGAAACTTGCCTTGAACAGAGAGTAGCTAAAGCAAATGGAAGAATTGACAAGATCAAAGAGCTGAACAGAAGATTTAAAAGAGCAGCTCAAGCAGACAAAGCCAATTCCTGTAATGAAATGTGCAAAGACCTGGAGTTAGAAAACCAAAAGAGAAGAACAAACTCAGCATTTCCCAAGCTGAAAAAACTGAGGAAAAAATGTAAGCCTTAAGTTGCAATATTGAAAGATTCTATGGGCAAAATATTGAATGATGCAGGAAGCATCAAAAGAAGATGGAAGGGGAGTACACAGAGTCACTGTACCAAAAAGAACTGGTGAGTCTTCATCCACTTCAGGAGGTGGTAGCATATGATCAAGAACCAATGGTATTGAAGGAGAAGGTGAAGCTGCACTGAAGGAATTGGTGAAGAAGAAGTCTCCAGGAATTGGCAGAACATCCATTGATATGTTTCAGCAAATGGATGCCCCACTGGAGGCACTCACTCAGTTATGCCAAGAGATTTGGAAGACAGCTACCTGGCCACCTGACTGGAAGAGATCCGTATTTGTGCCCATTCTGAAGAAAGGTGATCCCACAGAATGTGGAAATTACTGAACAATATCATTAATATCTCACGCAAGTAAAATCTTACTGAAGATAATTCAAAAACATTTTCCTTCACTTTATCAGGATTCTTCAATAGAATCTTAGATCAAAATAGTCTGTAAGAATTGTCAGGCATCACCTCTTTCTTCTGGTCTCATGGACAAAAGGTTGCAGCAGTATATTGACAGAGAACTTCCAGAGGTGCAAGCCAGAGTTAGAAGAGGACGTGGAACAAGGGATATCATTGCAGATATCAGATGAATCTTGGCGCAAAGCACAGAATACCAGAAAGATGTTTATTTGTGTTTTATTGACTATGCAAAAACATTTGATTGTATGGCTCATAAATTGTGGATAACTTTGAAAACAATGGGAATTCTAGAACACTTAATTGTACTCATGAAGAACCTCCATAGACCAGGAGGCTGTCATTCGAACAGAACAAAGGGACACTGCATAGTTTAAATCAAGAAGGAAGTACATCAGGGTTATATTCTTTCACCATACTTATTCAGTCTGTATGCTGAGCAAATAATCCAAGAAGCTAGACTATATGAAGAAGAACGTGGCATCAGAATTGGAGGAAGAATCATTAACAACCTGCGATACACTGACAGCACAACTTTGCTTGCTGAAAGTGAGGATGACTTGAAGCACTTATTGATGAAAACTGAAGAATACAATCTGCAGTATGGATTACATCTCAACATAAAGAAAACAAAAATCCCCACAACTGAACCAATAAGTAGCATCACGATAAATGGAGAAAAGATTGAAGTTGTCACAGACTTCACATTGCTTCTTTCTATAATCGATGCCAATGGAAGCAGCAGTAAGGGCATCAGACAACATATAACACTGGGCAAGTCAGCTGTAAAGAACCTCTTTTCAAGTGTTGAGGAGCAAAGATGTCTCCTTGAGGACTAAAGTGTGCCTGACACAAGCCATGATATTTTCAATCACCTCTTGTGCATGGAAGGAGCTCTGGTAGCATAGTGCCTAAGGCGCTTGACTGCTAACCAGAAGGCTGGCGGTTCAA
>NW_006921787.1:217482-243069 GCF_000298275.1 Orycteropus afer afer | reverse complement strand
ATATGTCCATAGCTGTGGTTTCTAGGTTATGTTATCTTGTATATTAATGGTTGGTTGTTATTTGCTGTTTTTGGTTTTCTGTTGAAAGGACTCTCTTTAGCATCTCTTGTGAAGTTGGTCTGGTTTTAACAAATTCCCTTAGTTTCTGCTTATCTGGAAATCTCCTCATTTCACCATCATATCTGAGGGATAGTTTTGCTGGGTATATAATTTTTGGTTGAAAATTTTTCTCTTTCAGCATTTTATATTTGCCACCCCATTGCCTTCTCACTTGCATGGTTTCTGCTGAGAAATCAGAGCTTATTACTGGCTGTCCTTTGTAAGTAACTTTTTGTTTTTCCCATGCTGCTTTCAAGATTCTTTGTGTTTGGTTTTGGTGAGTTTGATGATGATATGTCTTGGTCATTTTCTTTTGAGGTCTATCCTGTTTGGGGTTCATTGGACTTCCTGAATGGACATATTCTCTTCTTTCATCATATCACGGAAGTTCTCCTCCACCAAATCTTGGACAATTTTCTCAGTGGTTTTGTGTTTCCCTTCCTGTTCTGGAATTCCAGTGACATGCAAGTTATTCCTTTTGATGGTGTCCCACATGAACCTTAGGCTTTCTTCATTTTTTTTGTTTTGGTTATTTTTGTGATCGATCCCTTTCCAAAGACATATTCAGGTATTTGTCTTCAGTCTCATTAATTCTGTCTTCCATTGCATCAATTCTGCTCCTTTGCCCTTCCAATGTATTATCTATTTCTGACAATTTAGTATTAATCTTCTGGATTTCTCTCTGTAGATTTAGAATCATTTGTAATTTTTCATTTATTTTGTCATTTTGTTCTTGTATTTTCTTCCAAATTTCTTCTAAGGTTTTTTCTTTGTTTTCTTTGGTCTTTCTCTCAATCCTTTGAAGATACCTACCTAAAGATAATTCTTTTGAATTCCTTATCAGAGAGTTCCAATGCTGCTTCTTCCTCGGGGATGTGTTCTGGGTCTGTATCCTGCTCCCTTGTTTCCACCACTTTATCCTACTTCTTTGTGTGGACTTTGATTGTCTTTTGTCTCCAAGACATCATGTTGTTGTTGTATTTAGATCTCTGTTAACTGTTTGTGAAGAGTAGCCAAGTGTGATTCAGTCTCTTCTTGGTTGTTTTTTATGTTTGGCCCGTTGGTGGAGAAGAAGTTCGTAGCTCTCACTCAGTAAATAAAGTTACAGGAGGTGTGGCTGTAGTTGTGTCTTATGGGGACTGTTGCTGTCTCCCACTCAGACAAAAATTACGATTGAATAACCATCAAAAAACTAAAAGCACATGGACAAAAAATACACCATGTAATCACAAAGAAACAGTAACCAAAAAAAGAAAAAAGGGGAAAAAAACAAGAAAACCTGCAATGTCTGGGAATAGGGCGCTAACAGAAAATAGGTAGAGAAAGAGAATAATGAAAAAAATAATAGGTAAAATGGAAAAAGCCAAAGAAGGAGTAGGGTTAACCAGGAGAAAAAAAATTTAAAAAATAAAATAAATTGTGCAACCAGGAACAGGGAAAAGAAAAGAAGCTGAAAACTAGGACCTGCGGGGGTGGGCAAGAATAAAGAATAATAGTAAAAAGGACAAAAGTGTTATTACTAATAATAGTTTTAAAACAGGCAAAAACAAGCAAACTAAAAACCAGGAAAAAGAAAGAGAAAAAAATAAAGAAAGAAATTGTGAGGGGGCAGGGCAGGGTACCCAGGCTCCGTCTGAGCACACACACTGGGATGGCCTTCCTGCCTGCCACAGGTGTGGGGTATAAGAGTAACAGGGGGAATGTTGCACGTTTTCAGTTGTCCAGGTCCAGAATGCCCTTGTGGTTACTGGCAAGCAGAACGTGTTCTTAACCCATGGAATCTGGGAGAGCACTGTCTCTTTAAATATCCAAAATGGTCAAGCTGTTTGTAAACATTCAAAATGGCTGCACCCTCTGGACAGGCAAAAGTCCATTGCTCAGCCCGCCTTCCTCTTTGCTGCTGCTTCACCTTTTATTCTCCAGCCACAGAGCCGTCCTCTGTGCAGTCACTGTGTAGCAGGGCTGATTTTTAGGGTAATTCTTAGGTCCTACCAGCACTTGGCAATCTCCAAGCTGTCTGTGCTGGCAGGGTCACTCAGGATCACTGTCTGACTGCAGCTTCGTATGTCTCCTTTTTTGTATTTTCATGCAAATACTTCTGCTAGTTGGAGTTTAGTTCGCTTCTATATCCTTCCCTTCAAGGCTCAGGGGTCCAGGATTATCTTCTGTGTCTATGTTAATTGGTTCACCTTTTCTTTGTTGAAGAGGGTCTGTGCAGTCTGTCTGCCTGTTCTGCCATCTTACCGGAACCTCCTTAACTTAATTTTTACAAAAGTGCCACATAATTATCCGTGGCTGAGTCAGTATTATAAATCCGTAAAGATGATGGTATTGAAATTTTCAAGAAACTTTTTAGTGATTCTGTAATAAGTCATTGGAAAAATTATGAGCTAAGAGCTGTCTAATTGATCAAATTTTTTATTTAAAAAAAAGAAATCTTTTTAGCAGCCAACAAAACTAAAACCTGCTGTACGTAGAATATGAACTTAGTGTTGTATTTTTCAGTGCCGTATAGCAATGCAGTTCTATTTGAATTATGTTGACACATCGGATAATTCAAGTTTTTTAGATATTAATATTTGAATGTATTAAATATTGTTTAAATTCTAAAATGTATTTTTAGATATTACCCCTTTGGAGTAAAGTTGCCTTTTTAATAACTGTAGCCATTGACTGTTTTAAAAAAAAATTTTTTTTTTTTTTTTTTTTTTTTTTTTTTTTTTAACTGTGGCAGCATGGAGGAATCTATGTAAAACGAAGTGCCAAATTTAATGAAAAAGAAATGAGAAACAAGCTGCAGGGCCTCATGAACACTGGAACTCCAGTAAGATTATGCTTCATTTTTATTATTATCCTTATCAACTCTCCTAATTTTTATTTGAGAAATAATTTAAAATGTAAGGATTGCTTTGAAAATACATTATCTCATATATTATAAATCAGCGTTGTGTTTTTTGCACCTAAAAACCTCTTAATATAGATAAGCAGTTCTTTTGGGTCCCTAGAGAGTTTGCTGTAATGATTAGCTCTTTTGCTGCTGGTTGTCACTATTGACATTAAAAGGAATAAAAGGAACATTTGGTGTCTTTTAGAGTCTATAAATAGAAAATAGAGTGCACTTGTAATCTGACTCTTAAGCTGCTTTAAGAGATCATCTCATTCCTGGTCTACAATAGTATCAGATTTAGTTTTAGAAGAAACAACTCTGTCTTCTGTCAGTATAGTTTTGGGTTTCTTATATGTAATTGAATTTTTTCAAAGGCCAAAAAAGTATATGTATTTACAAATAAGGAATCATTAAAGGTAAATACTATTTTGTAAAACTTTTCTACAAAAGGAATCTGAATTTTTTATGTCCAGAGTGCTAATTGTTGCCAAATGAATTTTTCTCAAGACTCCATCCTAGGACAAAGCAACATAATTGTAATGATTAGCTGTGCTTTATCTGTCCTTGCATGCAGGTTTTTCTTTTCTTCTTTCCTTCTGGTCATTTCTCTCCTTTACCTCCATCTCTCCTACTTCTCCCTCCTTCCTCCTCTTACCCGCCTTCTCCTATCTCTTAGTTTCTCTTTCTAACCTCACTCTCTGCTTTCTTTTTCCTGTCTTTTCATCTGGGCTCAGGTGACAGCCAGCGCTCATAATTAAAGAAAGTGTATCCACAGTCAACTAGAGAATTGCCCTAATGTTAAATACTTTTTCTTTTTAAACATTTTCTACCTTTTGCATTATGAAATTGCAGCCTGTTTGACAGTGACCTGGAATAGAATGTGATGATGTTAACAACGTCCTTTGTTCTGTTACAGCTTATCATCCTTAGGAAAAAGCATGATATTTGAATGGGTCTGTTTAGTCTGAAATAATTTGGAGAAATTGGGCAGAATTGGGGTCATTGTTTGTGTGTAGATCCCCATAATATATAATAGATAGACAGCATGCATGTCCAGTTTTTAAAGAAATATTTAATACTCAAAACATTAATTTTATACATTAGAGAATCCATCGCACTACTTCTGTCCTCCAGCCATCTAGTTACCTCCAACTATAGATAACTACTGTTAAGTTTCTTGTGTATTCTTTGGAGACGTAGTCTATATATGAAGAAAAAAAAAAAAAAAAACCAATTATAGTTCCTTTTCACATAAATGTTAGCATTCTGAGTGCATTTTTTCCCCAAGTAAATATAGTTGAGGTTTTTCATATTAGTATCTAGAAAGAGTTAATTCACTTTAAAAAAAAAAAAATGGCTGCATTGTATTTATCTACTGTACTTTCACTTATTTGTCACTTTGTTATACTGTGGTGGCTTGTGTGTTGCTGTGATGCTGGAACCTTTGCCACCGGTATTGTAGATATTAATAGAGTTACTTATGCTGGACTGGTTTCAGTGGGGCTTCCAGACTAAGACAGACTAGGAAGGAGCACCTAGCTATCTACTTCTAAAAAATTAGCCAGTGAAAACGTTATGAATAGCAGTGGAACATTGATACAGTGCCAGAAGATGAGCTCCTTGAGCTAGAAGGCACTTAAAATATGACAAAGGAAGAGAAGCCTCCTCAAAGTAGAGATGACCTTAATGATGTGGTTGGAATAAAGCTTTCAGTACCTGCATTTGCTGATCTTGTACAACTTAAAATGAGAAGAAACAGCTGCAAATAACCAATAATAATTGAAACATGGAATGCAAGAAGTATGAACCTAGGAAGATTGGAAATTGTAAAAAATGAACTGGAACACCTAAAGATCAATATCCTAGGAATTAGGTGAAATGAACTGCTTTTGGCCATTTTGAATCAGAAAGTTACGTACTCTGCTGTGCCGAGAGTGACAGATTGAAGAGGAAGGTCGTCACATTCATTGTAAGAACATTTTGATATCTGTCCTAAAGTACCGCGTTGTCAGTGATAGGATAATATCCATATGCCTACAAGGAAGACCATTTAATACAACTTATTTGAATTTCCTGCAAAAACAGCCCATGGCAGATTTCCTTTGAGGCATAGGTCAGACGTGCCACCACCCTCCAACCTTTCTACCAATTCTAACACCAACTACTCCTTCCCCCCCGGGGTAGTTAAATCTGTATGTCAAGTTGGCTGGGCCTGGTTCAGTGGCTGGGCAGCTGTTGGTAGTTATTCCCCATGATGAGACTGGCAATGAACTCCATGGTAGGATCTACCACAAGCAGCTGAATAGCTGTCTTTGGGATGTGGTCTGCTTCCTGTATATAAGTAGAAGCCTTGGGGATAGTCTCTAATTTATGGTACATTTGGACCCTGCATGTACCCATGTCATAGTTAGCAGCCTGCCATGCTCTACCGACCTTGGGACTTACAACGGACTTAAATTAATGGCCTGCCGTGTGGTTTGGTAACACCAGGTTTGTGCCTTTTTACTTGTTAAACTTGGGTTTGTCAGCCTCAGCAGCCAGCAGCTGTCTGAGTAAAGAACCACCTCTAGCTCCAGTGGGCTAGGAGCAGGAGGTAGAGCTGGACCCCAAGGTTGAGGGGCTTTCACTTAGCCCCTAGAGCCTGGCACTTTGAACTTGAAGTTAAGGCCTCCAAAATATAAGAGGATAAACTCCTGTTTGTTAAGCCATCCCATTTGTGGTATATTCTTGTTACGGCAGCACTAGATAATCAGAACACCCTCCAACACACATGCATGTGCTCACGTGCCTGTGCGCACAACCACACAAATAGGCACTGTCTGCTTCTCTGCTGGGTACTGTAATTCATTGCAGTAGCCACCAGAACTCACAGACAATATAGACAATTATTGGATTTATAAGGGAAGTAATAATAAGTAATAATTCAGGATCAAGAATGACTCAGGATACAGTTCTTCAATCAGGACAGCTTCTTCTTTGCAGCACCATAGGCCCACACATCTTTCTCTGGTCTCTGTGGCCTCTTGGCTCAGTGCCCCCTTGACCTCTGCTTGCTCATGCACATCAACCTTGGAAAATTTTTTATCATTACTTAATTTAAATGATTTTTCTTTCGCCACCTCTCTCCATATTCCCTATACTCCCCATAAAACATCAGTTACATTGTTATCAAGTAACAGTTGTGGGCAGTCTTCTGGTTAGCAGTCAAATAGCTTAGGCACTGTGTCACCACTTGCTGTTATGTGCTGTTAAGTCGTCTCTGACTCATAGTGACCTTATGTACAACAGAATAAAACACTGCCTGGTCCTTTGCCAGCCTCATAATCCCTACTATGCCAGAGCCCGTCGCTGCAGCTGCTGTGTCAGTCCATCTTGTTGAGCATCTTTCCTCTTTCATTGACCCTCCACTTTACCAAGCATGACATCCTTCTCCAGGGAATGGTCCCTTCTGACACATGACCAAAGTAGGTGAAAAAAGTCTGGCCATTCTCACTTCCAAGGAGCATTCTGGATGCACTTCATCCAGGACAGATTTGTTAGTTCTTTTAGCAGTCCACGGTACTTTCAGCATTCTTCACCAACACCACAGCTCAAAAAGCATCAACTTTTCTTCATTCTTACTTGTTCATTGTCCAGCTCTCATATGCATATGAGGTGATTGAAGATACCATGGGTTGGGTTAGGTGCACCTTAGTCTTCAAGGAGATACCTTTGCTCTTCAGCACTTGAAAGAGGTCTTGTGCAACAGATTTGCTCAATACAGTACATCATTCTATGTCTTGATTGCTGCTTGCATTGGCATTGATTGCAGAACCGAGTAATACGAAGTCTTTGACAACTTCAGTCTTTTCTCCATTTATCGTGATGCTGCTTGTTGGTCCAGTTGTGAGGATTTTTGTTTTCTTTATGTTGAGATGTAATCCATACTGAAGACTGTCGTCTTAAACCTTCATCAGTAAGTGCTCCAAATCATCCTCACTTTCAGCAAGCAAAAGTTGTGTCATCTGCGTATCTCAGGTTGTTAATGAGCCTTCCTCCAATCCTGATGCCACATTCTTTTTCATATAATACAGCTTTTTGGATTATTTGCTCAGCACAGACATTGAATAAGTATGATGAAAGGATACAACCTTGACACACTTCCTTCCTGATTTTAAACCATGAAATATCTCCTTATTCTATTCGAGCAACAGCCTCCTGCTCTATGTATGGGTTCCTCACAAGTACAGTTAAGGATTCTGGAATTCCCATTCTTCTCAATGTTAACCACAGTGTATTGTGATCCACACAATTGAATCCCTTTGCATAGTCAATAAAACACAAATAAACATCTTTGTGGTGTTTGCTTTGAGCCAAGATACATCTGTTATTGGCTATGATATACCCCTTGCTCCATATCCTCTTCTGAATCCAGCTTGCATTTCTGGAAGTTCTCTCTCAATATACTACTGTAACTGTTTTTGAATTATCTTCAGTAAGAGTTTACTTGTGTGTGATATCAATGATACTGTTCAATAATTTTCACATTCTGTGAGATCACCTTCCTTTGGAAAGGGTACAAATGTGGATCCTCTTCCAGTCAGTTGGCCAGGTAGCTGTCTTCAAAATCTCTTGGCATAGTTGAATGAGTGCCTCCAGCACAGCATACATTTGTTGAAACATCTCAGTGGGCATCCTGTCAGTTCCCAGAACCTTGTTTTTCGCCAGTTCCTTTAGTGCAGCTTCAACTTCTTCCTGCTTCGACTTCTTCCTTCAGTACCATTGGTTCCTGATCATAGGCCGCCTCCTGAAATAGATGATCATCTACCAATTCTTGGTATAGTGACTCTGTGTATTCCATCCATCTTTTGATGTTTCCTGCATCATTCAACATATTACCCATAGATTCTTTCAGTATTCCAATTCGAGGCTTAGATTTTTTTCCCTAATTCTTCACCTTGGGACATGCTGAGCATGTTCTTTCCTTTTAGTTTTCTAACTCCAGGTCTTTGCACATTTCATTATAATAATTGACTTTGTTTTCTCCACCTGCTCTTTGAAATCTGTTTAGCTATTTTATCCTCTCGATCCTTCTATTTTCTTTAGCTACTCTGTGTTCAAGGGCAAATTTCAGAGTCTCTTCTGACATCCATTTTGGTCTTTTGTTCCTTTCCTGTCTTTTTAACGTCCTTTTCCTTTCTTCATGGATGAAGTTCTTGATGTCATCCTACAATTCCTCTGATTTTTGGTCTTTGGTGTTCAGTGCACCAAATCTATTGTTTAGATGGTCTCTAAATTCAGGAGAGATATTATCAATGTCATCTTTTGGTTCTTGTGGACTTGTTTTAATTGTCTTCAGCTTCAACTGGAACATGCATATGAGCGGTTGATGATCTGTTCCACAGTCAGCTCCTGGCCTTGTTTTGGCTGAATATATTGAGCTTCTCTGTCACCTTTTGCCACAGATATAGTCAGTCTGATTCCTGTGTACTCTGTCTGGAGAAGTCCACGTGTATAGCTGCCATTTGTGTTGTTGAAAAAAGGTATTTGCAATGAGTAAGTCATTGGTCTTGCAAAATTCTATTATGTGATCTCCAGCATCATTTGTATCAGCAAGGCCATATTTTCCCGACTACTGGTCATTTTTCTTTGCTTCCAACTTTTAAATTCCCAATACCAGTGTTAATTAATACATCTTTGTTGCATGTTCAGTCAGTTTCAGACTGCAGAAGTAGGTAAAAATCTTCAATTTCTTCATCTTTGGCTTTGTTGGTTGGTGCGTAAATTTGAATAATAGTAGTATTAACTAGTCTTCCTTGTAAGCGTTTGGATATTACCTTATTGCTGGCAGCATTGTACTTCAGGAGAATTCTTGATACGTTCTTTGTGATGACGAATGCCATGCCATTCTTCTTCAGCTTGTCATTCCTTGCAGAGTGGATCATATGATTGATTCAGAATGGCCAAAAGCAGTCCATTTCTGCTCATTAATGCCTAAGATATCAATCTTTATGCATTCTATTTCGTTTTTGACAACTTCCATCTTTCCTAGATTCATACTTTGCAGATTCCATGTTCCAATTATTAATGGATGTTTTCAGCTGTTTCTTCTCACCTTGAGATGTGCCACATCAGCAAATGGGGGTCTTGAAAGCTTTACTCTGTCCACATCATTAAGATCAGCTCTACTCTGAGGAAGCAGCTCTTCTCCAGTCATATTTTGAGTGTCTTCTGACCTGAGTGACTCATCTTCTGGCACTATATGGAACAATGTTTCAGGGCTATTCATAAAGTTTTCCAGTAATATATCAGACAGTGTTTCATTGGTATTCATAAGGTTTTCACTTGCCAGTTCTTTGAGAAGTGGATGGCCTCTTCCTTCTTCTGAGTCTGTCTTAGTCTAAAAGTTGTGCTGAAACTTGTCCTCCATGGGTAACCCTGCTGGCACTTGAAACACCAGTGGCATAGCCTGCAGTCTCACAGCAGCACTCAAGCCACCACAGTATGACAAAGCAAGTTTGTCTCCTGTAGCTGTTCCAAAGTGCTCTATTCTGGTCTCCCCCACCCTGCTTGGTTACCTGGCCTGCCCCCAGGGTGCTCCATGCAGACACTCGCCTTCCACTGCTGCTCCCAGGGCTGGCTTACCACTGGCTGCCTCCATGCACACAAACTGCTGCCTTCTGCTGCTCTCAGGGCTGGCTTACCACAGCCTGCCTCCACCAGAGCTCCTAATTTTCTTGACAGTTCTGGTCAACTTTCATTATCAAATATACAGATATATAACACATCTATTAATTTCTAAGTCAGGGAAAGATAATGGATTCTAAACACTGTTTGTATGGCTCAATAAAAAGTGTATATAGTTGCATGGAATTAAGATACAAATTAAAGTTACTATTTTACCGGTTTTCAGAGGAAACATTGGAGGAAATTAATCATAGTTTTCTCTAATGATAAAATTTTTAAATAATAATTAAACTCATTAAATAATTTTATAGTTATAAATCATTCAGGTAAGGGAAATGCTTCTATATCAGGCAGTGTTATATGTGATTGGGTATGAATAGACAAAATGAACGTAAGTTGTATTCCATGAGCTGCTTCTGTTACCTTGTCCATGCATCTTGTCTATATTTGAAAAGAGTTGGTATGGATGTCTTTAGTCCTTTGGCTATGAATTAAAATGTTTAGTGTAGTTGTTTTGTAACTCAGTTCTCAAATTAGGAGTTTTGCCACTATTACAGTTTTATCCCCCTCGTTTAAATTTTATTGTAAAGTGTATATAACAAAAAAATTTGCTATTTTAAACATTTTTAAATGTACATTTCACTTATATTAATTGTGATATTAATTGCCTTCACCATGTTGTTCACCTATCACCACTTATTTCCACAAGTTTTTCATCACCCTGAACAGAAGCTCATTTTTCCTTATGCAGTAACTCCTCATTTCCCCTCACCCCCAGCCCCTGGTAACCACTAATAAACTTTTGTCTCTAAACATTTGCATATTCTGAATATTTCAAATAAGTGAATCAAACAATAGTTACCTTTCTGTTTCTGACCTATTTCACTTAGCATAATGTTTTCAAGTTTCATCCATGTGATAGTATGTACCTTATAGCTGAATAATATTTCATTGTCTGGTTATACTTCATTTTGTTTATCCGTCCATTGTTGATGGATGCTTGGGTTCTTTTCACCTTTTGGCTGTTGTGAGTAGTGCTGCAATGGACATTGGTGCCCACATATCTGTGTGAGTACTTTTAAATTTTTTGCATATAGAAGTAGAATTGCTGGGTAATATGGTAATTCTATGTTTAACTTTTTGAGGAACTGCCAAACTGCCTCCCACAGCAGCAGTACTGTTTTACATTCCCACCAGCAGTAGCTGAGCATTCTGATTTCTCCGTATCCTCACCAACACTTGTTATTTTCCAGTTTTCTGAAAATAGATGTGTTGTTGTTGTTGTTGTTATTTGCCGTTGAGTCGGCCCCGACTCATAGCAACCCCTCCTTGGGTTTCTGAGGCAGTATCACTACGGAAGTAGGATTGCCCAACCTTCCTTCCGAGATGTGTTGTTGTTGTTGTTGTTGTTATGTGCCATCGAGACCGCCAGCCTTCTGGTTAGCAATCAAGTGCTTTAGCCACTATGCTACCAGAGCTCCTTCCGAGATGTGTTAGTGGGGGTGAAATGGTATCTCATTGTGGTTTTGATTTGTATTTCCATAACGATTAATGATGTTGAGCATATTTTCTTGTGCTTATTGGCCATTTGTATATATTCTTTGCAGATATGTCTAATTCTATTCATTTGCCTATTTTTTTTTAAACTGGACTTTAGTCTTTTAGTTGTTGAGTTGTAGAAGTTATCATATACTCTGTATATTAAATTATTATTAGAATGTATGGTTTCCAAATATGTTCTCCCATTCTTTACTTCCTTGATAAATTCCTTTGATAACAAGAGTTTCAAATTTTGATTTAAGTCCACTATATTTATTTTTTCTTTTATTGTTTATGCTTTTGGTGTCATATCTAAGAATCCATTGCCAAAAACTAAGTCCTCAATCTTTATCCCTATCTTGTCTTTTGTTTTATGATTTCAGTTCTTACATTTAGGTCATTGATCCATTTTGAGTGAATTTTTGTGTATTATGTGAGTTACAGGTACAACTCTGTTCTTTTGCATGTGAAGATCCAGTTGACCCACCACAATTTTAAAAAAACATTCCAATCACTTTAATAATTAATTTATTTTTATTACGGTTCAGGTGAAAGTTTACAGAGCCAATTAGTTTTCCATTCAACAGTTTATACACATTTTGTTTCATAAGCATTAGTTGCAGTTCCCTCAGTGTAGCAACATTCTTTCTGCTTCCTACCTTGGTTCCCCATTTCCATTCTTCTTTCCTGCCCCTTTCTGCCTTCTGAGCTCTGTTTTTGGGCATTTGCCGCTCTTTTAAGTTCCAGCACCATTTATTGTAGAAGGTATTCTTTCTCTGTTGAATGGACTTGGCACCCTAGTCAAAAATCAATTGGCCGTATATGTGTGGGTCACTGATTTTACTATTTCTACTTTTACTTTCCCAAATAGATAAATGTAACTGCTTAGACTAATTGACTGCTTATTAAACATCTAACTTGATACTCCTTTTTATTTAAAGTTTATTATTTCAATTTATGTAATAACTATGAGGCTGCATATATATTGAGTTATTTAAAATACAGGAAGGGAGCTCTGTGAATTAGGAATACTATGTTAATCTTGAAATATGAGCACTTTTATATTGTAGAAATTTAGATAACTACATATGTCTTTCCTCAAATGAGATGTAGTTTTAGTACTGATGTTTAAAGATGTGGATTTTGAACATTTGGACCTTTTTAATGTCATTTTCCAGGATTCTAGAGGAGAAAAAAAAAAGCTGTTTCATGAATTAAGACTTTTTACAGTTTTAGTTTCATGGTCAAATTTTTAATTATTGAATATTAGCATGTTGTTAGAAATGTAATTAAATTCTTAATGACTGACTATACCAGTGAATGTAGGACTGCATTTTAAATATGCTTGTGTTATATTCAGATTTAATTGAGTTTTTACATTTTATTGTTCCATTTGTCATTAAGGCCATATGTAAATTAATGTACATGTATTTTCCACTATAGGAAATTCTATTTTAGCTTTAATAGAGTTAGCATTAGTAAGTTAACAACAACAACAAAAAGCACATACACGCACACAGAAAAAAACAAATTTTCTTTATGCCCACAGATGTTTCTTGTGATTTTTCCAGAGGGAACAAGGTATAATCCGGAGCTAACAAAAGTCATTTCAGCTAGTCAGACATTTGCTGCTCAAGAAGGCAAGTAAAAATTTGACTGTATTTGAAAACAATAATTTTTGAAGGTAATGATCTTCTTTGTTTTCCTTCTAGAGAAGGAATTACGTTTTGCAACAATTTTTTCAATGTATGTATGTATTATCTCTTAGGAAATTACCTTTGTATTTGTTAATTCATGTACATAGGGTATGGCATATGTCTGAGAGATTTGATTCAAGTATCTGCTGATACACATACATATTCCTGAGCAATGGTACATAAAACCTATCCCATGTACATGATTATGTAGATGGAATATCCCCCTGCAATGTGGGTTAAATGTAATAGAAAAAGTATCTATTCTGTATATTGATAAACCTAGATATGAATTGAAGCTCTGATTTTTATTAGCTTTATGATTACAAGTTTCCCAATATTTTCAAGCTTTGGCTTCCTTATTTTTAATAAATGTGTGTGTGCACACATGTGCCTGTGTAAAGACTAATTGGAAGATATGTGAAGTTCCTATTAGAGAATATTGCACAAAGTTGACAGTGGGAATATTCTTTTTTTTTTTTAAATTACGGTTTGGGTGAAAGTTTACAGAGCAAATTCACTTTCCATTCAGCAGCTCACATATACTTTGTCTCATGACATTGACTGCAATTTCCCACAGTGCAACAGCTCCTCTCCATCTTTCTCCCCATAGTTACTGCTTCCCTGTGTCCTTCCCTCCCATACACTCTTTCCTTCCAAGCTGTCTCCCTGTGCATTCACAGCCCTTCTATTCTCCCATGATTGATCTCTCCAAAGGGTGTATCTGCCTAATGTAAATGTTCAGCTCATATGCTTGTCTTTTGTTTGGCTGGAAGCCACAGGAGTGGATTGAATTCCAGACCTAAAGGGAAACTGAGGGCCATAGTCTCAGTGGTTCTGTCAGGCTCTATCAGACCAGCAAACCAAGTCACAGTGGGAATATTCTTTATATCATCCATTGGTTAATGCAATTTAACCAAGCTGGGAAATAAATAGAAAACCTTGACTATGCTGTATTTTTAAAGGTGTCATTGAAGATTGACTCTGAATTAGTATGTAATCTCCATATGTTCATCAGCAGGCATTCATGGAGAAAACACCTTATTCATGACATAAAAATGCCGGGATCTGTGGCAGTGCTGTCTAATGGAACTTTCAGCAGTAATGGCAGTGTTCGATATCTGCTCTGCCCAACCCACTTATGGCAATTGAGCATTCAGACTGTGGCTTGTGCATCAGAGGAACTGGATTTTTTAATATTATTTAATTTAAATTTAGGCGGCTGTATGTGGCTAGAGGCAGGTATATCAATAGCGCAGGCTTATGAAATACAAAAACAGTATGGTAGAATTCTCACTAGAAGGTGTCAGAAATATATGAAATAATTTGGAATGATATATTTTTAAAATGCTACTTTTTATCTTACATACAGTATCAAAGAGTGGTTCAAGAATAGGTGGGTTAATTTTTTTTTTTTCTCCAGTCTGTCACCTCTCGTTTGACTTTTACTATGACCTTTATCTATTCCAGACACCATGGTCTTTTATTTCAGCTCTTTTGCCATAACATTGCATCTTTTGCCATTTCAATTAAAAACAAAACAAAAACAGAAAACAACCTTCTCCCTCAACTCCACCTTTTCCTGTTGCTAGCGTTCTTTTTGTTCCTTTTCATTAATAATCAAAGCCTTCTGAATACATAGTCTACATTTTTGTATCCACTTCTCAGTTTTCACTTCATTGTGATCTGATATGAAATTCTTAATACTTTTTAAATGAAGTTCTCTTCCTTGATTTCTATAGTGCTCTACTCTGTTTTCTTCCTGCCTCTCTGGCAGTTCCTTCTTAGTCTCCTTTCTGCTTCATGCTTTCCTAAATAATGTTGTTTATGTTGTTCCCTATGTCTAATTTTGGTCTTTTATTATTCAACTTAAATGTTTTTCACAGTGGCCTTCGTGTAAATCTGTGACTTCAGCCACTATTTATTTGACCTGTGATGACTCACAGAGTTTTCCCATTCATATTCCAGTTCTAGACCTATATATACAATTGCCCAAAAGAGAGCTTCACTCTTTCAGCTCACAGGCATATCTCAAACACAGTATGTTAAAGATAGAATTTCTCTTTCTATACATAACTCTCATATTGGTAACTCCATCATTCAGTCCAAAACGGGGCTTCATACTGAACTCTTACCTTTTATCCATCTAAAATATCTAGTAAATCAACAAAATCTAGAGTATCTCTCTCCATTCCCACAATTACTGCCATATTTAGTATCTTAATTACTTTTTGTTTGTCTATTGCTGTTCTGGTTACCTAGTGCCACTCTGACAGGAATATACCACAAATGGGATGGCTTGACAAACAGGAGTTTATTTTCCTAGTTCAGGAGGCTAGAAGTTCGAGTTCAAAGTGCCAGGCTCTAGGGGCTGTGGGAAAGCCCCTCAACCTTGGGGTTCAGCTCTGCCTCTTGCTCCCAGCGTAGTGAAGCTAGAGGCATCTCTCTTTACTCAGATAGCTACTGGCTGCTGAAGCTAACAAGCCCAAGGTCGAAAAATAAAATGGCACAGTCCTGATGTTACCAAACCATGTGCCAGGCCATTAATTCAAGTCCATTGAAATCCCAAGCTCGGCAAAGCATGGCACACTGCTCAACAATGATATGGCTACATGCAGGGTTCAAGCATGCCATAAGCTAGAGACCATTCCCAAAGCAGCTGCTTATATACAGGAAGCAGACCACATCCCTAAGACAACTACTCAGCGGCTCACAGTAGATTCCACCATGGAGTTGATTACCATTCTCATCATGGGGAATACTACATCCAGCTGCCCAGCCAAGTTGACATACAAGCTTAACCACCACAATTGCTATGTAAGAAAACATCCAAGAGTTTAGTGATTTCATTCTGTACTTTTGGCCGGGCTCAGCAGGAATGGCTTATCTCTGTTCCATATGATCTGTTTAGTCTCTTATATTCATTTGGCTGGGAGCTTGACTAGGGTTGCACAGCCTAAGATAACACCACTAAAATGTCTCATGTTTTGCCTGGGGGGGCTGTTATATCAGCTGGATGCTAGATGGGCCTTTTTTGTCAAATTTCTTATCAATCATCTTGTCCCAGTATTTCACCTTAGATGATGTCTTAGTTATCTAGTGCTGCTATAACAGAAATACCACAAGTGATGCCTTTAATGAACAGAAATTTATTCTCTCACAATTTAGGAAGCTGTAAGTCCAAATCCAAGGTGCCAGCACTGGGGGTAAATGCTTCCCCTCTCTATTGGCTCTTGAAGAAAGTCCTGGTCTACTTTCAACATCTGTGGTTCCAGCATCCTTTGGAGAGCTCCATGAATCTTGGCATCATTCTTCGTCTGGGTACAAGAAGTTCTTAGCACAGGGACCCTATGTCCAAAGGACATGTTCCACTCCCAGCTCTGCTTTCTTAGTGGTACTGAGGTCTCTCCTTCTCTGCTTACTTCTCTCTCCTGTTATCTCTTGTAAAATAAATGGTAATGCAGTCTACACCCCAAAAAAACTCCCCTTATATTGGATCAGGGCTGTGACCTGAGTAAAGGTGTTACAGCCCACCCTGATCCTTTTACAGCTGATTGGCTCATCACATCACGGAGATAATTATATCATTACGTAACGGCCAAACCACTGAGAATCATGGCCTGAGTTGATACATATTTTGGGGGCACACAATTCAATCCATGACAGATGGGTATTAATTTAGAAAGTGGAGGAAAGGGACCACTACAGGTAAATCTGTTGATAATGATAAAAATTGATAGCTGATACTGAGGGATAAAATAGAATGACTGACAAAATTGGACTTAAGAACTCAAATAATAAGGGTGTCTAGATGAAATGTGGAATTCAGACCCACATGTACGGCAAGAGAGACAGGAATTTTAGTATAAGAAATGATACCAAAAACAGAGTTATGAAAGAGTGGGGCATGGGAGTGGAACAAAGAACTTAATGGCTTTTGAGCAAAAGCTGAATGGAGAGTTTTGGGAGTTCGTTGTGTTAATTAAGTTGGGATGAGCCTTCATCATGGAAGGCATTGAATGTTAGATTTAGTAATCTGTAGCTTATTCTGTGGTTGAATGGAAATCATTAAACAGTGTTCATTTTAATTAGTTTACTGTATTTTATTTAAGAAACCATAGTCTTCATTTCATTTGTCTAAAAGCATGTTCTCCAGCAGATTTCATAAGATGTTTTGCAAAAAAGAAAAATTATTCAATATTCAAATGGGTTTAGAGAATGTTGCAGTTTATATCCTTCTCTTAAGGAGTTGCAGTTCACATTAGAATGTTAGTCTTAGTATATGTTCTATAGTAAAGGTATTTGATTTTGTTTTATGGGTTGTTTTACAATTTTATATATATTGAGAAAGAAAACAATGATCTAAAATTGGTAAAAACAAAATTAGGGTTTTCATGGGATAAATTCTTAGAGTTCCTGAAAACTCTAGCTCTCCAGAATCACTTCTTCTGTAAAGGTTCTAGGTAGCTAAGCCTCTAACTTTAACAAAATGTATTTTTTTTTTTATTCTTTGAAGCTTATAATAGGTTGTAAATGAATCAGTTTTAAGACTCTTAAAACTTTTTTACAGGCTTTGAAATATATACATTTTCAAATAGTCCTGTGTTTATCTCTTTACCCACTTAAAATTCTGTTTAGGAATTACAACTTTAGATTAAATAAGTTGAAAGGAGAACGATAAACTTAATATTTTGGGCATGCTGTTTTGTTGTTATTGTTCATGTATATCATAAAAGCTGAGGTGCTTTGTTTTCATTAAATAGTCAATTACGTATTGAGGATACTTGAGGTTTTTATGAGTTGAAAGAAGAGTTGAACTTGGAAAAGTTCAACTTCTGTATAGCTTTAGACCCTCATAATCTGTGCTGATTTTATTTTTGATATCTTGTAATATTTTATGTTTAAATATTAACAAATCTTTATTAAGTTCCTGCTATGTAAAAAAACACTGCTAACATATAATATCTTCTAAAACCAAAAGACCAAACCCCCTGTCATCGAATCAATTCTGACTCCTAGCGACCCTTTTTAGAATAGACTACAACCACCCTACAGTATAAGAATCTCTGTTGTCATAGTGCCTGAGGCATTTGACTGCTAAACAGAAGGTTGGTGGTTCAAACCCACCAGCCACTCTGTGGAATGAAGATGGGGCAATCTACTTCCATAAAGATTTACTGCCTTGGAGGTACACTGTGAGTTGAAATCAACTTGATGGCAGTGAGTTTTGATTTTTATAGTATTTCAAAGGTTGTAAATCTTTACAGAAGAGACTCCTGCAAGTGACTGGTGGGATCGAACTGCCAACCTTTTGGTTAACATGCAAATGCTTTAACCACCAGAGCTCCCTATATCCCTATAATGTCTTCTTTTGTTGTTGTTATGTGCCATCGAGTCAGACCTGACTCATAGCTACCCCTCCTTGGGTTTCCAAGGCAGTATCACTACTGAAGTAGTTTGCCCAACCTTCCTTCTGAGGAGTGGCTGGTAGGTTTGGACCACCAGCCTTCTGGTTAGCAGTCAAGTGCCTTAGGCACTACACACCAGAGCTCCCAGTTTATAATTTAATAGGAGAGAGAAAATATAATTGCATTATTTACTTATTGGTAAGTAACGGATTACTACACACTTTAGTGGCTTAAAACAATGAACATTTATTAGTTTATACGGGTCAGGAATCTTGCTCAGAGTCTTGGATTACAGTCCAAGGCTGTAATCAAGGTGGGTGCTGGGGCTAGAGACATTTTAGGCTCTAGTAGGGGAAAATTTGCTTCCATTGTCACTCATGTGGCTGTTGACAGGCCTTAGGTCCCTCTCAGGCTATAATTTGAGATATCATTTTCTTGTCACTTGGGCCTCTTCATAGAATTACTTACAGCATGGTAGCTTGTTTCCCCAGAGTGAAAGCTCAGGAAGAGGGTAGAGGGGAGAGAAAGAAATAGAAGAGTGCATATGAGATTACATAACGGAAGTCACAGTTTTTGTAACTTAATCTTGGATGTGACATTCCATTAGTTTGCCATATTCTCTTTGTTAGAAGCAAGCCACTGGATCCAGCCTTCACTCAAGGTGAGGGGATTATGCAAGAGCATGTATACCAGGAGGTCGGAATTGTTAAGGGCCATCTTAGAGGCTGCTACTGCAGTGAGATTGAACTAAGGTTTCTACATAAGCAGTTTTAGACTATGATAAAAAAAATAAGCGAAGTGCTATTCAGAGTAATTGCTTCGAGATACTGGTTCCCATGGAATTGTATGAAGCAGGAAGCGTTTGGGCTGGCTGTGAAGAATTGTAGTCCAGTTGGTACAGCTGTTGGTCGTGGGAAAGTAGGAAGGAATGGCATGAGCACAGTTACAGAGAAGGGAAGTGTGGTGAGTTATTGACATGGTGAGAGTGTTTTCTTGAAAGAATACCTAGTATGGGGGAGAAGGCCAAGAGATTAGTGAGAATCTGTAGGATATTCCTGGTTAATAGTGGTGAGGACCTGAACAAGACTCAGCAAAAGGACACCAGCTGATTGAGATACTTTGCAGTAGTGATTGGATTACCAAAAACATTGCAGTTTTTCAACTTTTCCTCTTGCAATTCATTATATGATTGATGAACTAATGAATTAATTTTAAACACATTAAGCAAGATAAAATTTTGTGTTGTATCTTGTCAGTGGGTAATCACTAGTTATTAAAAAAAAAAAAAACTCAGTGCCCTCGAGTTGGATCCAACTCATCGTGACCTCTCCTTGGGTTTCTGAGGTGGTGCCACTATGGAAGTAGATTGCCCAACCTTTCTTCCAAGGAGTGGCTGGTGGGTTGAACCACCAGCCTTCTGGTTAGCAGTCTAATGGCTTAGTCACTGTGCCACCAGAGCTCCCACTAGTTGTTTGTTGAGGTATAATAAACTTGCTTGACAAAATGAGTATAATCTCATTCTTTATTGTTTGTGTAAAGTATAACAATTGTTTTTGCTTTGAAGAATTTCTGTTGTCTTTTATAAAATTTACCTTTTTATGGTACACACACACACACACACACATATACATATATATAAAACCAAACCCATTGCTGTCGAGTCAATTCCGACTCATAGTAACCCTATATAGGAAAGAGTGGAAGTGCCCCATAGGGTTTCCAAGGCTGTAAACTTTATGTAAGCCAGTTGCCACATCTTTCTCCCACGGAGCAGCTGCTGGTTTGAGTACTTAACTACTGTATACTTATATATGCACGCTATATATTATTTGACTATTAGTATACTTTTAAGTAAAGCAAATACATGTATGCTAAAAGATGTATCCACTCTTATATTTATTCATTTATAATTTCAATCTAAGTTGTATTTAACTTTTTATTTAGAGCTTTAAAATATTTTTCTATTTGATTTTATTGAATACTAATTTTTATTCATCATTTTTAGAACAACTTAAGATGAATATTTACCTTTTATTATCTAATCTCATTAATGGAGATAACTGACTGATAGAGCTACTAAAGCTATTTTAAAAGAGCTACACTAACTTTGTAATGTTAAAACAAGTTTTTTTAAAGTATCTTTAAGATAGCATAAGAATGATGCAGTAAAACCTGAAAAAGCTGAGCCTGTGTAATGTAGAAATTTATGAGAGAAGGAAAATTCATTTTCCACTAATAAAGAGTGATTGAAGAGTGGTAAGACTGAATCTGTCAAAGGCAGAAAACCTTCGAGACCCAGATAAATAAGCCAATCTTGGCAAGTTCTGGTTCATACAGTTTTCACTATATATTCTTTAGTTTTTCAATCTAATAACACCTTAAAACCAAAAAACCAACCACATTGCTGTTTATCACCTCCGAACTACCCCATAGGGTTTCTAAGGCTGTAAATATTTACAGAAACAGACTGCTACATCTTTCACCCTTGGAGAGGCTAGGGAATCCCACTGACCTTTTGGCTAAGAGCCAAGTACTTTAACCACTGTGCCACCATAATTCAACAATTATTATTTGTCTGTGAGTCATACGACTTTCTTGAATTTACAAAAAAGGAAAAAAGAAAGGAATAATTTGTTTTGGAGTATAATCTTTAACTCTTTCTTTAAACTCTATAACTTAGAAACTATTGTTATGTATTAGAAATATATTTCCTTGTGACTATAAATGTAGTTTTTCTCCATTGTACACAAAGGAAGTTGATTTGTGAATAGTGTATTTAGAAAAAGTATTTCCTGTGTTTTTTCCTCTTAGGTCACTAAAAAACCAAAAACCAAACTCACTACCGTTGAGTCGGATCCGACTCATAGCAACCCCTCCTTGGGTTTCCAAAGCAGTATCACTACGGAAGTAGATTGCCCAACCTTCCCTCCGAACTTAGTCACAACTAAATTAAATTACATAAAAATAAAAACAAAAGCACTTGTTTCTCCATCTGTTCAGCTAATTTTTTTTTTTTTTGAAGAAAATTGGAACCAACTGCACCACTACTTTGTGATATGTTTTGTTTCCAAATTATTACTAATTTTGCTCCTAAAGTCCCTCATTTGATTTTGACTTAAAAAGCAAACCACAAATTAGTGAAATTGGAAACAACCTTTACAATTTAGGTATTTAAATTGTGATAATTGTTTACATATTTACGTCATTTTACCATATATAACACTTCAGTTTCTGTAATATTGGTTGGCTTAAGAGATAGTGTGTTTTTCTTAACCCTAAATATTTCAGGGCTCTCTGATTATTACTGTGTCCTAGAAATATTTTGCTTGAAACAAATATTAGTCTCAAAATACATTAATTCAACATTAGAACTGTTATTCAAAATTGGTCTGTATTTAGTATCATGAATTCCTAATATTAATCAGCATGAATTTGGCATATTGGTGTTCGCTAATGTCCCTTCTCACTTGAAGATTAATGTTAGTCATTCTTTTAAAAGCATTTATTCAGATTTCAAAATAAATTAATCCAGATTTTGTTTAACCGTAATCTCCTCATGACAAAAATCAAGATTTAGAAAAGGTCTTAAACATAGGTGGAGTCTTTAAGTAACTATTGTTGTTATGTGCTGTCAAGTCAGACCCGACTCATAGTGACCCCTCCTTGGGTTTCCAAGGTGGTGTCACTGTGGAAGTAGATTGCCAAACCTTCCTTCTGAGGAGTGGCTCATGGGTTTGAACCACCAGGCTTCTGGTTAGCAGTCAAGTGCCTTAGGTACTACACTACCAGAGCTCCATTTAAGTAACTACTCAGTGTCAAAAAAGCAAGATATGTTTTTCTTTAAAAAAAAAAAAAAATGTCTAATTGTGATTTGGGTGAATGTTTACAGAGCAAATTGCTTTTCCATTCCACAATTCATACACATTTTGTTTTGTGACATTCGTTTCGATCTCCACAATGTAACATAACAGCACTCTTTCTACTTCCTCGCTGTGTTTACTGTTTCCCTTTGTCCTTATTTTCTATATTTTCCTGGCTTCTTAGTTTTATCTCTAGGCAAATGCTGCCATTTGCTCTCATATGGTTGATTGTTCTAATGAGCATGTACTTCCCTGGTATTACTATTCATCTTATAGGCCTATCAATCATTTGGCTGGCAGTTAAGCCCCAGGGGTAAGTTCCATTCCAGGCTTTAAGGGTATCTAAAGGCTATAATCAGAATCTGCTTGACGGCAATGGGTATGAGTTTAAAGGCTATCAAACCAAACCAAACCAAACTCACTGCTATTGAGTCGATTCCGACTCATAGCAACCCCCTTTGGATTTCTGGGACGGTAAATCTTTATGGAAGTAGATTGCCCAGTCTTCCTTCCATGGAGTGGCTTGTGGGTTTGAACTGCCAACCTTTTGGTTAGCAGTCAGATTGCTCAGGCACTACACTACCAGAGCTCCTTTAGCTTTGGGGATTATACCAGCTGCTTTAAGGTCAGTAAGCTTGGCCTTTTTTATGATGATGAGTTTTGTTCTACATTTTTCTCCCACTCTATCTGGGACCTCCTATTGTGATTTCTTTCAGAACAATCAGCAGTGGTAGCCAGGCACCATCTAGTTCTTCTGGTCTCATGGTTGTGGAGGCTGTGGTTCGTGGGGTCCATTAGTCCTTTGGACTAATTGCTTCCTTGTGTCTTTGGGGAGAGACCAATAGTAAGCAAAATATGCTTTGAAGGATATTCAATTTTGTAATAGTAAATTGAGTGAAAATTGTGTTTTCAGAAAGGCTAAGTCTTGTCATTTAAGAAAACAATGGTAAAATATTTAGTAAGGAAACCTTCCACATAAGATAATATATACATATAAATAATAGTTGTATATAATAAAGCTGCAGCATTAGGCCCAAACATGGCAATTATGAGAGTGGCACAGGACTGGACATGTTTCATTCTGTTGTACCAAGGGTCACTATGAGTCAGAGCAGATTTAACACCTAACAGTATCTACACTATGTAGTATAATGATATGCATAGATAAGCATAAGTTTATTTATATAAGTGTAAATAAAGCATGTGTTGTTTTTGTTATTAGGTGCCATCGAGTTGGTTCCAACTTGGAGTGACCCTGTTTACAACAGAATAAAATTCTGCATATTCCTGCGCCATCCTCACAATCCTTGCCGTGCTTGAGCTCATTGTCACAGTCACTGTGTAATTCACCTTGTTAAGGTTCTTCTCCTTCTTTGCTGACTCGCCACTTTACTCAGCATGATATCCTTCTCCAGGAACTGGTCCCTTCTGAGAACATGACCAAATTACATGAGATGATGTCCAGTCATTCTCACTTGTAAGGAGCTTTCCAGCTGTACGTCTTCCAAGACAGATTTGTCCATTCTTCTGGCAGTATTTTCAATATCCTTTGCTAATACCACAATTCAAATGCATTAATTCTTCTGCAGTCTTACTTGTTCAATGCCACATGCATATGAGGTGAAAATAACATGGCTTGGTTCAGGTGCACCTTAGTCTTCAGAGTGGCATCTTTGCTCTTTAACACTATAAAGAGGTCTTTTGCAGCAGGTTTGCCCAATGCAATTAAGTCATTCAATTTTTTGACTGCTGCTTCTGTGGCGATTAATTGTGGATCCAAGTAAAATGAAATCCTTGACAACTTCACTCTTTTCTCTATCGTGATGTTGCTTATTGACCTAGTTGTGAGGATTTTTGTTTTCTTTAAGTTGAGATATAATCCATACTAAAGGCTGTGGTCTTTTAATTTCATCAGTAAATGGTTGAAGTCTTCATCACTTTCAGTAAACAGAGTTGTATCTTCTGTGTATCATAGGTGGTTAATGTTGATGAATCTTCTCCTAATCCTGATGCCACATTTTTCTTCATATGGCCCAGCTTTTTGGATTATTTACTCATCATACAGATTGAGTATGATAAAAGGATACAACCCTGATGCACACCTTTCCTGATTTTAAACCATGCAGTATCCCCTTGTTCTGTTTGAACAACTACCTGTTGGTTTATGTATAAGTTCCTCATGAGCACAATTAAGTGTTCTGAAATTCCCGTTCTTTGCAGTGTTATCCACAATTTGTTATGATCCACACAGTTGAATACATTTTCATGGTCAAACAGGTAAACATCTTTTTCATACTCTGCTTTCAGCCAAGATTCAGTGTCAGCAATGATATCTCTCATTCTACATCCTCTTCTGAATGTGGCAGTTCTGTGTTAATATAGTGCTGCCACCATTTTTGAATTATATTCAGTAACATTTTACTTGTGTGTGAGATATTAATGAAAGAGTTCAGTGATTTCCACTTTTTGTTGGCTCATCTTTTTTTTTTATTATTTTTTATTGTGATTTGGGTGAAGATTTACAGAGCAAATTCACTTCCCGTACAGCAGTTTACATATACTTTGTCTCATGACATTAACCACAGTTTACCATAATGCAACAGCTCCCCTCCCACTTCCTCCCCATAGTTACCTCTTCCCAGTGTCCATCCCTCCATGCACTCCTGCCCCCTGAGCTGTCTCCCTGTGCATAAGCAGCCCTTCTTTCTCCCATGATTGTTCTCTCCAAGGAGTGTATCTACTTGAGGTAAATGTTCAACTCATATGCCTATCTCTGTTTGGCTGGAAACCACAAGTGTGGGTTCAATTCCAGACCTGAAGGGCAGCTAGGGGCCACAGTCTCAGTGGTTCTACCAGGCTCTATCGGACCAACAAACCTGGTCCTCCCCTTCCCCCGCCCCAATGATTGAGTTTTGTTCCACATTGTTCTCACTCTCTATTAAGGATCTGCTACATAGATCCCCTTCCAAGTGGATGTCAGTGGTAGCCGGGCACCATCTAGTTCTTCTGGTCTCATTGTCGTATAGGCTGCAGATGGATGGTGTACCAGTCACTAGGGCTGATTGTTTCCATTAACTTTGGTTTTCTTCATTCTTCTTTGCTCTGGACGAGGAGAGACTCATCGTTGCATCTAGATGGCAGCTTGCTAGCTTTTAAGATCCTAGTCACTACTCGCCAAAGTAGGAGGCGGAACAATGTTTTATATAGTATGTCATGCCAATTGAGCTTGATGTCTCCTGCGACTATGGTCCCAAGCCCGCACGTTCAACAACTCGGTCCCTCTGGGTAGCTGGCTGTGACCAGGCAGTGACCACAACCTTCCCCTTGTCAACTCTACTCTACACCTGGGAATTCTGATCATTCACATAAACTTATAGGACCATTGTCTGCCAACCTTATGTATGTTCTTGGATATACTCCCCATTTCATAGACA
>NW_006921787.1:214332-215467 GCF_000298275.1 Orycteropus afer afer | reverse complement strand
CTTTTTTGTTTGTAATTGGCCTCACTTGCCAATTGATGTCTCTGGTTCCCTGTTTACAATCTTGTAAGCTCATTTTACTTTGGATATGTCCATAGCTGTGATTTCTGGGTTATGTCATCTTGCATATTAATGGTCGGTTGTTATTTGCTATTTTTGATTGTCTGTTCAAAGGACTCCCTTTAGCATCTCTTGTAAGTTTGGTCTGATTTTAACAAATTCCCTTAGTTTCTGCTTATCTAGAAATGTCCTAATTTCACCATCATATTTGAGGGACAATTTTGCTGGGTATATAATTCTTGGTTGAAAATTTTTCTCTTTCAGGGTTTTATCCCATTGCCTTCTCGCTTGCATGATTTCTGCTGAGAAATCAGAGCTTATTCTTACTGGCTGTCCTTTGTACGTAACTTTTTGTTTTTCCTGTGATGCTTTCAGGATTTTGTCTTTGTCTTTGGTTTTCATGAGTTTGATGATAATGTGTCTTGGTGATTGTCTTATGGGGTCTATCCTGTTTGGGGTTCGTTGGACTTCTTGAATGGAAATATTCTCATCTTTCATCATTTCAGGGAAGTTCTCCTCCAGCAAATCTTGGACAATTTTCTCAGTAGTTGTGTTTTTCTCTTCCTATTCTGGAATTTCAAATGACACATGTGTTATTCCTTTTGAAGGTATCCCACATGAACCTTAGGCTTTCTTCATTTCATTTTGATTTTTTTTTTCTGATTGATCCCTTTCCAAAGAAGCATTCAGGTATTTTTCTTCCATCTCATTAATTCTGCTTTCCATTGCATCAGTTCTACTCTTTTGCCCTTCCAATATGTTATCTATTTCTGAAAATTTAGTATTAATCTTCTGGATTTCTATGAGTAGATTTAGAATCATTTCCAATTTTTCATTCATTTTTTATTTTCTTCCAAAATTTTTCTAAGGTTTTTGCTGTGTTTTCTTTGGTCTGTCTCTCAATCCTTTGAAGATACCTAAATATAATTCTTTTCAATTCCTTATCAGAGAATTCCAGTGCTGCTGCTTCTTCAGGGATATGTTCTGGGTCTGTATCCTGCTCCCTTGTTTCTACCACTTTATCCTGCTTCTTTGTGTGGACTCTGATGGTCTGTTGTCTCCGAGGCATCTTGGCGTT
>NW_006921787.1:200344-213097 GCF_000298275.1 Orycteropus afer afer | reverse complement strand
CTGGTGGGTTTGAACCGCCAGCCTTCTGGTTAGCAGTCAAGTGCCCTAGGCACTATGCTATCAGAGCTCCTAGTTGGCCAGGAGCTGTCTTCCAAATTTCTTGGCATAAATGAAGTGAGCACCTGGAGTACTGCATCCATTTGTTGGAACATCTCAGTAAAATATTCCATTAATTCCTAGAGCCTTGTATTTCCCAGTTCTTTCATTGCAGCTTAGACATCTTCCTTCAGTACCTTTGCTTCTTGATCATACACTGCCTTCTGAAATGGTTGAATATCGACCAGTTCTTTTCTAGTGTAGTTACTGTGTGTTCTTTCCATCTTTTCTTGATGTTTTCTGCATCATTCACCATTTTGCCCATAGAATCCTTCAGTATGGCAATTCAAGGCTTGAAGTTTTTCTTCAGTTCTTTCCCCTTGAAAAATACCTTTTGTTCTTTCTGTTTGATTTTCTAACTCTAAGTCTTTGCACATTTCATTGTAATACTTTGTTTTCTCAGGCCACCCTTTGAAAACTTCTGTTTAGCTCTTTCATTTAATCATTTCTTCATTTGCTTTAGCTATTCTCCATTCAAGAGCAAGTTTCAAATCCCTTCTGACATCATTTTGGTTTATTCTTCCTTTCCTGTCATTTTAATGTAACCTTTTACTTTGTATGTGTATGATGACCTTAATGTCATTCCCCAACTTGTCTGGTCTCGGTCATTGGTGTTCAGTGCATGCAGTCAGTTCTTCAGATGGTCTGTAAATGCAGATGCTCTGGGTTGTATTTTGACTCTTGTGGACTTCTTTTAATTTTCTTAAGTTTCAGCTTAAACTTGCATATGAGCAATTGATGATCAGTTCTGCAGTTAGCCTCTGGCCTTCTTCGGACTGATGATACTGAGCTTCTACATTATCTCTTTCCACGGACATAGTCAGTTTGATTCCTGTGTATTCCATTTGACGAGGTCCACATGTATGTTGTTCAGAAAAGGTATTAGCAGTGAATAAGTTGTTGATCTTGCAAAATTCTGTCATGCAATCTCAGCTGTTATTTCTGTCACCAAGGCCGTAGTTTCTGACTACTGATTCTTACTTGTTTCCAACTTTCTCATTCCAATTACCAATACATCTTGATTACATGTTTGGTCACTTTCAGACTGCAGAAGTTGTTAAAAATCTTCAGTTTCTTCACCATTAACTTTAGTGGGTTAGTGTGTAAATTTGAATAATAGTATTAACTTGTCTTCCTTGTAGGTGTATGGATATTATCCTATCACTAACAGCATTGTACTTCAGAATAGATCCAGAAATCCTTTTGAAGATGAATGTGACACCATTCCTCTTCAATTTGTCATTCCTGGCATAGTGGATCATATGATTATCTGATTCAAAGTGGCCAATACTAGTCCATTTCAACTCACTAATGCCTAGGATATCAGTCTTTATGTGTTCCATTTAATTTTTTGGAAATTTCCAGTTTCTCTAGATTTACAGTGTGTGCATTCTGCATTCATATTACTAGACATTTGTAGGTGTTACTTATTTTGAGTTGTGCCACATCAGCAAATAAAGGTCTCAAAAGCTTTACTCCATCCATGCCATTAAGGTCAACTCTAAATCGAGGAGGCAGCTCTTCCACAGTATTCTGAATGCTTTCCAACCTAAGGAGCTCATCTTCTGGCACTACATCAGACAGTGTTTCACTGCTATTCATAAGGTTTTCATTGGCCAGTTCTCTCAGTGGTAGATCTGGCCACTTTCTTCTTCCTAGTCTGTCTTAGTCTGGAAGCTCTGCTGAAATCTGTTTACCCTAGGTGACCCTGCTTATATTTGAAATACTTCTGGCATAGCTTGCAGGATCAGAACAACAGGCAAACCACCACAGTACACCAAACTTAACAGACGAGTGATGGAAAATATATCATGCAGTAAGTAAAAATGACCTTTCCATGATAATGGTCCTAAAATATTTTGTTAATTAACTTAAATTTTATTATTTTAGTTTAAATCCCAATAAACTTATTAGGATTGACTTCTTGAAATTCTGTGGCTGCTAATTTCTTTGCAAGTTGTTGATCTGTTATTGCTGTTTTGTGTTGTTAGGTATCTGTTTATTTTTACAGTGATTTTTAGAATGGTGCCTGTTCCTACTAAAAGCGCAAAATTAATCTTGTTGTTATGTTGTTGTTGTTATGTTGTTGTTGTTGTTTTTAAAAAGCGCAAAATTAATCTTATATGCCTCAATTATTTTTTAATTAAAAATGATTCGTGGGGAGGAGAAACAAAATAATTAATTAGAAGACCATACTTAAACCTTATATTTCTAGTCTATAACTTTTAATTCTATGATAGGAAAAAGAGTAAGAACAAAGGATGGGAGTGAGAAAGTTTTCTAATTACATTTATAGCAATAAACAAATTTCATCACTATGCATAATAAGTTATTCATCAGTGTGTACATTACAACTATATTTTACTTCCAGATAATTTTGCCTATTCTTATTCCCTATTTCTGTAGCATGTTTCCAACTGGCAAAGATGTAAGATAATAGTTTTAAAAGATGATAGAAGTAGACAGTAATAGTTTTAGATAGTAGATCACATTCCTGTTCTATTTGATGTAGATTAGCAGGTTGCTTTTGCTGTTCTATAGCACCTGTTGTAGTGCTTTGGGCATAGAAAATTTTCAATAACTTTGAAAACTTTGAAGTTATTTCTATATCATTTACTTACACATTTTTACCAAAATAAATAATATTTTTATTTATTTCTCTTGCTGGTTCACACTTCTTTCAGTTGAGGGTGCAGTGGTTAAGACATTAAGCTGCTAATCACAGTGCTGGTGGTTCGAACCTACCAGCTGCTCTGTGGGAGAAAGATGAGGCAGTCTGCTTCTGTAAAGATTTACAGCCTTGGAAACCCTATCAGGCAGTTCTGCTCTGTCCTATCAGGTCACTGTGAATTGGCATTGATTTGATGGCAATGGATTTGGTTTTGGGTTTTATTGTGAATTTTTTTTCCCCTCAAGTTATGGTCTAAATTCTACATCAGTGGTTCTCAAAAGTGGAGTGCCTGTACCATCAGCATTGCCTGGGAACTTGCATGAAGTATATGTGCTCAGAATCCAGCCCAAGCCTACTGAGTTAGACATTCTAAGAGTGGGGCTCAGCAATCTGTATTTTTATAAGCCTTCCAAATGATTCTGAAGCATTCTAAAGTTTGAAAGCCGCAGGTCTAAATACAAGTAGTCATAAATGCAACAGATTAGTTGGGTCAAATTTTTGTGTTTTGACCAGAATGTTGTTGTTGTTGTTGTTATGTGCCGTCGAGTCGGCCCCGACTCATAGCGACCCCTCCTTGGGTTTTCGAGGCAGTATCACTACGGAAGTAGGATTGCCCAACCTTCCTTCCGAGGAGTGGCTGGTGGGTTTGAACCGCCAGCCGTCTGGTTAGCAGTCAAATGTCTTAGCCACTATGCTACCAGAGCTCTAATATTTATAGGTAAACCTTAATTTTATACCTAAATGTTATTACAGAAAAAGAAAAAAAAAAAAAACAGCAGTTACATTATTATTATAAGATAACCTGGAGATGAGAGATAGACTGTCTTCATACTGAGGTCTTGTAAACATTCAGGTACTGCTTTAATACTTAAACCTTCTTAGTCATATGAAGTATTTCAATTTAACTAATTTTCCTTGGAATCATTTTAGATATTTGCATTCAAATTTTTACTAAGGAATTTGAAATCTAAATTATATTAATCCACTTCCTAAAACCATGAAATGAGCTCCATAGCGTTTTGTTGTTGTTTGTTTGTTTCTTGCTATAGTATATAGCAAGATGACATATTTAAACTTTTCGAACCCTATTAATATGTCTTAAAAGGTTGCTAAGAGGCATAATCAACTTGATGGGAGTGGGATGGACTTGGGTTATTAATAGAAAACAGGAATTAAGAGAAAACAAGGAAGACTCTATATTAACAAACCAAATACTTAAGATTGTAATATTGAACAAGTAATAAGACCTTTATATCTTTAAAGCTGTTCAGGATTTGTGGAATTTTACATTCACAATATGAATAACTTTGGCTATTATATAGTTTTGTCACTCATTTCCAAAAAAAAAGAAAAAAAAAGGAAAGCTAGTAGAAGGAATGTTTTCCCTTGCAGACTTTACAGAATGAAAATTATTTTTAGGTCTGAAACAACATATAATATTTAGATGGAAAATGACATAATATGTGCAATATAGGACATATATTCTTAGTATACAGAGAGCTCTTATAAATAAAAAATATAAACTAGAAAATTAGGCAAAGGACATGAATAGGAAATTAGAGATACAAATGGCCAGCACAGATGGGAATAAATGCCCATCCACTTTAGTAATCAAAGAAATGCACGTTCAATAAGCAATGTGACACCACCTTTTGAAAGTCAACGTGGAATATGTTAAAAAAAGAAAGTTACTATCTAGTGTTGGCCCAGGTTGGGTGGAAAAGACACATTCTTATCCTTTTACTGGTAGTGTAAGGTAGTGTATTAGTTTCCTGTGGCTGCCATAGCAATTTACCACAAACTTGGTTGCTTAAAACAACACAAATTTGTCCTCTCATGTTCCTTCATGCCAGAAGTCTAAAATGAGTCTCACTGGTCCAAAATAGAAGTATTGGTTAGGTCCTTTTAGGTGGCTCTAGGAGACGATTCCTTTCCTATGCAGGGTCCTGCACTTGATTTGATGCTCTACTTTCACTGTCTTGAAATTCTTAATAATGAACAAGAAGACTCATTTTTATATTGCACTGGGCCCTGCAAGTTATATAGCCTGCTTCTTAATTCTTCCCCTCTCTTACTCTGAATGTGTTTTTTTTGGGCTCTTTGTGACTTCACTTACCTGGCCTTTTTACAACTGTGAAGGCCTTGTACAGTTCTCATTTGACTCCACACCCAGTACCCTACTGGCTACTCCTTTGTCATTCACATTGCCTTTGATATTTTATTTCTGCCTTGCCATTTCTCAACAGTAGTTTATCCTGTTTGTTTTCTCCCTTCTTTAGCAATTAAGAACATCATAAAATCTGATTGACTCTATCATTTAATCTCCTGGTAGCATAGTGCCTAAGGCACTTGACTGCTAACCAGAAGGCTGGCGGTTCAAACCCACCAGCCACTCCTCGGAAGGGAGGTTGGGCATTCCTATTTTCGTAGTGATACTGCCTGGGAAACCCAAGGAGGGGTCTCTATGAGTCGGGGCCAACTCGATGGCATATAACAACAACAAGCCATTACTAAGGTGGTGTAGTGGATAAGGCACTTGGCTGCCAACCAGAATGTCAGTGGTTCAAACCCATCAGCCACTCCACGAGCAGAGATGGGGTGCTCTACTTCCGTAAAGATTTATGGCCTCGGACACCCAGTGGGGGTCTTTCTCAGTCAGAATTGACTTGATGGCAGTGAGTTTGGTTTATCTTTTTTTTGTTAAGCCAATACTGCTGTATTTAGCAATTTTTTTTATTTTTCTCAGTTTGACTGTTTCGTATTTTTCATAGATTTTTTCCCCCTTCACATCCTAAGGTTTCTTTACTTTGAAGAAGTTATGTTCTTTTGACAAGAGTGTACTCAATAGTCCTTCTATTTCAAAAATACCAATTTTGAATCTCTTAACTTGACCTCTTATCTTTGTAGGAAAGTTATCTTCTTTACATAACTACAACAACTTTGTCCTCTTGGTTCTATGTAGTCTGTCTTCATAGTGTTGTTGTTTCAGTCATCTCTTTTTGCTTATACCACCACTCTTCTCTAGAGTCCCTACCCCCTCCCCAGTTTACCATGTGAAGTAGTTCAATTCTCATATTCCTAAATAAATAAATATTTTCTTTAGTGCTAATCTTCTTGAAAGAGAAGTGTGGTCCTCTGTTCTTCCAGTTTGTCACCATTTACTCTTTAATTCCTTTCTTTCTGGCATTTGACTTCATCTACTCTCCAGTAATTTATTCCACTTCTAACTTACTTGTGATCTCCAAAGTTTCATGTTATTTTCTGAGTTCTTATATTTGTTAATTTCCACGCAGCTTTTAACACTTTTTATGGACTTATTACTTTATATATAAAATCAGAAAATAAATAGACTTTATTGCACAAATAAATATGGAGTACGTGTGTGTGTATATTACATATTTTAAGGTAAATATCACCTCCTCTTCCTCTGATCATTCTCTTCCCTTGGCTTTTCATTACATTGGCTTTCTTCTTTTTTCTATTGAGGTATTCTATTCCTTGTTATCATTTTGTTCTTATTTTATTAAAAAGTGAGTGTTCCCTAAGACTGTATTCTTGCCTGCCTTTTTCATCTTCTCTCCTTTAGTATTCTTAACCACTGTTGTAACTTCAACTGTCATGTCTAAATGATTCTCAAATGACTATCTCTGGCTGACTCTTGCCATTTTACAGACTGTATTGCCAACTAACTTTTACATGTTTTATTACTTTAACTTTAAACTTGTCTAGTTTAAACTTATGCTCTCTTTCTTTGCTGCCACCCATTCTCCTACTTCTGCTCTTTGCATGATGGGTATGTGCATATGCACAAACATACATTCCCTCCTCAGCTTTTCCTCCTGACCATTCTTTATATTTATGACACCACCTTATCCCTCTTTCCTAGTAGCAAAAGCCAGGTTATTTTTATTTCTTTTGTTCTTTTATTCCTTTATTACCATATTCAATTAATTGCTGATTCAATGCATATTTGTCTTTTAATATCACCTGCCTATGCTTTCTCTTTTCAGTCCTAAGTCAGACGTCATTTTCTATATCCTTATGTCCCAAACTACATCTGAAACCTAAAATATATTTCTCAGGATCTGGATTATGTCTCTGCATTTGCTTAAAATCTTCGGATGCCCACAGATCAATATAAGTGCCTCAGCCTCATTTTTAAAGCAATCTGACCCCAGTGTACTTTTCAATATTTTTTCTTACTAGCTCTTTACAAATGTGCTCAACAGACCATCAGTTCTCTGCTTCTTCACTTTTGTTGATATTTCTTTCTTTCCTCTCCTCCTTATGCTGATACCAACATATTATCCTTTTTTCAGCGTCCTTTTTTTTTTCTGAAGCTTTCACCAGTTAGTTATGATTAAAAAAAAAAAAACAACTTAAAGTATTAGTAAAATTTTTGCATTCTGAGAGAATATTTTCTCTCTTTTTAAGGCATTGTATTTTACCAAGTGCTATAGCTACTTTTTGATTTATAGCTATTCAAGTTTTTTTATTGCTTCATTAATTTCTGACTTATATGTTTATAGCTTTAGAAAATAGGACCCTATTTGTTAATAGTTATTGAATAGGAAAAATACTTACCTAGGCTTTAGGGTTTTACCTGCTGTGTAACTTTGAGCAAGTCACTTCACCTCTCTGAGCCTCAGTTACCTAACTTGTGGGGATCTAATAAGATAGTATATATTAAATATGTTGCAACCTAATACTATGCCACATTATAGAACAATGAGGGATACGCGAACCATCTTGCAACATGGATGAACCTGGAGGACATTATGCTGAATGAAATAAGTCAGTCACAGAAGGATAAGTACTGTATGAGCCCATTACTGTAAAAAGACAGAGAATGGTTTGCTTGGGAAATGGAACTCACCTAGTAGGTTACTGGGATGGGGAGGGAATGGGAGGGATTAATTTAGGGCTAGTTGGGGCTTTCATGCTGACATGGATAAGGGGAGGGATATATGGGAAGGATATATGACCACCATGATAACATTGGGAAATGAGAGGACACTGAACTGTGCACATAAGAGATAGACGACAGATGCTAAAACCAGCCAATGTGTCCACGATATCACATTGCCATTAACAACAAACACTAGGCTATACAGATAAATACATAAACACCTGAGATGAGCAGACGGGTCAGTGAATAGAGGTACACTCTAGATGAAGGATAGACTCAGCTGAGGCTAATCTTATACAGACACTAGTGATACAAAATACCTGCAGTCCTTACAGAAATAATAGAAAACTGGCACAGAGTAATCCCTCACAGACATCCCAACACTATGGGAGAGAGATCCAATAGAGCTACTACCTCAGGACCATAGTACTGGAGTACACCAGACTCAATTCGCACAACAAAATACATAAAAGCGTTGCTCCACATCCTACATTGGTGAGTAGTGACTGGGATCTTAAAAGCTTTCAAGCAGCCATCTAAGATGCGGCTAATGGTCTCCTAGCGTCAGAAGTGAAGAAGAACGCAAAAAAAAATAAAAAACAAAAAACGGGCATTTAGAAGCAGTCAGACCTAGGACACGATGGCCTTCGAGACCAGAAGAACTGGATGGTGCCTGGCTACCAATACCAACCACTCAGGAAAGGATCAAATCTGGAGATCCTGGATAGAGTGAGAGGGAAAACGTGGAACAAAATCCAAAACCTCAGTAACGACCAGAATTACTGGCCAGATGAAATCTGGTGAGACTCCCAATACTATGGCCCTGAAATACTTTAAGCAGTTAGAATAAAACTCACCCCCAGGGTGGGCTCTCAGCCCAATAGTTAACAAGATGTACACGCTGACCACTCAACCCAGGATGCCGCATCCACACGCTCAATGGTAATACATCCCTTAGAGCAGTAGACCATGGGACACCAAAGGACCAACATTCAAACTGAGGAAATGCAGGACAAACAGGAGTGCATAATTATGAGGGGCACGGGGGAAGGTTACAGGGTAGGGAGGGGAGGAGACTGGGTTAGGGTTGGACATGGTGAATGAGGAATGAAACTAAATGTATGAGTGACGTTGAATGTAAAACAAGCCATACATTGCAACCTAAATTATGCATGTAACTATAAAATTTCCTAATTGTACCTTGAAAGTTTTCCTGTCTCCTATGATTATACTTTCTAAAATGGAATCAATCTCTATATATCTAAAATACAATATTAACCAAAAAATTCAGGTATACTAATAAAACCACCACCATAAATGACCCTTAAGGAGAAGCTTGGTCAACTGGTAAAGAAGAAACAGATACTAGGTATTGGATAGGAAAAATGAATTTAATTAGCTACCATTTTTGTCTCTTTAGGGCTCTGGGCTTTTATGGGGTTTTCTAGAGGCAGAGACACCGAGTTTTAGTATAGTGAGCTCAAGCCAGAGCAGTTAATTTGGACTTGGTTATTTTACTTTTTCTCTATTGAAATTCTAATTAAACTTTATTATTATTATTACATTGGTTTTTATAATGACTCAGTTTCAGGATAGGGATTGCCTTATCACTGTTAATAATCAAAGGCTACTTGGTCAGAGATTATAAAAACACCCTGCATGGACTAGTTTCTGGCTCTAATTTAGGATTATGACAGGACTTCTGAATCAACAAAGAAGGATCATTTTCTGTTTGTTTTCATGGTGAGGATATTTTACATTATCCTAATTCTTGGAAAATTAATATACCATGTGTCGATAAATATATACATATAGAAAAAATCCTTTTTTCTAACCTCGCATATTCACACCTCACTTAAACCACTTTTTGAGCTTCCATTCCTACCACTTCACTGAAAATACTAGTCACAGTATCATGTAACCTCCATTCGGGCAGGTACTGACTTCCAGTTCTTGACTTTTCAAAGGTTTTCAATGCATTTGATAATTTTTTTTCCTTGAAGTGTTTTCTTCTCTGAGCATCTGTGCCACCATGATCTCTTTGTTTTTCTCCTTCCTTATTGGCTGTTTCTTTTGAAGAACTGAAATGTATAAAGAACATAAATACATAGAATATGGGTTTGATAATGAGAATTTGATACAGAGCATTCACTTAGAGTAATTAAATATAACTGCCCAAAGGGCAGTCTTCAATGAAAATATTTTTTTTTTTTCCTTTGCATACTAGTAGTGGCTAGTTTTTTATTCATTTGTCACAAAACTTTTTTTTCATACCTCATTATAACTCTTTTTCTTTCATGTTTTTGAAATACTACTTTCCTATCTTACCTAATTTGCTTAGATTTTTGTCATTAATTGCTCTTATTGAACACCACGGTGTGATTATGCAAAACTTTGGACTTCAATAAAATTGCATAAGTTCCAGTAACAAAGAACGAAGTGTTAGCTAATTTAATTGGTAAATAGATGTTTCCTAGCCTGGTATACTGTTTAGATTTTATTATAAGTTTATGAATAAATTAAACTGCTTCCCTGGGGACCTAAGTCAGATATGTGATTGTGGGAATCTTTTTCTTTCCCACACCAACCCTGCATTTTAAAAATTCTTCTGCAGAAAGCTCTCACCATACTATAGCTGCTCTTCTTATGCTGCTTATTTTCCCTGGAGATAGGCAACAGAAAATCCACATCAAATTTTTTTGTGTCTCTTTTCATGTCACTTCTTCTAGAAGCTACTCCTCTGTTAACATCTCAGTAAATAATCAAGGGAAAGGGAAGTAATAGGAAATGGCAAGGAGAGGAGAACTAATTTTTTAACTTAGTAGGAACACTAATGAATATGTAATTAGTTATTCTATAGAAATTGTAATAGTTTCTCAGTTAAAGAAGCTCTCTTAAAACTGTATCAGATATGCCCATGAGAATTATAACCATATGGTCACACAAAATTTATATGTGAATGTTTGTAACAGTCTTATACTAAAAGCCAAAATGTAGAAACAACTCAAATGTCTATCAACAGATGAATGGATAAACAATGTGTACTCAAACAGTAGAATATTATTTATCTATAAAAAGAAGTATTGATACATGTTACAACATGGATGAACCTCAGAAACATGCTGAATGAAGTAAGCCAAACACCAAAAGCTACATTTTGTATAATTTCATTTATATGAAATGTCTAAAGTAGGAAAATCCATAAAGATGAAAAGTAAATGAGCAGCAGCCACAGACTAAGATAAAGAGCAATGGCAAGTGACTGCTAATGGGTACTAAGGTAGCTTTTGGGGGTAATGAAAAATGAAAGTGTTGCACAAGATTTAAAGGCAACAAAGATAAATACTATTACATACCAATCTTGTAATTACAATAATAACAGTAATCTATGAGTGGATGCATAGCATGCTAGCTGAACACAAGTGGGAAGGTGAATGGAACTGCAGCCACAAATGTATATGATTAGGCAGGTGATATTTCTATATATATATTTATGTGTGCTGCAAGTAAATCCATATATATAGTAAAGTATACAGGGGACAAAGTTAATGAAAACTTCTTAGCCATAACCAAACATCTTGAGAGAATGAGTCACTGGGCTTGGGGATTTAGGACCATAATCTCTGGAGACATCTAGGTCATTTGGCATAATATAGAAAGGGGCAGGAAAGAAGGATGAATAGAAACGAAGAACACAGAACACGGAGGAAGTGGGAAGAGTGCTTATTACATTGTAGGGATTGCAATCAATGTCATGAAACAAAATGTATATAATTTGTTGAAGAGAAAACTAATTTGCTCTGTAAATTTTCACCCAAACCACCATAAAAAGTTTTAAAAAGAAAATGTAGAATTAGATAGTTATGATGGTCTCACAGCTTTCTGAATACACTAAAAAGCACAGAATTGTACATTTTTAAGTGATGAATTTTATGGTATGTTAATTGTATCAGTTTTTTAAAAATCATACAAAGAAGTTTATCCTAAAAGTATCGGGCTTATATTTCACTTTATAAAGACTGCATTACCTCTTATTTCAGATATTGTACACACTGAGAGTCATTTAGGTGACGTCTTCATCTCCTTCCCCCATCTCTAATTGCATAGAAATAGAGCTGAAGTAATCATGGGAGTCAGAAAATATGAATTGTATTCCTGAAACATCTTGAATGACCATGGGCAAGATACTACCATCTTTACTTAATAGCCAGAAATGAGAAAAATAATCTTTATCCTTGTCAAGGTTTATTAAGTTGAAGAATCTATAAAAGGTCATGAGCTTCTTGAAGGCCTATTTTCTCACATCTTCAAACACAGTGTTTTGTACATTTAGATATTTAATAAATGTATATTAAATGAATATTGTAGTAAATGGAAAATGGCATGTGCAAGTGCTTTTTAAGCTATAAAGTCCCAAAGATATGAGGTTATGATATTAGTACATTCTGGTCTGTTTGTGAAAATTTTAAGATAATTTGGATGTCTTTTACTCTGTTGTAAAGGTATTTTGTGACTAATTTATGGCCACACTAAACCAAACTTTTTTCCTAGGCCTTGCAGTATTAAAACATGTGCTGACACCAAGAGTCAAGGCAACACATGTTGCTTTTGATTCTATGAAGAATTATTTAGATGCAATTTATGATATTACAGTGGCTTATGAAGGGACTGTGGATGATAAGGGGCAGCGAAAAGAAGCGCCATCCATGACTGGTAAATTTTATATTTTCAATTATGTGTGTACTTCGTTTTTTAAAAATAGATTAAGTATATTCTATTTTATTACATTTCTTTGATTTTATTTTCAATAGGTTATTAATATGTAATAATTAAAATTTCATCAGTCTTGTTAAGTTTGGTATTTTTTGACTGCCATATTTGTTGTTTGAGCTCACTTGTTATTAGCCCAGCTTCTTTCTACCTGAAATTCACACATAAAAATGGAAAGCCAAATCAATCAAAGGAAGGAATGAGGAAGGGAAATGCTAACCTGGCAATATTGATATGTGTATTATAGGTGAGTGGTCATATTTTGTGTGTGTTTTTAATAAAGTATTTATGGAACTTACTGTCATTA
>NW_006921787.1:180030-199518 GCF_000298275.1 Orycteropus afer afer | reverse complement strand
ATTCTTCCTCCAATCCTGATACCACGTTTTCCTTCATATAGTCCAGCTTCTCGGATTATTTGCTCAGCATATAGATTGAATAAGTGTGGAGAAAGGATACAACCCTGACGCACTCCCTTGTTTATGTAAGATATAAGAAAAAAAAAAAGTTTTAAGTGTGAGCATAATATTTTCATTAAACAAAACTAACAACGCTTGACTGGTAGAGAAAGTTGAACATGGGAATAATAAAACAAGGAAGTATGTGGAATCGCTATCCTCATAATCCCCTTTAAGTACAAGCCTCTCCTTTTGAAGGTATCCTTTTGAGCTGTGATCAGGAGATAATAATAGTAGGCTAGGCTGAATTGACTTTACATTTTACCTTAACAGCTATTTTAAGTTGAAGTAACATGCTTGTCATGTTTATATCAGTAGGATCTCTTAAAGGCAGATAGTCAAAATAAGAACCACAGGCATATTTTATTTTACATTTAAACCTGCTCCTAAGGCATTCCTCTGAATTTCTGGTGATGTAGTGCCAGAAATTAGTCGAACACCTAAGGTATTTGACTGCTAACCAGAAAGCTGGTGGTTCAAACCCACCAGCCACTCCTCAGAAGGAAGACTGGGCAATCTACTTCCACAGAAATGCTGCCTCAGAAACCCAAGGAGGGGTTGCGATGAGTCGGAACTGACTTGACAGCAGTGAGTTTGGTTTGTTGGAAATTATACAGAATAATATTCTTAGCTGTAGGGTAACATTTACAAAATTAAATGTAATTTACATGTTTGGAATAAAAATACCTGATAAACACCTTATTGTTTCTCATTGTATGAAATAGAATTATGCCTTATTTTTAAATTATTTTTCAGTAATTCTTCACCATACATCTCATGTTCTGTTGTTATTACTGGTTGACATCTGGTCAATTCTGACCCCTGGCACAGAGTAGAACCATTCCAGAGGGTTTTATTTGCTATAATCTTAACCAGGGAGAGCTTGAGTAGTGCAAATGGCTAAGTGCTCAACTACTAGCTGACAGGTTGGTGGTTTGTACTCACCTAGGGGCACCTCAGAAGACAGGCCTGGCAGTCTGATTCTGAAAATTTATGGCTTTGAAAACCCTGTGGAACAATTTTACTCTGCGCACTTGGGGTCACCATGCACTGCAATGAACTCGATGGCAGCTAACAACAAAAGTCTTAACAGAAGCAGATCACCAGGCCCGTTGTCCCCTGCACCACTGAGTGTGTTCAGACTGCCAACCTTTAGGTTAGTAGTTGAGCACAAACCATTTTTGCCATATTCTAGATCTTATGTATTTTGAAAAGATGCACATCTAGAGAATATTCAGGTTAACAGGATAGAAATTACTTAGCCATCTGGATAGAAACAATACTGTACACTATTAAATTATCTAGTATTTTATTGTATGTATTAAGGATTTTTCAAAAGTACAGTTAGAATATAGTTGTAAAATAATTCATCTATTGCAGTCAGCCCTCCATATCTACAGGTTCTGAATCCGTGGAGTCAACTGTGAATCAAAAATAATCGAGGGAAGAAAGCAATTAAGTGGGTCAAAGCAATCTTTCAAAGACTGAGAAGGAGGGTTAAGTGCTATTCACAAAGTGTTTACATTTTATTAGATATTATAAGTAATCTAGAGATGATTTAAATTAAATGGGAGGATGTATGCAGGTTGTATGCAAATACTGCACCATTCTATATAAAAGACTTGACCATCAGCAGATTTTGGTATCCACGGGGGTCCTGTGGTTATTGAGGGATGACTCTATATAATGATCAGATAAGGCTTCTTCAGGCTTTACAAGAAATACTCTTTGATTGCAAGGTGGATAGAGTAGCTGCCCAGAGGGATATTTGGGGAGAGAGGATGGAAGTTAGTGAGGCATAAGGGGCCTAAATGATGTGAAAAGAGGTCAAAGTGAAGTATTTATATCTTAGGTAAGAATAATTGTTCTAAAAATTGCCTTTATTACAGAGTATTTGTTAAAAAGGAGGCTAACTTTTTTCTTTTCATTTAAATGTAATTTTGGGGGATAGAATATAATTATATCAAATACTTTTAAAACTGTATAAAGTATATAGTGAAGTGTCTTGCTTTCTACTGTGTCCCCATCCACCTGGTAACTACTTTTATTCATTTCTTATTTATCATTTGTATAAACATAAGTACATGCTATTAGTCTTACCACCCTTTTCCTTCTTATAAAAAGGTACCATAATTAATATTTTTCTGTTTTTCTTTACCACTGAAGGAAAGTCATTGACCTATTTTTATATTTGGAAACAGACATGCATTTACATGTTCAGCAATATTATCTACTGATATTTATTAGACATTGTTTAAAAGAGAAATGTAAACTAATTTTCATTATTTCTGAAAACATGTATTTCCCATAATAACCTTCTTAAAATGCTGCTGTTATTCCATCACCCTCCTGGTCGTAAGAACTCGTTGGTTCTGTAGTCGTCATAGGATAAACACCAACTTCCTTAGCCTGCCATCCCAAAACTCTCTACCTTAGCCCTAAACTTCCCCTATAACTCCTTTTTCATGGCATCAAGCCTCACAGTGGTGAAACCGGTTGACTAATTGTAAGTTAAATTCTCCCTGTACTTCCATGCACATTCTATAATCAAAGGTTTTGTGTAGGTCAGTCCTCCTTTCCAAATGAAGACCACTTCTCCTTTCTTACTCTCATCTAAATCTACTGTGCCTTTAAAATTTGTCTCAGATGAACTCTTCACTAGCTCATTTGCTTTCTAGCTGACAGTGCTTTCTGTTGCTTCAGGACTCCTGTGACACAAATTTCACATGTCACAACTTTAACACTTAGCATATGGCTAATTTTTTTCCCTTTCCCCAGGTAGATTATAAGTACCTTGAGGAGAAGTGAAAACTGGTTTAGAGTTGTATTGCCCGGGTTCCAAACCCAGCACCTCTTCCCACTATTCAGCTTCTACTCTACTCTGTGTTACCTGACAGTGGCTTTGAAGTTGCTGTGCCTATATGTACTCATTACACAGAACCACTATTTTTGAAAAGATTGGCGTTTCTAACTATAGCAGCTAGAAGCTATGTAGGGAAAAAAAATCTACCATTTCAGTCAATTAAAAATTAAATATTTCTGCAGGGAAAAAAAAAAAACACTGAAGTAAAATGAAAAGGGTAGGGAAAAAAAAAACTGGGAAAATAATTTGCAGCCTAGATCACAGACAAAGGGCTAATTTCCTTATAATGTTGAAAATGATCCTACAGAATGATAACTGATAGCTAGAAAAATGGGTTAGAGATATGAACAGACACTTCACAGGAGAAAATGTTTAGCTTCATTTATAATAAGAGAAATGGAAATTAAAACTACAGTGAGAAACCATTTTTTATCTACAGATTGTCTAAAATCCAAAAGTTTAATAATAGGCTCCACAGGTGAGTTAAGAGGACATACTCGGCACTTGACTACTTTACTGTTAGGAGTGCAGTATAGTACAACCTCTGTGGATGTTTCTGGCAATGTATTTCATAGCTACAAATACATTTTTATACTTTATATTTAACATTCCTTCTTCTGAGATAGGCTACAGGTATACCTGTGCACATAGGACAGTCAGCAGTGTGCTGATTTTAATTATGAGTTGAGACCTGGAGCTTGATGAACCTTGCTTTGTTATTTATATAAGCAAAACCCAAACCCATTGCTGTTGGGTTGATAGCTGATATAAATTGATTAATATTCTGTCTAGTTATGATCTACTGTAGATTAAAATTCACTGTAAATTATATATTGTGTATGAAGCAAATTGTGTTTGGTCTGAAATTGCATAATTTGGAATTCTGTAAGTACTCTGGAAGTATTTAAAAAAAAAAAAAAAAGCAAACTCACTGCTATTGAGTTGATTCAACTCATAGTGGTGACCCCCTTTGGGTTTCCAAGGTGGTAAATCTTTATAGAAGTAAATTGCCCAGTCTTCCTTCCGTGGAGTGACTGATGAGTTTGAACCACCAGCCTTCTGGTTAGCAGTCAATGCCTTAGTCACTATGCTGTATAGATAGAATTAAATATTATCTCCATACATAGTGGACTGTCATTTAATATTCATATTTTATAGTCCAATTAAAAAACTTATTTTTTTTTTCCATAAAATTGTTAAGATGTTCATTTCTATGCCATAGGCCAGTGTTTCTCAAAGCATTATAGGAGGACTGTAGTTCCATCAGAATGACCTTCAGTGATTGTTGACCATCCTGGTGCCTCAGCTTCACTCCAAACTGCTGAAGTAGACTCTCTCTAGGTGAGAGCTGGGCATCTGCAGTTTTAATGAACTCTGTAGGGATTCTTGTCATCACCAGAGTATAATAGTTTAAGCTTTAATAAGGCTTTCATATTAAAAAGACAGACATTCAGTAGTGTCTCCCACCCTTCCCATTTTGTGGTGTATTTCACTATAAGGTAAGTATCAAAACAAAACAAACACCTCCTGGGCATCTTTTTGTGGTTAATCTGGTCTTGTTATCAGTCACATTGCTTTCAGTTAAGATGTTCATCGAAGGTGTAACTTTGGGGCAGGAGGTAGTTTGATTATAATTTATGTTTTAAAATTCCTGTTTTTAAAATGAGTGGTGCTGACAGTGGTTGTTAGGTGCCGTTGAGTCATTTTTGACTTACAGCATCCCCATGTGACAGAGTAGAACTCCATAGGGTTCACTAGGTTATAACTCTAGGTCTTTCTTCTACAAAGCCACTGGGGGTGGTTCAACTGCCAGCTTTTTGGTTAGCAGCTGAGTGCTTAACCTCAGTGTTGGGACCACCAACACTCCTTCAAAATGGGTAGTATGCCATAGTGAATTCTGTGCTTAATGATGACATTTGATATTCTACTCAAACATTTCATATGATTCTATTTAAATTTTTTATTAATATTTTTCTTATATGAAAGTAACACATTTTTGAGGAAAAAAAAGGTAACCCAAAAGAAGAAGGGGGGCAGGTAGAGGAAACTACAAGCACACATGTCCAGATAAAAATCTTAGTTAATGGTTTAGGTATTCAAAATTCTCTTTTTGTTAAAGTCTTTATGCTGGGATATATATGTGTCTTTTATATATTAAAAAGAGAGAAAGAGAGAGACAATTAATATATAGTGCTTTCTTTATAACCTGCTTTCATTTTTACTTAATAGTGTGTCATGAACATCTTTACACATCAGTATATGTTGTTGTTGTTATATGCTGTCGAGTTGGACCCAACTCATAGCAACCCCTCCTTGGGTTTCCTAGGCAGTGTCACTACAGAAGTAGATTGCCCAGACTTCCTTCTGAGTAGTGGCTGGTGGGTTTGAACTACCAGTCTTCTGGTTAGCAGTCAAGTGCCTCAGGCACTACACTACCCATCAGTATATACACTTTTATAATTTTTTAAAATTTATGTAATATTTAATGGTGTAACTGTATAATTTCAGCTCAAAGAGCAGCTTTGAAAACAGCAGTTTTCTACTGTTGGGTTTAGACTATCCACTTTTCAGGAGAAAGAAGATACATCTGGCAGAAATGTGGGAACCAAATGAGGGGAAAAAGGATGTGGAGGGCCTCATAGTTCAGCATGTAGACTTTTGACACTTCTGTTTTCAGCATGGTGCCTTTCTCACCTGTCTCTACTTTGCCTGGAGTCACTAGGCATGGAGCAAATGTGACTCATTTTCTCCAGAGAATAGAGCTTGTGACATGTGGAAATACTTTGAAAGACTTTCTTACCCTGTAATGTCAGTATACTCTCATGCTCTATGAGAAAATTTATAATTATCCAATTATGGGACACTTTTTGCTCATGACATATGAAATACGCCCCAACTAAAATAGTTCTTGCAAATATAGATACAACGATTTTACTAAATATTTAGGAAAGTATTTATGTCACATATTTCCTGTCTTTAGTATTAGAGCCTCCCATATGTCATTCAACATTTAGCTTTTTTCCAGTTTATCTGATTATATCCTTCAAGTCTGTGTTTGGGCATTTAACTACAGAGACTTGGCTGATCTGGCCCACCACTGATTAACTACTCTGGGCCTTGCTCCTCTTTGAGCCTTAGTTTCTTCATCTGTACAAGGAAATATTAATAAGAATAATACTTGCATATTCAGAATTGTGAAAATCAAATGAAATAATGTACATGAAAGTGAGTATTATAAATAACAAGGTACCATATAAGTTTTGCTTCTACTAGCTGCCATCACATTGGTTCCAACTCATGGCATTCTGTACAACAGAACAAAACACTGCCTGGTCTTCCATCATCTGCACAGTCATTGCTGTGGTTGAGTAAGTCTGGGACAGGGAAGGAGTTAGCATCATCTATGTCCTTTTGTCCCAGTATAGATGCATATTCCTTCCTAAACTTGTGTCTTATTACAGGCATTGCCAGCAGGGTTTAAGCACTTTAGTTCACAAAAAAATTGCATTTTGATATTTGAAATACAGGCTTTCACATTTCCCTTACAGTTTATAATTATGCACAGAATATGCTGAGGATAAAATGCAATGTCAACTGACTATTTATGAAAATGTTAAAGTAGAAATATAGATGATCAAGTGAAGACAGTAAGATTAGTATCACAGTCTGTGTTTTGTGTGTGAGAAATAGAAATAAGATGAGTAATATGAGGTTAAAAATTTTTATTAGCTAACAGTACATACTATGTGTGTGTTCCTAACAGCAGTCCTGTCAGGTAGATACAATTATTGCCATCTCTGTTTTACAGACTTGGAAACTCAGGCAAAAACAATTGCCACTGAGTCAACTCTAATTCATGGCAACCACATATGTCAGAGTGACATTGTGCTCAATAGGGTTTTCTGTGGCCTTTCTTTTGAGGTCACACTAGGTGACTCTAACCTCCAGACTTTGTGTTAGCAGCCAAGTGCATTAATTGTTTCCATTATCTGTCTTAAGCACAAAGAAGTTAACAGATTTTCCCAGGGTATCCCAAGCTCAGACTTCTAGCTCCACAGTTCATACTCTTAACCACTGCAGAACTCTGTCTCTAAGCATATTTTTAAGCGGTTATTTGTCTATTTAGATAAAAATAGAAGTCAAGAAAAATTAAGACAAAATATTGGAAAGTTAAAATCACACTTTTGTTAGTGTCTTACACATTTATCATCAAAGCTAATTCCTTCCTAAAAGATTATAGGATATTTTTTATGACCTAAGTGCTGCATGGTACTACAGCTTAACACCAGAAAGAGAAGAGCAGTTGTGTAAGTTCTTAGCAATAAAAGGGTGTGTGGTGGGTCAAAAAATAGGGATTTCTTTAAGGATAAGCTTCAAGTCTTTCTTAGACTGTAGAACACAAAATTCGCTATTTCTTAGAACACATCTTTGAACATATTCTCAATTTAAGATAAGAAGTCTCAGTCTTCAACTTATATACCCATCTAGGGATCATAGTCTTCTCTTAAATGCCTTAGGAATAGTTCCTTGTTCTTCAAGTTAGGGTTAGGGGTGCCAACTCCCATGCAGTCAAAAATTCACATGTAACTTTTGACTCTCCCAAAACAACTACTAATAGCCTGCTGTTGACTAGAAGCCTTAAAAATAATATAAACAGTCAGTTAACACAGTTCTTGCTATACAGTTACTAGATTTTCACACACACACGCTCATGCATGTTTACAACAGACATATTTATTAACTATATGGCATGATGATTATTTACAGTTTATTAAGTAGCAGTGGATGAGGGTGTTCATCCTCATCATCTTCATGTTGAGTAGGCTGAGGAGGAAGTGGAGAGGCAGGTCGTACTGTCAGCAGGGAAGGTAGAGGCTGAAGAAGTAGAAGACATGGAAGGGGGAAGGGAGGAGAGGCAGGCACATTTATTGAAACTTTATGGAAATACATCATAATTTCTGTCCAACTTTTTTGCCTTTTCATTTCTCTAAAAATGTGTGTATATGATACTAATCCTTCCACCATTTGCTTTAGTTTTAGTGCCCGCCCCATATCACAGAAGGGTCTATGTCATAAAAGAAGCCAAAACCAGTCTTGAGTCCAATATCCAATGTTATTTTGTTTTCTGGCACTGCTTCTTCTATATCTTCTTCCTCACTCATCTTCATCAGTGTCACTTTCTGTAAATTCCTCTGGTGTGGTGTCTGTTAGCACCTGAATTTCTCCAAGATCCATATCTTGAGAAAAATGTTCATATAAATGTACCTATGCAATTTAAACTTGTGTTGTTCAAGGGTCCAATGTATATTAATATTCTCACTTCTCCACAGAGAGCCACGTACAAGAAAAGTAGTTCCTAGTCTCAAAGTTCTTTCTCATCTTTGCATAAGTACTGGCCTCACCCTGTGCAACCCAAGTTGAAAAAAGACTGTCTTCTTTTCTTTCAGATATAGCAGGTCTTACGAACTGTAATTATTTAAGGGTTCATAGTTATTCCACAGTAAGAACTTTGATCCCTAAACCAATTATAATATGTTAAAAATGGCAAGGATCAGGAAAACAAAAATGTGTATGAGTGATTCGAAACCAAGACCTAGAGTAAGGGAAATAGCTCTCCCAAATTTCTTATGACTGTGTAGCAGTCAGTGATGGGAAAGTTATTTGTTAGGTTCAGGAACTAGGGATTGAGGATAATTAAATGTCTCTATGTTTCCAGTTCTTTGGTAGACTGGAAGGTACAGTAATGCACCAGACAGACTCCATCTCTGCCCTCATGAAACTTTAGTGGGTAAAACAGCTATAACAATGTGGGCTAAATGATAGGACTGGGAATGGGGAACTAGTAGTCTAAATGAAGATGATTGGTTTGACAGTGGTCAGCATTTTAGGACCACTTCAGAGAAGTGAGTACATATTTCCAGTAGAGTCCATCTTCCTATTCCTGGGTTGCCTATAGAATTAAAAATCATTATATGAAAAATAGCATGTAGATTTAGCTTTCTTGACTTACGTAATTGTGATAGACTTTACTTGAAACCCATAACCACTAAAGTTTATAGTCTTTATGTTTAGTATCTTTTTTTTTTTTTTGGCTAAGTGAAAAATCTGTACCTTTATTGCCTTATTTTCATTGTAAGTCCTTTAATATAACTACAATAAATGAAATATTTTTGTTCTTTGTTAGAATTTCTCTGTAAAGAATGCCCAAAAATTCATATTCACATCAATCGAATAGACAAAAAAGATGTCCCAGAAGAACAAGTATACATGAGAAGATGGCTTCATGAACGTTTTGAAATAAAAGATAAGTGAGTAACAATTCTAGCACTTCAAAAGCTTTGGTTCAACTAAATTTCACTGTAATAAACAATTTTAGCTAAAATATTTTTATTATCACGGAAACATTTCTTATAAACTCAAGTCAGACCTTATTCCATGCATAATCTATTGATGTTTTAAGCTTTACTTTTATAAATCACCATAAAAGAATTTATATATTTTCATTTACAGACTGTACTTTATGGTAGGATATAAAATTTTAATAACAGGCAAACCTTTCATTGTAAAATACTAAGTATTTGACTTTGTAGGTCAGATAATCTATTATTGTTTAAGGACTAGCTATCATGCCAAAAGGACTAGAAACACAAGGTTCTGAGAATAGAGGATTGTATCCAAAGTGTGTTTTTGGTGTAGTTTTTGGAAAGGACAGGGCAGTTGAATTTTTCACTTCAAGAGTATCTTTTCTCTTTCAGTAGTTTTAAGCCCAAATGGTTTCTGCCATTGGACTGACCTTGCATTTGTCCATGCTGATAATATCACTTTAGAACAAACAACAGTTTTGAACTTTGACCTGTCAGTAAAATTGAGGACATACTCATATGCTTCATAAGTAAGGGGAGGTATAGGGTAAGGGGGCTAAACCAACTTAATGTGATATGCTACTTATTAAAAAGCCTTGAAATAGCAGATAGGATCAATAGATAATTAGTATCTCTGCTTAAAAGCAAGTGAAATTTTAGAAGTTTTTTCCTTTTTGGGAAAACATAATGTGGGTCTCAAGGCTAGATATGCTATTTCAAAATTGAATTTTGTTACGTAAGAATATTTTCTTGAATGAAACTTCATAGTATACCTTTTGTTTTCCTATCTATGGAAGTTTCATCCTTTCTGATGTATAACCTATTTTTTGAAAAATATGTTGTAAACCTTTATGATTTCTATCTTTTAAAAATTGATTGAATTATTAAAGGATGCACCATTTACTAAAGCTGTCTTGAGAAGTATTTATTAAAACTTGAAAAATTATATGTGTTTAGGATGAGTCTGGATATTTTTAAACAGTGGTTATCTCTAAAGAACATGATTTATATGATAATACAAGGACTTTAATTTTTCTAAACATTCATGTTTGAGATTTTTATCTTAGCACGTTCTGCTATTATAATTTTACATTTTTATCTAAGATGGAAATAAGTGTGACTTTTGCAAACAAGAGCCTTTTTGAGAAACTCCATGTATTTTATAAAAACTGGTAATCTTTAATTTAGAATGGAAGCTGTAGGAAGGAGGAGGAATAAGAATTAGAGAAGATGGAGGAAAAGTTGAGTTTTACTGAGGTTTGAGTCAGGTTATTGCAAAATTTTATAAAACTAATGAGTGAGTGAAAGTTTAAAAACCAAGGATTTCGGGGTGGCTCCAGGCGCTGAGCCCTAGGAAGTCCAGGCTGGGCCCTGGAGCTGCGGGAGCAGCCAAGGCTGTCATGGGGCCACCTGAGGTGTTGCTGGTGATGGGTGTGAGTGGCTCGGGGAAATCGACCGTGGGCACTCTGCTGGCATCTGAGCTGGGATGGAAATTCTATGATGCTGATGACTATCACCCTGAAGCAAACTGGATGAAGATGAGCAAAGGGATCCTGCTGAATGACCAGGACAGGATTCCATGGCTCTGCACCTTGCATGACATTTTAATAAGAGATGTTGCCTCAGGACAACGTGTGGTTCTAGCTTGTTCAGCTCTGAAGAAAATGTACAGAGATATCTTAATATGCGGCAAAGATGGCACCCCTCGAAAATGTGATGAGTCAGGCAAGGAAGAAAAGCTACCCAAAGTGAAACTCTTTGTGGTCCACCTGAATGGGTCGTTCGAGGTCATCTCTGGATGCTTACTCAAAAGAAAAGGACATTTTATGTCCCCTGAGCTCCTGCAGTCCCAGTTCAATACTCTGGAGCCCCCATCAGCTCCTGAAAACTTCATCCAAATCTGTGTAGACAAAGGGCTTTCAGAGATCATTGCTAGCATTGTGGAAACTCTAGAAGTGCGGTGAGACATTATCATTCCACATCAGTAGTACAGAACAGAATTAGACTTAAATCGTTGTTCCATTCCAAACCTTGGTCCATATATCCTTGCCAACAATGTATTCTAAATTCTTAAAATGAACAAACCATAATTCATTGAGGTATACTAGTCTGGGCATATTTTTAGGAATTTATGATACCCTTGCCATTATGCTTTGATACATGGAGGAGGGGAAGTAGAGGGAACTTTAAAAGTAAAGTCTAATTAAAGTTTCAGTGCACCTGTGACCCAATCACTTGATCAGAGGAAATTCTGTAATCAATGCTGAAATCATAGTCTTGCTTAGAACATGCTAGATAATGCCTGTATTTGTAAATAAATGTGATTTTATTATCAGAGGAAATTCTGTAATCAATGCTGAAATCATAGCTTTGCTTAGAACATTCTCAATAATGCCTGTATTTGTAAATAAATATGATTTTATTAAAATAAAACGAAATATTTCTCTATAAAATTACTTAAAACCATCTGTTTTAAAATATTCCATATATCATAATTCATATATGGTAATCATAGACTCTGAAACTTGCCCTTGAATGGAGAATAGCTAAAGCAAATGGAAGAAATGACAAGATAAAAGATCCGAATAGAAGATTTCAAAGAGCAGCTCAAGAAGACAAAGTCATTATTATAATGAAACATGCAAAGACCTGGAGTTAGAATACCAAAAGGAAAGAACACACTTGGTATATCTCAAGCTAAAAGAACTGGAAAAAAAAAGTCAAGCCTTGAGTTGTAATATTGAAAGGTTCTGTGGGCAAAATACTGAGTGATGCAGGAGGAAACATCAAAAGAAGATGAAAAGAATACACGGAGTCGCAGTACCAAAAAGAATTAGTTAATGTTCATCCATTTCAGGAGGTAGCATATGACCAAGAGCCAATGATACTGAAGGAAGAAGTCAAAGCTACACTGAAGGGCAAAGAACAAGGCTCCAGGAATTGATGGAATGCCCAGTGAGATATTTTAACAAATAGATGCCCCGCTGGAGGCACTCACTCGGTTATGCCAAGAGATTTGGAAAACATCTACCTGACTGACTGGAAGAGATCCATATTTGTACCCATTCCAAAGAAAGGTGATCCCACAGAAAGTGGAAATTATCAAACAATATTATTAATATCACACGCAAGTAAAATCTTGCTGAAGGTAATTCAAAAATTGTTGCAGCACTATATTGACAGAGAGCTTCTAGAAATGCAAGTTGGATTCAGAAGAGGGCATGAAACAAGGGATTATCATTGCTGATGTCAGATGGTTCTTGGCTGGAAGCAAAGAATACCAGAAATATGTTTACTTGTGTTTTACTGACTGTGCAAAAGCATACCACTGTGTGGATCAAAACAAATTATGGATTACATTAAGAATGGGAATTCCTGAACACTTAATTGTACTCATGAGGAACCTGTACATAAACCAGGAGGCAGCTTTTCAAACAGAATAAGGGGATATTGCATGGTTTCAAATGAGGAAGGGAGTGCATCAGGGTTGTATCCTTTCCCCATACTTATTCAATCTCTATGCTGAGCAAATAATCTGAGAAGCTGGACTATATGAAGAAGAATTTGGCATCAGGATTGGAGGAAGACTCATTAACAACCTGTATTAGGCAGATTACACAACTTTGCTTGATGAAAGGGGAGATGAAGCACTTAATGATGTAGATTAAAGACTACAGTCTGTAGTATGGATTACATCTTAACATAAAACAAAAATCCTCATAACTGTACCAATAAGCAGCATCACAATAAATGGATAAAAGATTAAAGTGGTCAAGGACTTCATATTACTTGGTTCCACAGTCAATACCAGGACCTCTGGTGGTGTAGTGCCTAAGGCACTTGACTGCTAACCAGAAGGCTGGTGGTTCAAACCTACCAGCCACTCCTCGGAAGGAAGGTTGGGCAATCTACTTCCATAGTGATACCACCTCAGAAACCCAAGGAGTGGTCACTATGAGTCAAGTCCGACTCGACGGCAAATAACAACATAACAACAGTCAGTACCAATGCAAGCAGTAGTCAGGAAATCAGACAGTGTGTTGCACTGAGCAAATCTGCAAAGACCTCTTTAAAGTGCTGAAAGCAAGTATGTGTCTTTGAAGACTAACCCAAGCCTTGGTATTTTCAATCACCTCATAATGCTTGTGAAAGCTGGACAGTGAATGAGGAAGACCAAAGAACAGTTGATGCTTTTGAGTTGTGGTGTTGGTGAAGAAACCTGAAAGTACCATGGATTGCCAGAAGAACTAACAAATCTGTCTTGGAGGAAGTGGAGCTGGAATGCTCGTTGGAAGCAAGAATGGCCACACTTGGTCTCACCTACTTTGGTCATGTTGTCAGAAGGGACCATTCTCTGGAGAAGGATATCATGCTTAGTGAATTGGAGGGTCAACAAAAAAGGGGAAGGCCCTCAACAAGATGGATTGACACAGTAGCTTCAATGATGGGCTTAGGATTGTGAGGCTGGCACAGTACCAGGCAGTTCACTCTGTTGTACATAGGGGTTGCTGTGAGTTGGAGCCAACTCCATGGCACCTAACAACAACAGTAATCATAGATCGTTAAAGATATTTCAGTAGTCACTTCTTTTACACCAAGTTTCTGATAATTTCCTTCTTAAACTAAATTAAACTCACTGCCATTGAGTTGATTCTGACTCATAGTGACCCCCATTGGGTTTCTAAGGATATAAACCTTTATGGAAGCAGACTGCCTCATCTTTCTTCCACAAAGTGGTTGGTGGGTTCAAACCACCGACCTTTTAGTTAGCAGCTAAATTCCTTAATCACTGCACTACCCGAGTTCCTTCATAGTTTCCTTATTCCTCCTCATTTTCCAGGGACCTTTGACTTCCCCAGCATAGAATAGGCAACAAGTAGGTATTTGTTGAATTAAAATATTGAAATGACTAAAACTGAAACTTTATATTTTATTCATTTTATTCTTGCTGCAGGTTGCTTATAGAATTCTATGATTCACTGGATCCAGAAAGAAGAAACAGATTTCCTGGGAAAAGTGTTAATTCCAAACTAAGTCTTAAGAAGACTTTACCATCATTAGTGATTTTAAGTGGTTTGACTGCTAGTTTGCTTATGACAGATGCTGGAAGGAAACTGTATGTAAAAACCTGGATATATGGAACTTTAATTGGCTACTTATGGGTTAATATCAAAGCATAAAGAAGTAGCTATCTCCAGTCAGTGGAATGTGCTACATTGTCTATTATTGGCAGCTGCACATTACATCAAATTGTTCCCTGAATTTAATAAGAAATGTAAATAAAGCCTTATTGATTGAACATTGGATAAGATAAAATTTCTGACTAAAGCCTATATGCAGTTGGTCTTGGGCATGCAGTTGGGTTTTATGACTTTAGTACTGAAGTTGCTGGAAAGGTAAAAGCTAAATGAAGTTTATCCTATACTTTGCATTTCTCATGAACTAATGTCAACTGCAGAAGATTATTAGGATTGTATAGTTTGTTATTGCTGTGTCATTCAGCTGGCTGTGTTGATGAACATTAACTTTGTGGTATATTTCACTGTATTTGTTATTTTCAATTTTTTGCAACTGACTGATCCCAAACTCTTATCACAAAAGCATCTAGTATCTTGCAACTATGTAATATTTTTCTTTCTGCTTAGTTTCTCTAAATCAGTTGAAAAAATTGTATTTAATCATCAAGATGTTAAAGGAAAAAGGCAAAAAAAAACTGTTCATGGGGAGAATCTTATTTTACCTTTAGTGCATGTTTTTATTGTATTGCATTATTAGCTGACTTACTTTATGTTGCAAAATAATTAACATTTCTAATATTTATTGAAACAGCTTAATTTGCACACCCTGTACTCTACACAAAAGATGTATAAATTATGAGAATTAAGTTTAAATTAAAATTGTAACTCTGATTCAATATAGTAGAACTTAAAATTGCCCAGCTTTTTCAATATTTTAGCTAAGCGATTAGTAGTTTGCAACATCTGTGCCATAAGTATTTGAGAATATTAAGATTTCCTGTTACTTTTTCACATTAAAATAATCAGTGTGAAGTTTTACTGGACCCTGAGTCCAGAGATATTTGAGGTAATAGGAGCCGTCGGATGTTTCCCACTAGATTTACTAGCATGTGCCTTTTACCTATTACTTTTTGATTTAGCAAAATATTAATCCCAAAATCCCTTTTAATATTACCATGTTAGAATTCCACTGTATTCTAGTCATTTTCATTTGGATAAAAGTCATTGGTGCTGTTCAGTGGCTTGCACAGTAGCCTTGTTATGAAGAAATGCATAACCAACCAGTATTTGTCATCTTAATCTCTTGTAAGCAAGATTCACCAGCTATTGCAAAGGCATTTTGTATTTGTCTCATGTCAAGAAATTTACCTTCTTCACGTCAGTGAAATACAGATGTAATTCAACAGGACTGAGTGAATTTATTTATTTCCCATTAATTTTAATGGGACTACATGATTAGCATGCATCACCTCAAAACAAGAGCTGTGTTCCAGGACCAAAACGCATGGTTTTCAGTCATGGAACAAATATATCCCATGAAAGAAGCACTTTTTAAAAAATGTGATCTGCTGTGTTTTATTTTATAATTTAATTGTCTACTAGTCCTTTAAGGAGCTCTGGTAGCATAGTGCCTAAGGCACTTCACTGCTAACCAGAAGGCTGGCGCTTCAAACCCACCAGCCACTCCTCAGAAGGAAGGTTGGGCAATCCTACTTCTGTAGTGATACTGCCTCGGAAACCCAAGGAGGGGTTGCTATGAGTCGGGCTGACTCGATGGCACATAACAACAACAACAACAACAACTAGTCCTTTAAAGTAACATTTCTGCTTACTGCTAATGGATTTTTGTTGCAAAATTATGTCAGTGACCTAGATAAAACACACCAGTTGAATGCTGATAAACAAAATGAAAAAGTGGAGTTTGTCTGTGTTATACTATTTCTCCAAAATCAGAGAGTAAGACATTTCAAGCAACACTTTGAAGACTTGTGTGGTGTGAATTGGCATGTATATGTCAGGATGCACTTATCAGTATATACACATTCATATACACATTTTCACAGGATGCAATTGGTCTAATTATGAATGGGGGCAGAGGTAACACTTTAAGAAAATGCTCTCATGCCAAATTACAATTTTCTCTTGTGAAGTGAAATTTAGATAAATGCCATGTCTTCATTAAATACAATTTTTAAAGAGTCCTAAAGTTAGAACTATTTCTAACTAGATCAAAATAAATGCCACTTATATAACTTATTTTGAACATCATGGATATTCTCTAAATTTGAATTTTAAGAAGCAATGCCCTTGGAATTATGTGGATTATAACTGATTAAATAGGCAACATGACTTGCAAAAGATCACCTTGTGTTTCTGCTGAATAATACTCTTCTCCTAAAATGTCTATGAAATATATGTTTACAGATTTTTTTGTATCAAAATATTTGGAAATTTAGCAGCTTTTTCTTAACATGCATTGATATTTTATTGCATTGAATTATTATTTTCTAAAATTGAGTCCTTTGCTTTCCTGTAAATCTTTTTCTTATACTGTCATTTAAGCTTTTATTTGTATTATTATTGTTTATTTACAATTTAATTATTACTTAGTTTTTCTTTATAAGAATACCATCAATGTGCATGCTTATATGTTTTTTAGAAAAAAGGTGTGTTTGGATGAAAATTTGAAAAATAAAATCTTCTACTGTCTCTGATGTCTGTGCTATTTAACATTTTGTGAACCAAAAATTCACCAGTAGTCTTCTAGTACATAAAATAGGTTTCACACTAGCCCTGCATTCTGAATTTGTAAAACCATTTTTTTTTTCTTTAGGTATTGAGAAAGTTAATAAACTCAAAATTGTGCAAGTTATTTTAGTTTGGTTGTGTAAAGTAACCTATGTAATTTTTAAGATGCAAGGCTAGTTTTCATTATTTGGCAATTTTATAATCAATAGAATACAATACAATATATTATTTGTTATATGAAACATGCTGTGAAACATGTCAAATGCAACAAGACACGTCAGATGCCTAAAACTAGCCAGAGTTGGTAAGCATGAGTGCCAAGCTGATTAATCCTTACACCATTCGTGTTAATGACTTCTTTCGTGTTTAATTTCCGTGTGCTATTTTTTTTGTTTAGAGTGGTACCAATTTGCCTTTATATCCAGATTACATAAGCTTTATTTTTCTTTTGTAAAGTTGCAAGGTTTCTAATTACAGACATACATTAGCTCATATTAAGAAGACAGAGAAATGTCTATCACAGTAGTATTTCATTTATTCACTTCCAAGCAAGAGATCCTACTGATATAAGCACTCAGACAAGCATGTTACTTCAACTTAAAATAGCTGTTAAGGTAAAATGTAAAGTCAATTCAGCCTAGTCTAGTGTTACTATCTCCTGATCACAGCTCAAATGCTTTTTCCTCTTGAGGTATTAGATTAAGAAAAAGATTTTCTTGGCTATATTAATGTAGTCCACATAACCAACTTGTAGTGAGTTACGTGTCTTTGTACACATGTAGGATTTCTTTTTTTCTGGTTGGGCCAGTTTTTATTACTTTTAGATTAAACATTTAGATTTAGATTAACATACTTTTAGATTAAAGATTTGTTAATTTACATAATTATGTTACCATTTAGCATAACTGGCATTATTCACATAACATCCAAGTATTAGAATGAAAATCAGTACTTTGGTCATACTGATACTTGAAAACATTCAGATGTTTGATATTATGTAGGTAAAATATCTGTATAATTGGACTGAACGTGTTTAATTCAGCTATCTCAGAACACTACAGATAAATTACTAATTTATTTTAGTTTAGAATAATTATGGCATGTGTTCTAATTTGTGTGTGATAAAGTATATCCATTACTTTTAATAGTAGTAATAATTTTAATAGTAGTCATTCTTGTGATAGTTGTACATGAGGTCAAAGAGACAAATACCTAGTTATTATCCTGAATGGGGGGAAAAAGGGTATTTTTAAGAAATCCACTTCAAATAAAAAGTTAAAGTATTAACAAAATATTTGTTGTTATGTATTGATAGAGATGAGACATGTCAATTATTCCATTCACACTATTAGTGCCTCATAATTTTGTTTGTGAATATGTAAGAAAGACATGTTCTATAGTTTTGTGGTTATAAATGTTCATATCTGAAACCAAAATTATGGTACTACCGATATCCTTGGTCCAGCAGGAAGGAATATGTGGCTAACAGTCTTATTTCCTTATGGCATTTTCAGAATAAATTCTGACTATGTTCTTGAGTTTATTGGTGCTTCATTAAGTCACCAAAATAGGAAGCATAGAAAAGAATCCCAAAATTTAGTTACGTGTGTGTGTGTGTGTGTGTGTGTGTGCGCGCGCAGAGGAATATCTACAGAAAATAGCACCTACAGACATTGAAATTGTGCCCTTGCAGAGGTATAATGAGGGTAATGAGTGCCCAGAGACAGTCTCTAAATTGCACTTCTCCCAATTTCAAGATGAATAGACATGCATAGTGACAACGTATCAATGAAATGCCTTCCTCCCTCTTTTCTGGCTGCCTCCGTCATATGCTTTTCATAGTTGTGTTTCCTCAGAATGTCATTTTATCCTTTGGTGCCTCCTTGAACGTGCAGTCCCTGAGAAAATGGCCCCCTCTGCCCCATCACCCACCTGGCTACACTTTTGCGACTGCCATGCTTGAGGGCCATGCTTGAGGAAGGACATTGGGCTGTACTGGGTGTATAGAAACTGTTTGGTGATGCTCCCCTTCAAGTAGCACCCAGGGACATGCCTTAAATAAGCCTGTGCATACATGTGATAAAATGTGTATACATATACACATTTTATAGAATATACGTATTCTTTTATTCTTGGTGACAGAAATAATGCTGGAACTCGCATGGTAGAACTTTGCAAGACCAATGACTTAGGCATTGCAGACACCTTTTTCAACACAAATGGTGGCTCTACATGTGGACTTCACCAGATGGAACACACAGGAATCAGATTGACTACATCTGTGGCAAGAGGTGGTGGAAAAGCTCAGTATCTTCAGCCAAAACCAGGACAGTAGCTGATTGTGGAACAGACCATCAACTGCTCATATGCAAGTTCAACTTGAAGTTAAAGACAATTA